>NC_139955.1:36445391-36850391 GCF_963454915.1 Gymnoscopelus microlampas
TGCCGCCTGTGCAGCAGAACCACCACCAGCCAGCCAGCGGAGGAGTGACTCTCTCCGACACCACAATGGGTGGGTATGTGTGTGTGTGCGGTGCAAGGTCAGCGGCGTGGTGCATGGGGGTTCCAGCGATTTGATCTTAATGGTCTTGTAATGTAATCATTGCTAACAGGCTGTGGGGACACATGGTCGTACGTTACGTTTTAACCACTTAAACCCCATATGGGTTTCAACCGGGGAGTCCCTCGGGGCTCGTTACTGGTGTCTTTTCTGTTTTCTGTTATTGTGGGGAAAGCTTTCGCTGAAAATAGCCGATCGACAAGCTCGCAGATCGGCTATTTTCAGCGAAAGCTTTCCCCACAATACGGATGCTGGGGTTTAAGTGGTTTATTAATTTGGATTGATTTCCCTCATTATTCTTTTTGCTGTTCACCTAGTGTTTGTTGGTCTCCTCCTAGTCGATTTTTTTTACAACAGCCCCGTTGTTCCGTTATGTTCATGTTGTTACCGCGTTGGAATAAAAGGATACGGGCAGTCAGTCCGGTCACGACATGCATGTCTGTCTGAGGGCTGGCACTGCAGGTGCGGCAACCGTAGCTCTGGTCCAGAGCGTTAGCGAGTTCTCTCTCTCTAACGCTCTGTTAGGAGCGGGTGCTATTCATTCCCATGGACTGAAAATTCCGCTACAGTGCGAGGTCTTCAACTTTAGTAACAATAAAGACAACGATTTTGCTACTCATCGAAACAAAGGCTGTTTTGTATTGTGGAAAGACTATTTTCCATTGTGGGAAACGTCTCAGGACCCCACCTTCTCTGCATGATACACTTTTTTTGGGCAGAAAATAAAATATGTCCACCAGACGGAAATTATTTGAATTACTCATCTGCGCCCTCTACAGATCTGGTCAATATAAATTACCATTGACCAAATCTGTAGAGGGCGCAGGTGAGTAAATACAATAATTTCCCGCAGACATATTTAATTTTCTGCCCAAAAAGTGTACAGAGAAGGTGGGGTCCTGAGACGTTTCCCACCATGGAGAATAGTCTTTCAACAACACAGAACAGCCTTTGTTTCGATGAGAAGCGAAATCGTTGTCTTTATTCTTTTTACTAAAGTTGGAGATCTCGCTAGGTAGTGGAACAGAGCGTTAAAGAGATCTCGCTAACGCTCTGGATCAGAGCTATGGCAACCGTACCGTAGCCTATCTAGACTGGGACCTGGACTGGTTTGGTTTTGCGTCTTCTACCATCAATAGCCTTATACTGACTACACCTCATGCTTTTGAGTTTAGGGTTTAGAGTTTAGTTTTGGGGCTTAAGGGAGCGCTTCAGCACCCATTTCAACCTTATGTTATTGCTCATTATAAGATTGTAGCATTTCTGTCTCCTCGCTCTGTGTCTCAGAGGTGGGCTGTTGACAGTTAAGAAACCTGCCTAGTACCAATGACATCATCCAGTGTGCTGCTATCTTTCCAGTGAGAAAGGCTGTAGTTGTTGATAAGCTTGGAATCCCCATCGATGATGTCATTGGTAGGCAGGTTTCTGAATTGTCCATGATAGCCCACCTCTGAGACACAGAAAGGATGCCATAATGAGCAGTGAGGACCAATTATACAAAGATAATTATGGTTGAAAATGGGTGATGTGCTCCTTTTAATAATAGGCTAACTGCCTGTGTTTTTATTTCTCACATAATCATCACCATAAAGTGGTCTTATAAAAACAAAACAAATACAAAACAATAGGCTACTTTATGATGGCTAAAAAAATGATTATTGCAGCGCATTGAAGTAGACATATAGGCCAACCATGTGTTGTCAGACAAGTATCACTCCGCGTAGTTATGGAACTTGTCATTGCCTGAAGTCAAGGGGGTGCAACTGAATATCAAACCTAAGCATGACTTTTGTTTCTACTAGCAGGTTACTGGTTTAAAACAGGTCTAGTGGTATTTTAAGAAACAGGCACTACAGGTAACCACAGGTAGGTCATTTACATTGAGATTGCTTTGTTTACCTCTATAGTTAATGGCAGCTTGCCAGGGTGTTGTTTATGAGATGAACATCATCTGACCATACTATATATATTGTGTAATATATATATACTCACATTCCATACAGAATATACATCGTCCTACCTTTTCGACACCCCCATGGAGGGACATAAGTGTCTTGCTCAGTGTCTCCTGTCCCCTTTAACACTGGTTATTACAAAGTGGACAAAATCTATCTGGACTCTCCCAGTCAACAGAAGTTCACTCTAAATACCAATTCAAACTACACACGTTTTTGTTTGGACGCTAATTTTAAATTCACATTTAAGTAGCATTTAATTTAGTCATGCACAGTCTCGCAATGAAAATGTGTGTCGTCTACCAGTAAGGATGCACTGATGTGACATTTCTGTCCAATACCGATGTCAACATTGCTGTTATGGTCAATAACGGATATTTACCGATGTTGAATATCTCTATAATATTTTTTTATAGTAACAAGTTCACATTTTGCACATTCTGAAAAAGGCATATAAACACTTTAAAAAAAGCAATGCCTCTTTATTCCAAAACTAGGGATGCACTGTATTGAAATTCCAACATAAACAGCTTGAATGTAGTATTTTTTATAAAAAGATGTTCCAACTTGTTGAGCCTTTTGGAAGCTTCCCCAGTAAACACTTGATTGAAACTGCAACCTTAAATCATCCCATAAGGCCTTTTCAGCCTTTTTTTTCTCCATTAAAACATAGTTATTATTAAAAGAAATATCGTCTTGAACCGATACATTATTTTGCTATCGGTTCGATATCGATATTGCAGTTTAAGGCCAGCATCGGCCGACACCGATATGATGGTAGATTAATCGTGCATCCCTACACTAGGGATGGGACGATATGAAAATTACACGTCACAATTATTGCGGCAAAAATAATTGCGATTAACGATATTATCGCGATAATCAAGATATGCTTAAAACTTAAAAAGGCACTTTTGTTAAACCACCTGAACCCCCAGCATCCCTATTCTGGGGGGAACGTCCGCCAAAAATAGTAGATCTACAAGCTCACAACGCGTTGCAACGCTTTGTGAGCTTGTAGATCTGCTATTTTTGGAATAGTACTGAATTTGCAGCTCAACAACAGCTAATTCATCCTAGTGTATGATGGAGGACAATTTCACGATAACTTAAAATCTCTGCGATACGATTATTGTGAGTTTTTTTATCACAACAAACGATAATAACGATTATCATCCCTACCCTATACTACCAGGTTCCTTCAAGAGGAGGAAGAGGAAATCCATCATGGTCACGGTGATGCTGCTCATTGTATCTGTGCTCATCCTCATCTTTGGCCTGGCAGCGACGACCAGGACACAGAACATCACAGTGGGTGGCTACTATCCAGGAGTTATTGTGAGTGACATTTAGCAACAAGCATCATGCATAAGGTGAAGGCCCCCCATGCTGTGAATGTCCACACTGAACCAAAGTGTTTCCATTGAGCTCTTCCTGCTGCTCCTGGACTCTGATGTTCTTAATTACCAGTGGTCTCTGAGGGGTGAATTTTTCCCCACATTCATTATTCAGCATTACTGGCATTAGAGGCAAAGTGAGGCAAGTGCTCCTTGTTCATAAATGTGTTTTCTTCACAGTCCCCCAGCCCTCAGCATTCTGACTCAGGAAATTGTTGAGGACCTACCTACCATATCTCTGCTGTCGGGGCAGAAACCAGCTAACTCCAAAATGTTACATTTTCAGGAAATGAAAAAACAAAATATAACATTAGGAGGTTTTGTCCATCATTTGATAAGAACAGCTGACAATGGATCTCCAAGCTCACAATGCAGCACAACGCGTGAATTAATGCCCTGATGCTTCATGACATTGCTTATTTAGGCCTACAATAATAAGCAGGAATTTAAATATTACAATAACTTCTGCAAAGAGGGGTTCACAGAGTTGCAGTTTCAGTAGAACTAGCGATAGAAATGCAATATATGAACTCATTTCGTGTCACATTGTTAATTGTTTTCATAACATTAGCATCAGTGCTAAGTTTGATAAACAGGTACACTGCATAGTTACTTTTAACAGACTACGGGGGACCCTGCCTTCTGAAACAGCTCTGTGTGCCACACAGAGGAGAGGGGGTGTTAGCTGGTTTCTGCCCGACACCGACGATATAGGCCTACAGTAGTTGGGATTTTTATTTGGGTATTGCTCTGTAAATAACTATAACAGATCAATGTATTACAATAACAATAATAATGATAATTACATTTCTTCTTATTATTATGAAATACAGGTATGTCTTAAACGTTCTAAAATAGGCCCTTATACCGATTTGAGTTTTGGTCATGTTTTGGACAGCTAAATTTGATTATTTTTTTTTTACAGAATATATATATTTTATATATATATAAAATATATATATATATTTAATATATATATATCTTTATATTACTGTTCTAATAAATCAAGGCGAGTCAAATTACACAGATGTCCTAATAATTTGACACTATTTATATAGCACCTTTGATACAAAACATGCAGCTCAAATTGCTTTCATATTATAGAGAGAGAAAAACAGGAAACGGATAGAAAGAGGGATTTAGAAATAAAACAAGAAGGGGGCACGGTGGCGCAGTCGGTAGCGATGTCGCCTCACAGCTAGAAGGTCCTGGGTTCGATTCCCGCCGGGGACGCTGTGGGCGCTGGGGGCTTGTCTTCTCCTCCGCGTCATCAGCGCCCATACCCTTGGTGGGGTTGGTGAAAGGGCCTCCACTGTGTGGAGTTTGCATGTTCTGCCTGTGTCTCCTAGGGTAGTTAATACCCTCACAAAAACATGTAGTAATCCTGGTCACTATACTGCCTCCCCCTGGTCAGCCGGGGCGCCTGATGGAGGGGAAGGGAACTGGTTGGAATAACGTGTTCCTTCCATGCGCTACGTCCAACCAGGGAAACTCCCCCCTGTCAGGTGACAAGAAGGTCAGTTGGCTCTCATGCCCTGGCCTCCCTAGGCTGGTGGGGGGAGTGTAGTGCCCAGGATCACTTAGCAAATTGGCACCGGGTGAAAAAAGGGTTACAAAAACCGAGGGATAAAAATGATTTAAAAAAATAAAAGAAATAAAACAAGAAACACGTCAAAAGAAAACACAAAGCGCATTGTGTAGTTGGTTAATAAGAAGGTTAAATGGAAAATAAAATGCCATAAAATTGTGAGACATGGTGGGAATGGCTAAGATAAAAATAAGAGTAGTTTTTTTTTACTAAGAAACAAACAAACATACAAGGTTACACTTATTTAAAAAAAAGACAAAAGGGCTGCATTCTACAATTTCTACAGTTATTACTTTAGTACAATGTTTTTTTCATACATTGTCCATGGGCTGAAGAAAGAAAGACCACTTTTTCCAATTTTTGTGAAACATGTCCTCTTGTAGTCTGAGTATGAATGTTAGTTTTTCCATTGTGTATATTTCCCCTATAATGTCTATCCAATTTTCTTTGGTTGGAGGGTCCTGTTGGTACCAATGACGTGTACTCGCTTTCTTGCCTGCTGCTAGGAAGAGCTTGATTAAATATTTGTCATGGGTTAAAAATTCTTTGGGAATATTCCCAAAAATAACAAGGAACAAGTCTGGGGTATCTCAAAACACAAAATAGTCTCTATGGTGGAATGGATATCCTGCCAGTATTTTAGAATGTTGGGACACGTCCAGAATATATGAGTGTGGCTCCATAAGATTTGTTTTTCTAATAACATTTCCTCTCATTTCAGCTTGGGTTTGGTTCTTTTCTCGGAATTATTGGAGCTCATTTGATAGAGAACAAGAGGCAGATGGTAAGAAGATTTATATTATATGTGTCAAGATCACTTACAGTGCTGCCATGTCTGTTACATGCCATTATAATCATACAGAACTCTAAACTTGATCACTCCAAAATGCAATTAATTCTCAAACTCTGGCTCAACGAGATGACAGAATCTTTACATTTAGAAAGAATCAGATTTATTCTCAAAGACAAACTGAAAGATTTTGAAAAGATTTGGAAGCCTTTAGTCTCCTTTCTTAAAGGTTGAAAGGCTAATCCTTGCGGATGACCCGTGTCGCACGTAATTTGGGGCAGCACTTCTGGGGAGGGGGAAGGGAGGCGGGGGGGTCCCTTAGTTTTTTGCTTGAGTTTGAGTGTATTCTTTTCATTTTACCTGTCTATTTTGTGTATATGTCTGTTGTTGTCTATGTCGTGTATATGAACAGAAACGTATAATCCTACCCTGTGCTTCACAATAAAAAAAGATTTTTTTGCAATTCATTCTAAGACTTAGAAAATAGCAGATCTACAAGCTTTGTGAGCATTGTGATGTAGCCTCGCTGAGCCATGTGGGCCATAGGGCACGAGGCTATTTCCTGTTTCTGTAGCGTGAGGCGGCTTGATGTACAAGTACACCCCCCAACCATGATGTACAAGTTGGGACTTACCCCCAATCCAAACCTTGATACTACTGCGTGACAAGCAGGGAGACATTGGGTCCCATTTTTGTAGTCTTTTGTATGACCCTGCATTTGTATGACCCGGCATGGTAATCGTACTCCGACCTCCCAATCTCAGAGAGAAAGTTTAATAACATTGTATGGCACAAAATGTTTTCAGATGGGGGTCCACGGCATAATACACATTCATTCGGGGGGGTCCTTGGCATGAACAAGTTTGAGAACCACTGGTGTAGCAAACCCTACCCTAGGTCCTAAGGTGGTTGTTGGCCTGTGTGTGTGGGGGACTTTGACTGTGTATCAGGACAAGGATCCAGTGCCTCATGCGAGATGCAGACAGAAATAGAAGGTTGTAAGCGGAGGAGGACAGATGTCCACTCTGGAATGTGCGGAAGGAACTGCAGATGAGGAAAGAGCAGTGGGAGCTGCCATGCAGGGTCTGCCACTCTTGAAATGAAGAATGGGTTTGTAGTGTGATACCCTCTACTTTCCCATAACCACAGCACAGTCTTGAGTGGATATTTAGCCTAACTGCTGAACCACTCTCAGCAGAATGCTTGCCAATTCAGTCCACAACAGAATGAGCTATTGTCAAGTATATGGCAGCTTAACTAAATGTGACCTGTAGTTTATTACGTTGGAATGATTAGGCCACGTGAAACATACATTACCAATGACATGATATTTGGCAGGTCACATTATAGTGGACAGTACATGCACATTATATTTGAAACTTAATTTTGATTTACTTGCAAAATGATGTAACAAAACTATTTTAGATCCAGGGTTATTAATAAATAATATTCCTCTGATGCGGTACGTGATATAAATAGGGTGCTTAGTTGAAGAGGCGCTATATCCCTATCGGCGTCCTTTAGGTTGTGGTTTGCATTGTGCAGTTGGTTACAGAGCTTGTGAATCAGTAACATGCTGATTGAGGTGTTAATTCATAAACGTGGCCTTACACCGTTGTCTCTAGAGTTTGTTCCGCCACAAACCCCCCCCCCCCCCCCCCCGCTAGCTGGGGTAGCCGCAGACGGGGTGGGGCGACGTGTAATTGAATATGTTCCAGCTTTCATTGAGGAGTGAAAGGAAAGGAGTTAGGGGAGGAATGGGGGAAGCGGGCGTCGCAGTGCCTATGAAGTGGGCACAGTGCCAGCCATGGCAGCCACATCACACATTGTCTCATTTATTGGAAGCATTCAGTGTGTGTGTGTGTGTGTGTGTGTGTGTGTGTGTGTGTGTGTGTGTGTGTGTGTGTGTGTGTGTGTGTGTGTGTGTGTGTGTGTGTGTGTGTGTGTGTGTGTGTGTGTGTGTGTGTGTGTGTGTGTAATCTTTCCCTGCCATTTTATGCGTCCTAGCTTGTACCCCCAAAAAAGAAAGAGGCAGATGGGTGATACATAAATAATCTATAGCAGTGGTTTTCAAACTTTTTGTGCCCAAGGCACACCAATGGGCAAATCAAAAACACAAGGGACACCAGTATTCATAGTGAAAAAGCCGATCTACAAGCTCTCATAATACATTATGTCACGATGTGTTGCATTGTGACATAATGTATTATCTTGTGACATACCGTATCATTTTTGTCATTCAAAACCAACACGCCAGGTTGGAGGTGGTTAATATTCAGTGGAACGGCTAGTGTTGGAAGTTATTTCAAATAAAAACTTAGAGCTTGATATAATATAATGCCTACATGAATTTATAATGAATTTATAATAATAAGATAATGCCTACATTTGACTGTATAAGCAGACTAATAAAACCATCACGGTACTCCTTTTTAACAGCTTTTATTCTTCCTGTTGTTTATTTCACAGCTGGTGGCATCAATTGTTTTTATTAGCTTCGGAGTCGTGGCTGCCTTCTGCTGTGCTATTGTTGATGGAGTCTTTGCTGCAAGGCACATCGTAAGTACCAACATTGCATAACACGTCTATCTAATTAGTAGATTATGGTAATTAAATCAAATAAATGAGTAATATAAGACCGGTGCCCTTTGGGCCCTTTTGGGACGATCCAAGTCGGGAATACACGCCCACCCATTGTGCAATACTCCTGTTATTTGATGTACACTTTGTACCCGTTGTCAGCTCCACGCGCATTGCGTTTTTCTTCGTGTCGCCGCCTTCGTTTGCTTCCTTCACCCACGACCACAGTTCTCGTACTTTCTGTTCCATTTTACACAATGCCATTTACATGGCACAAACGAAGCGAAGCTCAGCCAATCTGTGAAGGCGACGGGTCAAGTTGGCCAGTCAGAGAAGCCGATGCACACACTCCGCCAAAACATCCAGAGAATCTGTGCGTCCTCCGCAGGATCGGTGCGTCCTCCGCTGGATCGGTGCGTCCTCCGCAGTCCCCGGGACAGATATTCGCATTGTTTTGGTTCTCGGACACTGTTGGGCCGATCGACTTGTCACTTGGCACTGTACACCCCCTGGTCATATTATATGTTTTTTTATCAATGTTAATTGCTCAAAAACAACACGGTAAATGTTGTGTATGACTGCTTCATAAAGCTGCTTCATTGATATCTGCACAAAAGTTGTCATATTATTTTTCTCTCTACTGGCCCCCAGACTTCAAAGGATGTTCCGGCGCCTCTGAATGACACCTCTTCTTTTCTGGAAATATTTGTGTTAATTACATTTTCTTTTTCCTCAGTGTTCCCCAACCCTTTTATTACCTTGCTACCAAAAATGGACGAGTACTGTATGTAGTATATATCTCTGTACAGGTATGTATGTATGTATTCACTGGATGTTTGAGTAACGACTCGTTGTACCACAGGATCTAAGGCCATTGTATGCTGGTCGCTGTGACTACCATTCCAGTGAGACTGCATCTGACCGTGACGTAAGAAACACACGTGTTGCTTTCAGATTACTGAAACAGGATGGAGTGTACAAGAACGTTTTAGAAATCCTGCTGAAAACTTGTCCTGGGTGGGAATTCTTTTGTCTGCATTCCAAAGTCTTGACATTATAGACATGGTAAATAAATGTCTTGCTGAATGCCAACTTGAATGTGGATAGGGACATTGTTCATGAGGTCTGAGAGTCCCCCAATCGGACATAAAGTGTTTGTTTGAACTTTAGGTACCCTGCCAGCCATCAGCACGCATGTCCTGCAACCTGCGTGTGAAGAGCAACACCTGCTACTGCTGTGACCTCTACAACTGTGGGAAGTAAGTGTTTAACATCACGACTTAGTCCATCAGCACCTGCTCTGATTCGCTTTTACAGTGGTGCGAAGAATTGTTATCTATATTATGTTGCTTTGAATGTTTGAATTTAGAAAAGTTTAATATAGATTAGAGTTGTTTTCCTTGTTTGTTTATATATATATACATTTTGGGCTCAATTGTATTTTTACCTATGTTTCAGAGAACATCCTCTTATTGGACTTCAGAATAAAGATGTTTTGAAAAAGTTTAGGAAATCGTCCATGATTTGGAAGTAGGTCCATTTCTTTTAGCCCCGCTCCCACCTCCCCGCCCGGTAGCCATTGATGATCAATCCATGTTGTTTCAGTGAATGATGAATGTTATTACATGTACAGTTTGCGTGCTTTTCATATAAACCCACCCATGGTAATAATATGTGGTTCTTGGATGGCATCTCTCATGCATGTCCTGGCTCCTTTGTCTGTGCCTTACACAAGACCAGGCGTCAACCAAGCTTACTTTCCTTCCAGCTCTCTTAAGTGGTTTCTTCTCCTCCCACAATGGAAACCATTAGAGGTTTTATAGGCATAGATCTGTTCAATGTCTATAAATCAAGCTGTTCATTACGTCTGTCACTCAGTGCTGAAAATGTTGCCTGTTGGTTCAGCGGATATATTAGGCACATAACTAAATGCTATTAAAGCTGTGCTGTAAGTGAATATTATTTTGACATGTCTGTATTGTCTCATGCCCGATCGATGCCAGATTTTTGGGCACGATTATGGAAAGACCTAGGCCACCATTCACAGATGTTTTGACCTATATTTTGTCAAAAATGTAACATTTTCTAATCGGTTTGAAAAACATAGACTTGATTAAAGCTTGAGAACATATAAGCAAAACATAAAAGTAAACACATAATGTTTTGACTGAAATTATACAAAATATTTGACTTAACTTTATTTAACCACTTAAATTACATTTTTCAATGATGGCAGATCTACAAGCAAAGCTTGTAGATCTATTATTTTTGAAAGATTTTGACAACTTTTGAAAATGTTCATCTGTAATGACATGCCTGAGAATAGAGACGCCAGGGTTAATGTGGTTAAAAATCGGGACACATTAGCTGCATAATTACCGATGTTGCCGAAAAGTCCAAATAATAGATAGATAGATATCTGCCAGACCAATATATCGGTCCATCCTGTCTTACTTGCCGTTTCCCTGTTGCTTCTACCCCACTGGGCCAGCCGGGTGGAGGTGATGGGCGGCTACCATGAATATACAGAGGTTAGGAGTTGCCAAGACGTGGTACACCTTTACCATCTGCTGTGGTCTGCCACCATTCTCAACATCATCGCCCTCTTCCTGGGTATCATCACTGCCGCAGTGCTGGGTGGCTTCAAGGACATGGTAAGTCAAGACAATGATATATTTACCACCACCGTGGAAAGTGAGTGCATTGATCACTCCAATATACTGATCACCTGGATCACAAATGAGGACGATATAAGCTCTTCTACGTTCACGTCCTCTAGCAGTGACTTCAGCCGATTTAAGGAGAACTCGGGTAGTTCTTATGTATGCTCAGATGGCCCACTGTGCATTTTAATGTCTTGGTGTGTGTGTGTGTGTGTGTGTGTGTGTGTGTGTGTGTGTGTGTGTGTGTGTGTGTGTGTGGGTGTGTGTGGGTGTGTGTGCTGAGAAAACTGATAACTAATAGTCTTCACCCTTGATTTGTCTCCTGCTCTCAGACGCCCTCCCCTGACTCAGAAACATGTGAGACAGAGGCAGTCACAGCCCCACTCCCCTCAGAGCCTCCAGCTCCCAGAACCACTCTCAACCCCTACTACAACACTGCCCCCTGTCTGCCACCCTACACTGCCTACGACCGGCAGGTAAGCCTGTCATCCTCTTGATGTTGTCTGATACATTTTTGTAACAATTTATTTGATATAATTGTGTGTGTGAAGCATATGTGTACGTATATAAAGTTTATCCACATGGTGGCTTATGTTGAACTCTCTTGTGTAAGACAGTCAAACAGGCATTTTGCAAGTGTGTTCACGTGGAGTGTTGAATGGTTAAACATGGTTAAACGTAGCATGATGTCATACTGTAGTTATACATATTAAAAGTGCGGTGCACTTAAGCCTTGGACACAGCAACTGTATCATACTGTATGTAGCACTACGGAACTGTCGTCAGCAGTACTTGAATGCAGTGAATGAAGCCATCTCGCCCGTCTCATCGCAGAATTAGATGACAGAGTGAATAGTTTCCAAATCAAGTTAAACACTCATCTGTCTTTCTGAAAATGTTTTTCTACTGCTGTGTGTTTTGCTAGATGTTTCTGTATCAGCTACGGGTTCAGAGCCAAGCCTCTTGTTTATTTTAAAAGACGAAAAAACTCAAATGAAAACTTACCGGGTTTATAGGCCTATGTAGACTATTACAGTAATAGCACTGCCTGCACAAACAAGGAAGTTAATGTGTGCCGAATGGTACATATTATGTGTCGCAGTAACTGCCTTGTTTTAAGCGGATTCAAAATGTAATACATTTGTCGTAAAACCTTGCACGAAAAGGATCACTCTTACGTTGAAAAAAAGAAATAACAAACGATAATACATCCATGGAATGGTATAAATAATATAATATTGTCTATATAGATGTGATGTTTTAATTAATTTTGTGTCTGTGTTTGTAGGTCTCCAGTATGTTCCCTGACTCCTCAGCTCTGTCAGATGAATCCCAGTCTGGACCCAGTCACATGTGGCCCACTATGATCCCACCACGCTACTCCCCTCCATACTACCCTCCAGATGAGAAGCCCCCACCATACAGCCCCTAACACAGTGGCTATCTGGAGGGGAGGGGGGGAGACACTCTACCTTCTTTTGACAGCTAAAATGGCAACTGGGGTGTCGATGGATGCTGTTAGAGCCTCAAACTTTTCCACAATCTTCCAAGGCATCACAGCCAGAGCTGTGACAATGTACAAAGAAACAAGAGGTGAGGCATGAGTCATGGTTGCTGTGACTATGAGTGCCATTCATTCATTGCAGAAGGCTGGAGGTAGGCTGTGAAGACGCATTCATCCCAACACAAGTGAACCCCTGGCACAACTTACACTGCACCTTGCGTGCGCATGCAGAGAGAGACAGCCTTCTAGACTGTTCACATGTCTGCCTTATTAAGAGTTGACTTCCAGTGCAGCGCCTCTTTCTCACCTGGACGTTTGTCTGTTGTCTGTGAACGGACAATCTTTCTCCTCCAGCTCATGCTTAATGTTCGCCTACCCTTGACATATGAATCCTGCACCGGCTTCGAATGCTATCAATGCATTGAATGGGAGATTATCACGTTTTATCAGACCATTGAATGGGCGAGTAGGCGACGAGTAGGCGATATACTGACCTACCCGCGATTTGTCAGACCATTCATTGGGCGTAATCAGGAGCTACTGACCTACTTGGAGGCGGAGCAGTCCCCACAACATGATTTACGATTCTGTGCCTATCAGTACATAACTCCAACGGCGCTGAGTAGGCTCAGGATTCCAGTTCGCCTGAGACTTCGCGCCTCCGTCATGGTCCGAAACCAAAACCAAAACCGAAACTGGACTATTTAAGTCATCTCCGTTGGTAGGTCAGTATGTCTTGATAACACCCAAGGAATGGTCTGATAAATCGCGGGTAGGTCAGTATGTCGCCTACTTCGCCCATTCAATGGTCTAATAAAAGGTGATAATGTCCCATTCAATGCATTGATAGCATCCGAATGGGGTGGAATCCTGTCGCAGGTGGTGCAAATGAAGGTCCTTGTGACGCGACCAGTGTGGGGATTGATGGGTGTGATGTGTCTTGACTGGGTCTGACATTCAAACCATAGCTGGTGAATTTAGTGTATTTTCAGAGTTTGCGTATTTAGTGTCTATCTGCATCGATTGTTGGATGAAAGAAAAAAAAAGTACTGTTATGCCCAATTTTTTTTAGAGGTTAATAACCTGTTATTCACTGTACATTATGCAGTATTTAATGTTAGATGTAATACAGGTATTACATGCTTATAACTTATACAGCACAGTACATTATACAGTTGCCCTTTTAGTACATAAAAGCATAGTATCTTAGCATCTATTAGTCAACTTGGTCTAATTTACGATTCAAATATTTCTTGAATTAATCTGTAGACAATTTTGCAGAGCAAAGTGTTTACAAGATATCCTATTGTATTTAATTGTGAAGGCCAGCACCATACCATTACACTCCTAGCCCCTGTATTGTATCTTAACTACTGCAAAGGGAAGAAATATATAACGCCTCTCCCTCTCTACATAATATTACACTTAAAAACAGAAATGTGTTTGGTATGATTCACAGATAAAACAGCCAATCTCATCATCTTCACTGACTTTGAACTTGCCCTGGACTAAAATGTTTTCCACCAAGGTAGTGTGAGTATAATGAATATGATGATAATAGGCACTTAGTTCATGTCAGAGAAACTTTGTCAGCTTTCATTTTTTTTTTTCTTACAGCACTTTCTCAGGGGCAGAAGAGGGCTGATTAAGTGTCTATAGTTTGTTTTTGCCATTAAATGCTGTTTTCTGTCATTAATGTGGCATCTTTTTTCAAAAATATTAAACAGGATGCATTGATATAAAACAAAGACATTCTCAACTAGAGGCTATAACAAGGGAAATAAAAGTCTTCGCACTGGAAAGTAGCTGCCAAAGTAGTAATGGTCACCTGGACTATATTTCCCGTTCAATTATATTTGTTTTGTCCTGCACCTACCCTACAATAGAACTTTGTAAGTGTTTTTGTTTCTAAAATAAACTAGAAGGTTCTCTTACCTTCTCATACCTACTGTAGCACTCTCAAATATTTATTTTTACTTTGGCACAATGATTCATTATAGTGCACAGTATATTTCTGTTAACCCCATTAACCCTGGCATCCCTATTCCATAACAGCATGTCAATCTTTCATAAATAGCAGATCTACAAGCTCATATGTCACATCACAATGTTTTGTGATATGTTATTGTCTATTTTCAAACTAAAAGATTACAGGTTAAGTGACCATTGTTCTTTTCACTTGAGACTTGCCACGGCTGTACAGCAGCTCTTAAGCCTGATTTATACTAAGTTGCATGCTGATGTCGTGCTCCGAAAATAGGTTTACAAGCTCACCGTGTTTCATGATGCTTCATGTTGTGAGCTTGTAGATCTGCAATTGTTGATGTGCGACATGGAGCACAACCAAGTATATATCAGGCTGTCCCAGGCTTTGCTGCCTGGGACAAGGGACTTATGCTGTTAAACTGTTTTCAATCCCCTCCTGATATCTTACACTTGAAAAGAGAACAAAGCCCTAGTTTGAATAATATGCACCTCTTTGCGATAGTAATATATTAATATAACAATTCATTTTCATATTCAGGTCAAACCTCCATACTAACTAGAAGGGAAAAGTACATGAAATGTCAACAATGAATAACCACATTTTGAAATAAGTTTATTTAAATTTGTCCAACACTAAAGACCTAATAAATACGTGTAGAAGAAAAACGTGGAGGTACAAAAGGGCTTGAGCACAACTATATACATAATATGCCATAGTTAATTTGTTTATTCTAAAGTAAAAACTGCAGCATTTTACTGCATGACAGATGTTAACACTACACTGACAACATACTTTACACAAAACAATGAAAAAGTAAAATTGTACAAAATAGTCCTCTGCTGCTGTGCTGCATGATCCGGTGATAAGTGCTCATCTGTACAAACCAACAGAATTGTCAAGTTACATTACTCATCACCTTCTTCAATCTCTAAAAACTGTGAAACAAAATGTGGTGTACAAGAGGCAGCTTTTGGCATTGACAAATCGATTTAACAGAAAATATGGCCAGCATATAAAGACGAAACAGTAATGTTTGGGAAAAATCATTATTGAATGAACTTTGAAAGGAATGGAAATACATAGTAAATTTGTGCAACCATTGAACATTTTCCCTGCAACATTAGCCACTATCCCGATATAGGATATCCAACTATCATAAAGTTAAGAGGTACAAAAAGAAAAAGGCTTAATGATTTCAACTGGGAACCGGATACCCATCCAGCACAATTATCTTGCACCCAAACATTTGAGCTATGCTCTCAAATACATGGCATAAACCAGAACTCAACCAGTTCAAGAAAAGATTCATTGGCAAATTTCATGTTCTCAGTCCATGGTAAACTATGTTACTTCTAGACAAGATACCTCGCCGGATTTTGTTGACAAAAAGCAACAACCGTTGCTGGGAAGAATGCCTGAATGTTACTTGGTACAAAACAATAACACTTTTGCCATCAGAAATGTGAATGCAAAGCCTAATCCATACACCGTTGCAGGACAGTATTTTCAATGTTATTTTGAAACTGTCATGTCGTCACCTTATTAAACTAATGGCCTAAGTCATTTTTTGAGGAAATTATATTTTTGCCGAAATCAGCTCCTCATGACACTGGCCACCTCTGGTAAAATCGCCCAACTCCTAATTGAAAAGGATCATGCTGTTCATGCCCCTTTTAGTATAAAACACGCCCCTTTTAGTATAATGGCCTAACTCCCTAGTGTGACTTAGGACAAAATAGGCCTTTTGTTTGGCCTAAGTCACATGTTTTTGTGACTTAAGCCAAATTATTTACTGATATAGGCCATTTTGTAATTTGTTTTGCTTTTTATTTTGGCCTAAGTCAGATTTAATCCTATTTAAACCTATTTCAATCTCTTATGTTACATAACTGACAGTCAGTGTTATTTCTATTTAAATAGTCATAATTTGTTATAAACATTTTGGGTGAAATGATTAAGAAATATCATATAGTTTTGTTCTGGATCAGTTTTTTTTTTTCCTGAAAACCTTGAAAAAAATGACTTAGGCCATTAGTTTAATAAGGTGACGATGTATAAATTAGGCTTCAAGAGGTGAACATGTTACTATATGCCTGAGCACAGCCATGGTGCTGTGGTTGAGCTTGGACTTCAAAATGTAATGTTTCTTTTTTACAATGCATTTTAGGGTGTGCATTTGCATTTCTTTGTTTTACACTTGACCCTGTTTTTTTTCATTCATGTCTGGAATTCTCCAACTCTTTTTTTTCAATAATATTGAAGAGCTCTAGAACATAAATGTAAATGTATGCATTTCTATAGACTTGCTAAAACAGAAATATTGTGAGTGAGTTAATAAAATAACTACATTAAGTAGGAAGATTTCAGGACAACATTCTTCAATAAAACTTCCTTTAAAAAGGAGACCATTACTGAAAAGGCACAGATAATGTATAAGTAAGTAAGCAAGCCATCTTGCTCAATAGGTCTCCGGTATGACAAAGTCAAATTCTGTGGAACCCTGGTTGGGTGGGGGCGGGTTAATTATAGGCCCTGACCGACTGTGTGCAACAGGCTGTGCGTGACCAGCAGGCCCAACAAACATGTCACTCCAGGTCAATGTTTTGCTTTGATGGACCTCTTGCTCGGAAGGGTTTATACACTGCACGGTGCCGTCCTCACCGATGACGGGAATACCCAAATCTTCAGTGCTCCACGAGTAGGGCTTCATTTGCAGGGTTCTACAGGGTAGCAGGCGGTACAGGTTGTCACTGCCATCGTCCTTCTCTTTTCTCCCGCTGGGATCTTGGTTGTGCGCCTGTTTACAGTGGGTAGAGAGCACCTGGTAGTTCAAGAATGTTTCGTTGCACAGCAAGCATTGATATCGCTTTTCCCCGGTGTGGTGGATCTCATGCTTAGTTCTATACTCAGCCAGAGCAAAGACTTTGTCGCAGTAGTGACAGGGGTACTTCTTTTCCCACGAGTGAGTGTTGAAGTGACGCCGGAGACTTGTCAGACATACATAGGGACGCTTACAGACCATGCACACAAAGAAAGTCTTCCCATCCATAATGAGCTCATAGTGATCCTCTGGCTCTGTTTTGGCCTTTTTCTTGCCCAAGCCACTCTTTGGTGAGCCAGAATCAGTGGGGGATGCGGGCAATGAAGATCTCTTCCCTTTACCAAGTTTAGAACCTCCCTCTCCTGGGTCTTCCTTCACTGGGACGATATCGTACGTGTTTTCTCCAATGTTGGCGTACACTTTACAACCTGTTGAAATGGAGTCAATTTCTGAGGCCTTATCTAGTGTAATTGTTTTTTTGGAAGCCATAACTGATTTGAGAACGTCAAGATTGCTTTCATCCATCTTCCCTCCAGAGGACACATCTGAGAGCCTCATTTTGAAATCGTTTGTCTTAGTTACAATGGAAATCTGCTTCTTTTGGACTCCAATTGTGTCGCTGTTTTCATTACGCTGCTTTTGGATTCCAATTGTGTTGCCGTTTTCATTAGGCTTATTTTGGACTCCAATTGTGTCGCTGATTTCATTAGGCTTTTTTTGGACTCCAATTGTGTCGCTGATTTCATTAGGCTTCTTTTGGACTCCAATTGTGTCGCTGTTTACATTAGGTTGTGCAGTGACTGGGGGCTCGGCAGGACGCTCAGGGGTGACCTGACTGTTTGACCTGGCTGGTGTTGTGGGTGTGGGAGCACTTTCTGAAGAGACTCGGGCAGGGGAAGATGGGACATTGGGGCTCGTGTTTGGAACACTCAGAGCACTATTTTGATCAGAAATCTTGACACTGTCAGTTTTCGTAGGGGCTGTGCTTTCTTTGTGCTCTTTCGTAACAGCATCTTTTGATTCCTGATTTTTTGCTGACGTTGAATGATCATCTGAGTCCAAATCCAAATCAATGACCTCGGTAGGTGCCGCTTTTTTATTTGCTGCCCTGGTTTGGGCGTCTGTTTTAGAGACAAACATAACATCACCGTCTGAATCGTCATCATCAGCTTTTTTGCGAGTCTGATTGAATTCTTCCGCAGATATAGAAAAGGAATCTGTGATTAGAGGCATACTTTCTGAGGATGCATCGCTTTTGTTCCCCGTCTCTTTGGACAGACCTGGTAGACCCTTGACTTGAGATAGTGGTACCCCCAAGTTTGCAATGAACTTCACACCCAACATCTGTCCAGCGCTTATGAGTTCCTCAAGCATGTCAGAACGGATGCGAACAATTTTGGAACTATAAATGTAATTGAGAATCTGCTCGAAGATTTCAGCTCGGATAAAGTTCAACTCAATTACTTGTCCAGCTACAGAGAAAAGTTGGTGGAAGTAGGTGCTCGAGGCAGACAGGATAGCTTTGTGAGCTCTGAATTTCTTGTCCTGAATAATTATGGTGACATCGCAAAATAATCCAATATTTCGTTGTTCATTCATTTTCTTCAGCACAATCCCCGAATACTGGGTGTCAGTTGCAGATATCAGCTTTAGGCTCGACATGCCTGCAGATGGAAGAAAAATACAATTAGCTATTATTATTCTCTTGCAGAATTGATATGGCTACGTGTTTTGATTGATTGATTGATTACTATTTTAACAGTTTGTCAATGGTACAGTGATACAATATTACAATGATGCTAAAAGGATAACACAAAAAGCCCTAGGGACTTGTTTCCATTGTGGTCCTGTGTATTCAATTCATCAAGACATTTAAAGACGTACAATAATATACAAGACATAATCAACAACACTATACACGTATATGTTTCAGCAAACAGCGCGAATAAAGAGGTAATTAATTCAGTTTCGGGTTAGTAGATTAAATAGACATGATAATTATTTTTCAAAGCAACATTTGAAGTTAAAAATAAATGTTCAATCGGATTCAGATTGGAGCTTAATCCATGTATGTTGTTTAGCGCTATCATCAAACAGGGGAAACAAGGAAGGAAGGCTAACGTTAGCCGTTTGTTAATTGAAAAGAAACCCAAAGCGTTGTTAATGTATGTATTGCATTCATATGGGTAGTTGTGGAATTACTTACTAGCAGATAGTTCTTGGAGCAAATATGAATGAACAGTTTTTTTATCTGGTTCTCATTAATAACACACGTTTAATCAGTTAGCTGTAGCATTAAGCGGGCCTGCGGAACAGACAAAAACATTAACTTGCTCGGCTAACGTTAGCTTAATTGCAGTCCGGATGGTTTATGTATAAAGACTGTCGTCTTCCTTTAAACACGCGGTGGACAAACGTTTGTCCAAATAATCAGCACATAAAATGGGCCACTATCTGCTTCTGATCAACACTGACCATCAAAAACTAAAGGAACGCTCCAACAGCGGCAACACAATGTACTAGCGAGCGGTTCCCTGCGAGTTTACACTCCGCAGTCCGACAGTGTCGCACGACCCCCAGCAATGGCAGATCTACAAAGTGACGACGCGCCGCGAAGCAGCGGATGTGATGCGTTCTTAGCTTGTAGATCGGCTCCTTTTTTGGGCACGCGCGACACCCTCGCTATGCACTCAGTGTTGCCATGTCCGCTTATTATAAACCACTTTGGGGCTTCTTTTTCTGTGACGTTTTGCTTGTAAATATTGGTAGTTGCGGGTTGCGGTTTTTGGGGCTTGTTTCTGAAGTGTAGTTGCTTATTTGGGCTATTTGACCTTACTAATGTTGTTTAAACCAGTGGTTCTCAAACATTTTTATGGCAAGGACAATGTTTAATAATATGTTTTTTTTGTCCACAAATCCCCCCATCTGAAAAGATTACAAGATTTGTGTTGTTTAATTTTAAATAGCAGATATACAAGCTCACAACACGTCGCATCGTGACGCGTTGTGAGCTTGTAGATCGGCTATTTTCAAATAGCCGCAGCCTAGTCGCTTCTTTTTGGCTTGTTTTCATAGACCTGGTTCCTTCCTTCTTTCTCTCGCAAAACTTGGCAACATTGTATGCAGAATAGCGCGGCCCTCCTCGGTGGCATAGCGGCTCATCATGTCTGTTTCAATGGAAAAAGGTTCGAAACGAAGGCAGTTTTAAATAAATAAACAACGACATGCGTTTTTAAATGCATCGTTTTACCTGCAGCTTCGGTGTTTCTATCCAGATCAAACCGGTTATAACAGCGACGAACACAACACACAGACGATCACACAGACAATACAGAGAACGACGTTGTATTATATCTGCAACTAAAGACACCAATGATTGTCACAATAAACCGCCACTGGGGGGCGCAACTCGCCTTCTCAACTGACAGAATTTTTTAAAAACATAATTGATTGATTGATGTACTTTATTTAGTAAGACATGAGAACAGTACATGACAGTACATAACAGTACATGGAAGTACAAATTCACAATACAAGGTCTACTAAACTGGAAAGCTCATTAAGCACTAAGCTTGTTTAAGATGAGATCCCCATGCATGATGAAAAGAAAATGAGAAAAATAAGAAAATGAGACAATCAATTAAAGACATACAATAACATCCTAGACATCATCAACAACACTAGTATCAAACAGTTGGTGGTGGTGGGGGGGTCATTTCTGGTGTTAATTATGTTATATCAAATTGTACAAAATGATCTGTTACAGTAACTTTGTAATTATTTCATTAAAGGGAATTTAGACAGGGTATTTGTGCCACATATTGATTGATTGATTGATTGATTGATTGATTGATTGAATACTTTCTGTGTTCAATTCATTGAAGACTGTCTGCGAGTCACTATGAATTGAATAGGTCAGGACCGCAATGGAAAGAAGTTTACAGGACTTATTTGTGTTAGCCCAAATGTATGACTGCATACCCGTACTGTTTGCAATTCTGTCTAATAAAGCAGTGGTTCTCAACCAGTGGTCCGGGAGGGGATTCCAGGGGGTCCCCAGACAAATTAATAGTTAGGAACCAAATTGTCCCTTATGTGTCTAACTCTAACGGGTCCATTTGGTTCCATTTGTACACTCTCAGAGTTAAATGAACACTAATAATGATGATACAGTGTGGGACCCCCAATAAATCAAAATGGTCCCTGGCATATCTTTTCAAATGGGGGTCCGTGGGCTAATATGTGTCAATTTGGGGGTCCTTGACGTGAAAAACCACTGTAATAAAGTATTCAATCAATCAAATTGGTACGAGCGGAACAAAATTCGGAGCCGATCCTGATGCCACACGGTTATACATCGGGAGAAGGACCGTTCGACTTCCTGTTATGGAAGATTTGTTGTGGATGGAATCATAGAGGTATAATATAATAACGGATGGAATACGCAATGGCCATATTCAAATAACGCGAGTTTGACGCATTTGTTTGCCGTTGCGGGGGGGGTTGGTTATTTTTGTATTTTATTTGCATTAACAGAAATCAGTCGAAATGTCGAATCAATCCGGTTCTGACGGCGAGCAGCAGAGCCCCAGCAGGCCCAGGAGACGGAGTAGGAGTCGGAGCCGCAGTGGGAGCCACGGACGGGAGAGGGAGAGGTTGTTGTCTCCGGATTATTTCGGTCCAAAGCTCCCGAAGCCCCGCAACAGAGAGCGAGAGAGAGAAGAAGGACAGCATCGCCTCCGAGAGGCCAGGACCATCAAGAGGTTCCGCATAGGAAGCCCCCGTCGGAGCCGCTCACGATCCAGAGAGAGACACGGCGGCGGCGGCAGCACCAACAACAACAACAACCACTGGTCCAACAATGAGCCAAGCTATGGATCCAGAAATGATTACTATGATCAGGAGAGAGACGATGCTCAACGCCAGAGACAAGAGGCCTTCATCGCCCGGTAAACGTAACTTGACTGTTTAAATCCTTCGCTTTGGGAGAGTAGTAATAATGTCAAATACATCTATGATAGTCTTGATCCAAGGCTAGGAGAGTAGAAATGTAACACAATACATTGTGCTCTCCCTTAAACCAGTGGTTCTCAAACTTTTTCATGCCAAGGACCCCCAAATTGACACTTATTAACCCGCGGACCCCCATTTGAAAAGATTTACCAGGGACCCCCATAATAGAAGATTTTTTACGGCTCTAGCAGTGATTTTCAACCATTTTAATTTCAAGGACCCCCAGTTAGACATGCATCAGGCTACGGACCCCCATTTAGTGTCATTTCTATCTCTGGGACCCCAATTTATGTTGTAAAATCAATGTTAATTAACTCTGAGAGTGTACAAATGGAACGGGTCCATTTGGTTCCATTTGTACACTCTCAGAGTTACAGACCCATATGGGTCCATTTGGTTCCTAACTACCTATTATTTAGCTGGGGATCCCCTGGAACTCCCTCAAGGACCCCTGGGCTGTATAGTTTCCTTGCTTGTTTTGAAAAGTTCCTAACCCACCACCCCACCTGATCCACCCCTTGTGGCACCTCTGTGTTGACTTTTGCAAAATGTGTCAGCTGTCATTACCTCTCTCAGGAGTCTTAACATTATCAGGGTTGTCAGAAAGAGGTGTTTAATTTGTATCTTTTACAGGCGTCTGCAAGAGAGGGAGAGGATTGGTGAATTAGGTTGCCCTGAAGTTTGGGGATACTCGCCAAGAGTAAAGGAACCAGAGTAAGTTGAACTATTCTATACACAACATGTTAAAAGTATACTTGTATGGAATTAAAAACATTTACATCCATATTTTTCATGAAGTCTTGATTTTTATTTATTCTGTCAATCCCTAAGCTCTGATGAATTCACACCAGTAGAAGAGGACGCAAAAAATAGCAGCTCAGATTCAAGCTCAGAAGGTTTGTTCGATTGTATGCAAATGTACTGTATTTGTATTGTAAATGACAGTTATTGTTAGATTCAACAGATTTGAAACAACTTTCTCTCTTCACATTTGCAGAAGACAAGAAAAAGAAGAAAAAAAAGAAGAAATCAAAGAAGAAGAAACACAAGAAGCACTCAGAGGAGAGCGAGTCAGATTCAGAGGGTTAGAAAATGTTTTCACCAGTTTCCAACTTGTGAGACTGTTGAAAAGTCCTTTTATTTGTTGTTTTTTTGTTGTGAGTTTTGGTACAAAACAAACATACAAAAAATTATTTGTCTCTAATGCAAATTCCCATATTGCCACTTTGCAGAGGAAGAAGTCAAGAAGAAGAAAAAGAAGAAGAAGAGCAAGAAGTAAGCTTACGCACAACTAAATATGAACATCCGTCACATGGCCACCAGGAGCATGGTGCCTAACCGAGTTTCTCCTCATCTTCACACTCACACGGTTCAGGAGCTTGACGCTTAACCTAACCAAACATCTCAATTTCATAGTAATCTCTCAAGACAAGATTCTGCTAACAGCAGTGGTGCTGACAGTAGAATCTGTCAGCACCACTGCCTTAAACATGTAGTGTTGTTGTTAGTAGGAATAAACACAGAAGCACCCGGGAGGAAGTGGACTAAGAAATGGGAGGAGCTAAACCGAGTTCCTGTCTCTACACAAAAAAGGTGGTAGTGCCCCCAGAGGCAAAAACTTTTTTTTTACTGAATGAATGGGTTCCCAGATTGATGTCACAGTGACATGGTTCAGGAACTTGCTTAACCAAACTTCTCATCATCTTCACACTTGCGTGGTTCAGGAGCATGATGAATAACCAAGCTTCTCATTATCTACACAGATCCAAAAAGTCCAAGAAAAAGAAGGCAAAAAAGAACCGTAAGGCCTCCAGTGACTCGAGCAGTGAGCATTCCGGGGAGGAGGATGAGGAGGAGGATGCTAATGGGGTGATGTGGGTGGAGAGGACCTGCATGGATGAGCACCTGGTGGGCCCAGAGGCCCCACTTACCCAAATGTCTCAAGATGACAAACCTCTGGAGTGAGTGCATTTTGTTAAGACATTTCTGATCAGTAATGCTCACTTAATGAACTGAACTTGTTGTTGCAACAGTTCACTGTCACATATACTATATCTGTTCATAAACGTATTCTTTCATTAGCGTGGCTTCATTTAAAACGTATGCATCAGTCCCCCCCCCCTGACATGCATACACATAGTGTATTTAAAGCATTTTCTAAACCAGTGTTCTTTTGATTTACAATGTATGTAACCTTTTAAAGCTGCAAAGCGCTTTCTAACCATCATAGTCAGTATTAGTAGAGTAACTAAGAAATTCACCTCAACATTTTTTTTTTTTATATGCATAAGATAATCAACTACTCTGCTAGCCAATGAAACATTAGTTTCACCTTTGCGCCTCAGCCCTTGAACAAAAGCAGTAGAATGCTGCGCTGAAACGTATAGGATCAATGCTTCTCAGTACATTAACGTAACAGGGTCACTTGATTCAATATAATATTTTTTTTTACATATTTCAATGAATGATGAAACCTAAATGTTCAACGTGCACCTTTTTTACCCGTCTACAGCTTTGGTCACGCTCTGCTACCAGGTGAAGGTGCAGCTATGGCAGAATATGTTAAAGCAGGCAAACGTATCCCAAGAAGAGGAGAGATTGGGCTGACCAGCGATGAGATTGCAAACTTTGAGAAGTCTGGCTTCGTCATGAGTGGTAGCAGGTACATGAATGTTTTAATGGGGGAAGAATAAAATAAAAATCTGTAATCAGGGACAGGGTTAACACAAGGCTAATTTGTTAAAACAAATGCAACACATATATTAATAAACATTTACCAACCTTTTATAATAGTGGTATTCTAATTGATGACACTATTAACAAAATAACATTGATTAAAGACAGATGAGGAACCAAAGCAGCGTGATCAAATAAACAAACTATTGAAATAACCAAACTCATGACGCAAATATATTATACATTGTGTATTGCCTCATTTGCATTAATTACACAAATTGACTAATTAGCTTAGTTACTTCTTATAGTAAGCTGAGTGTCTTTGTACTTTTTGCCCTGAACACTGGTTGCAAGTTTAGATTTTCTTTGTTGTCGTGATTTAATGTTCATGTATAGTAACTGTGGCACTGTACAGTGATTGGTAGATGTGGTACCAACCAAATCAATATAAAGCACTAACGAATTGGTGTGATTGTGTGCAACTCCTCAGACATCGTCGTATGGAGGCTGTGCGTCTGAGAAAGGAAAACCAGATCTACAGTGCAGATGAAAAGCGAGCGCTTGCATCCTTCAACCAGGAAGAAAGAAGGAAGAGGGAGAGCAAGATCCTTTCCAGTTTCAGAGAAATGGTGTACAGGAAAACCAAAGGCAAGGAAGAGAAATGAAGTTCCTCTCCCCTGTCACTGCGCTTATCTTATTCACTTATATTATTGCACTTATAACACTTATATTGTTTTATTTTAGGCATTATGTTCAATGTCTAATCTGTATTTTGGAAAGTGAAAGAGTTTTTGTGTAATGTACTTTATAGATATACATTGCAAATTCAAAGCTCATTTGTATAATTGCAAGTAGTGTACAGTATGTACTGTAGGCTCTTTTGCCTTTTGTATATTTTTCAATTTATTACATGCAATTTGGTTTGAACTCAAGTCAGCCATTCAATTGAGCAAATATTTCCTGTATGAAGTTTTCATGTGAGAAGCTGAACAGAATGGTTAATAAATGTGTTAATCAAATGGCTTATTTACTTGAAATTGTTATCTTTATATTAGAAAGCCTAACTATTCTTAGTTTTAATAATATCTTGAATTTATATGGCGCTTTTCTAAGTACACAAAGACGCTTTACATGTGTGTGGGGGAGCCAGGGCAGAGGAGAAAAAAAGTGATTAGGAAAAAACGCATCAAATAAGATAAGAATTTAAAAGCAATAAAACGCTAAAAATAACGAGTTGAAATTAAAGTAGACTCGGAAAGGCCATTCTGAACAGGTGGGTTTTCAGCACGGATTTGAAGGGAGGGAGGAGCGTGTTTGGGGAGTGCATTCCAGAGGGAGGGGGGCAGCCACAGAGAAAGCACTGTCGCCCCAGGTTTGGAGCCTGGTCTTGGGGACCTCCAGGAGGCTGGCGTCACTGGACCTGAGGGGATGTAACATGGTGCTTGAGGTCGGAGAGGTAGGGGGAGCCAGGTTTTGCAGTGCCTCCCAGATCCACTTGAGAATTAAGGTAGGTTACAGCTAGCCTGGCATTGGCCAGACTGGTAACGTGGATTCACTCTCACGTTCCGCCCCGGTATCAGTCTGGACTTCGGCCCATAGGGAGCGAGTATGAGAAATCAGAAAATGATCGGGCCAATCAGTGACTGCGTTTGAACTGCTGTCTGTACAACAGTGAAAAGCATCAAAATCATTTTCTGATTTCTCATACTCGCTCCTTATGGGCCGAAGTCCAGACTGATACCAGGGAGGAACCTGAGAGTGAATCCACATTATCAGTCTGGGCAATGCCAGGCTAGGTTACAGCTAAATCTAGCCAAACTCACTTAATACAATACCTGCCTCTGTTGACCAGATGTAGAAAGGCACATTACATTACTTTACTCAGATATATACAATGTGTAATTTTGTGGGTTATCAAAGGCATTTCATACTTTTTTATCAATTACATACCACATAAAGATTTTGTTTGTCACATTCCAAAGCCAATAATTTGGCTTCGAGTCTCCAGGCTCTCCGCAAGGTCATCAACTTATTGGCTTAAGAATGCGACAAAACAAAAATTGTTCGAAAATGCCCAAATGTTTTGGGTGAACTGCTCCTTAAGTTTTCTATCACTAAAACGGTACACTAGTATACAAAGGATGGATGCCAACAATCATAAAACACACAGATGTAGTTAAACATAATTTATTTCTGTAATATGCAACAAAGAACTTTAATCTGACGAGTCGTGTAATTGTGGATGTACTGTAGTCTGAAGAGTCTTGTAGATGTAGCTCTTAGTGGATATTCTCAAGTCCCTGTTGAAAGAAGAGAAAAGGTGATCACAACATGACACTTTAGCCGCTCAGAATGGTAGGGACATTACATTTTAATGGTTGTTTACCTTAGAGCAAAGGTTCTCAAACTTTCTTACTAGTGTACCCCCGTGACAATATTTATTTATTTACTGCCTTCACCAGCACAAAACATTCTTCCTGGTACTGAAAAGTTTTTGTTGTTTCTCAGCCCGCCCTACAGCAACTTCAAAATACAGGTATAACATGTAGTTGCTCAATCTCGATTAATTTCACACTTTCAACTGCAAGATTAAAATGTATTCCTATTCATAATTCACGTCTTTGTAATCGCACCACATGGTATTGATATCCTACATGGTTTATGGCAAAAAGACAGGGCTTCCATATTCAGGCATGCAAACAGCCCCGAGGTGAAAAAGGTGACAACATGTTGTTTTCTTTTGGGTCAGGTGTCACACAATTGCCCTATTTGGGTTCAAAAAGGTGACTGTAGCTGAAAAGTGACACTTTTGCATGTCTGCATATTAGTAATTCAGGGTGTACAAAATGGAACCAAGTGGACCCTTGGGTAGATTTGGTTTCATTTGTACACTCCTGGACAAAACACTAGTAAATTAATCACATTTTTTATTCTATTTGTTTGATGTGCTTGCATTCCTTGCAAACACAACAAGCCCCCTGAGATGGTCTTTGAGTCAACAAGCTGCTTAGTATTTGCTCCCAACATCACATCTTTCCTTGCAGGAGCTCTATACTCCGTTTTACCGGCCAGGAGAGTTGACACCCGGGTAGGAGAAAAAACACCCACTTTGATAGCTTTATTGAAACAATATATAGATTTAAGTCAGGAAATAAACCATGTTGTTGCTCAATCTTTTACACCTACAACTGCTAGATTAAAGCTATTTTCAGAATATGTGTACAGTGACTAAAAGCATGTACCAATAGGGGAACGCAAATTAACACACAGGTCCCTGGCACCAAAAAATATCTTCGCCTCCTGTGTGAACACACCTTTAGAGTGATGGTACACACCTTTTGATTTACCTTAGAGTGACGGTATACACCTGTTCATTAAACTTATGGTATACACCTGTTCATTAAACTCAAGAGTGTCGGTATACCGTTACTGTATACCTTTTAATTTACCTTTGTGATGGTGTACTGTTTATTTACCTTAGACTGGTGGTATACACCAGTTCCTGACACCCGCTTGTCTCTCTCCATCAAGTACCACTGCCAGGGAAGTCGTGCGATCCTCTTTTCCTAAGAACAAAAAGCAGAAAAGATGTAATAATGTATTGTATAGTCTAGTTAACAAGTGCATCTGTTCTTTTCGGCAAGCGACACCCATCCTTCTCAACAGTGGTGGAAAGTAAACTAAGTAAATTCACTCAACTGAGGCAAATATTATACTTTTACTCCACTACAATTATTTGACAACTATAGTTTAGTTACTAATCATTTCACATTTTCAAATGATTTGTATACATTTGAAAATTGTAAAATTGGACATTCTACATGACGAGTACTTTCTACTTTTGGTACTTTAATTACATTTTGCTAGTAATACTTTTGTACGTTTTACTCAAGTAAATTTTGAATTCCAGACTATTAACTATTACTTGTAACAGAGTGATTGGTTGAATAATTTATTAGCAGTTTGCAAAAAAAAACAAATAAAGCACAGGAAAGTACAGTTCAATACAAGGTCTGCTGAGGGGATTTAAACCCAAGAAAGCACTATGGCTTGTTTCCAGAGTGTTTCAACATTGCAGTATTGATACTTTTACTTAAGTAAAACACATGTGAGTACTTCTTCTTCCACCCATCCTTCTCACCTTCCCTCCGTTGGTGAGCTTGTGGATCTGTGCGGTGGCGATGCCAGGGATGATCAGACACACCGTCATGACGCCGAACACCGGCAATATTTCATACCACATCTTTTTATCAGCGTTTATGAAGACGACACATGCAAACGCAACGTGTTATCTGTGGACGGGCTGCCTCCTGGAGGCTTTGTTTGGATCGCCAAACAGAGCGCAAAGCCGACAGAATAAATGTCAAACGTCCCGAGTCTGAGCGGAGGTTGTTGACGGTCAAAGAGGTTTCTGTGACGACTTCCGGGGTACGCCGTCACGCTGTGCTTTGTTTTGAACACAGCGCCACCTCCCGGCGCCATCTGTATTTATTTATTTATTTATTGAGAACTTCTATAAATTAGGTTTGAGTTCAGTAGATGTTAAGTGGTGTAGAAAGTACTCAAATGTTTTACTTAAGTAAAAATATCAATACTGCAATGTAGAAATACTCTGATACAAGCAAAAGGCCAAAAGGCCGGAATTTAAAAAGTACTTGACCAAAAGTAAAATTACTCATTATGTAGAATGTCCCATTTCACAGGTTTTCAAATGTATTCAAATATTTTTTTGAAAATAGCACATCTACAAGTTTAAATAAAAACGTAAGAACTAGTGCGTATGTTACTACGGAAACCGTGACGCCAGACATAGGAAGTAGATTGGCAGCGTTGCCATGTCCGCTTATTATAAGCGACTTTGGACTTGTTTTTCTGTAAAGTTGCTTGTAAATATTAGTAGTTGCGGTTGCGTTTTTTGGGCTTGTTTCTAAAATGTAGTTGCTTATTTGGGATTGTTTAAAAAAAAACATTATTTAAACCATTGGTTTTCAAATATTTTCATGTCAAGGACCCCCAAATTAATATATATTTGTCCCTAAGTAACCCCCATCTGAAAATGTTTTGTGCCAGGGGAGCCCCGCCAGATTTGTGTTGTTAGAATGTAAAAAAAAAAAACCAGAAAGGGAATGTTTTTTTTTAAATAGCAGATCTACAAGCTCACAACACTTCGCTTTGTTACGCGTTGTGAGCTTGTAGATTGGCTATTTTCAAAATCCAATGTAAGGTTTAGGTGTTCATGTAGCAGCTCAGCCTCTACTAACCTCGCATCACCAGTCTTTCCACCTCGGAGGAAAAACCTCTACAGTCGCTTCTTTTGGGCTTATTTTCATAGACCTGGTTGCTTGTTTCTTTCCCAAAACCTGGCAACGCTAGTAGATTTGGTGAACGCGTCTGCTAGCTGACTTGGCTAACTTGCTAAAAAGTAAACAGAAGTCACTGGTAAAATGGAAACACATTTTTAATCGGGCAACAAAATAGCGTGGCCACAATGAAGGAAGACAAGGAAAACACTCGCCCTAAAGAGAGAAAAATGGAAATAAAGTGTGAAGATGGAGAAAAGATGGAAAAGCCAAAGGAAAAGAAAGAGGCCATGACAAAGGTAGCATTTAGTTAGAACTCGCTAGCTGGCTAAACGTTAGCTGATAATTCCTGTAGTTCAATGGACGTCATAGCATTACACAGGATTATAAATATGACTATGTCTGCTTTCATAGCACAAGCAGGCAAGTTAGTTAGTATATTGTCACTCACTGTTATTGTATGATTTGGTATCTGTCTCTGAGCTAAAGCAGTGGTTCTCAAACTTTTTCATGTCAAGGACCCCCAAATGGACACTTATCAGCCCGCGGACCCCCATTTGAAAAGATAAGCCAGGGACCCCCGTAAGAGAAGATTTTGACAGCTCTAGCCGTAAAAATCAATCGTTTCGAGGACCCCCAGTTTGACATGCATTAGGCTACGGACCCCCATTTAATGGCATTTCTATCTCTGGGACCCCAATTTATATTGTAAAAGCAATGTTAATTTAACTCTGAGAGTGTACAAATGGACATTTGTACACTCAGAGTTACAGACCCATAAGGGTCCATTTGGTTCCTATATCCATCATTTAGCTGGGGACCCCCTGGAACCCCCTTAAGTACCCCTGGGGGTCCCCGGACCCCACATCAAATCAACATGGTTTCCCTTCTAAGTTGTCATGTTTCCTTATAAGTTAATAACTTTATCCCTATCTGTTGACAGATCGTGATAAGACGTTTACCACCCAGTCTAACCAAGGAGGAACTGGAGGAACAGTTACAGCCTCTTCCAGAAATGGACTATCTGGAATTCTTTTCGAATGACACCAGGTGAAACATATTATTATTTATGTTACCAAATCTTTGGTGGTCTCCTGCTAAATTGTACTTAACCCAGACTTACTTTTCCATTATTTTTCTATAGCCTTTTCCCCCACCTCTTTTCACGGGCATACATCAATTTCAAAAATCAAGAGGACATCGTCTTGTTCCGAGATCGATTTGATGGATATGTTTTCATTGATAGCAGAGGTATGTACAACATCTTTGAATCAGAATCAAAATTATTTTTTATTGCCAGGTATGTTTGCACATAGGAGGGTTTTATTTCTCAGTAAGTTAGTACATTACACTGAAGCAACAGGGTAGAAACATATTCAATTATTTGCAACTACTTAGTCAAAATTAAAGTTTCAACATATGTATAGCAATGTTTCTCAATATTGATTTATTGATTGAATACTCTATTAACAGTTTGCAAAAAGTACAGAGGGCTCGTACTACTGTTATACATTAAAAGGATAACAAAAAAAAGCCCTGAGCCTGAGGGCTTATCTCCAGTGTGGTCCTATGTATTCAATTCATCAAGATATATAAAGACATATAATACTAAACAAGAAATCATTAATGCATCAATACAGTCAGTCACATTATGATGTCTGCCGTGTACAGGACAGGAATATACTGCCATTGTGGAGTTTGCACCTTTTCAAAAGATTGCCAAAAAAAGAAGCAAAAAAAGGGATGCCAAATGTGGAACGATAGATGAAGGTAAGATATTATTAACATGCATATTATTCAGTAATTTAATAATGCATACTTATCACTATAGTCAGTGGCTTATTTATCAACTCACAGGGCTGTATCAAAAACACCTATAAGAATTGCTCTGTAGAAGCCTTAATATGGATAATAATTTCTTTGTTATTAGTATTTTTTTTAATGTCTTTCTCTCTTTCTTTCTGCTATTAGACTCAGACTACAAGAAGTTCTTGGAATATTATAATGGAGATGATGAAAAATTTACATCTACCCCTGAGACTCTATTGGAAGAAATTGAGGCTAAGTCCAAGGAACTTGGAGGTAGGAAACCTGCAGTATTAGTATCGCGCAATATGAGAGAGCCCCGTTAGTAGTTCAAAGCTATTTGTTGCACTGTTCAAATACTAGTAAATTCCTTTCTACCCACATTAAGCTAAAAGAACGACTCCTCTCCTGGACTTCTTGAAGAACAAGCAGGTAAGTGTATGCTGTAGCAAGATAGTGTTTTGTTTATAGACGTTTGTCAGAGCACAATGGTTGTTGACGTGATATGTTGATCTTACTATGTTCAGAGAATGAGGGAGGAAAAGAAAGAGGAGAGAAGAAGACGAGAGCTGGAGCGCAAGCGTCAACGAGACGAAGAGCGTCGTAAGTGGAGGGAGGAAGACAGGAGGAAGCGCAAAGAGGTAGAGAAGATGAAGAAAGGTGAGAAGCCCTTGGAAAAAGAGAAGGAACAAGCAAAAGAGGAACCAAAAATCAAGGTGTGTACTGCAAAAGAGAGTCTGAGATTTGAGGCAAAACAATGTCTTGGGGTAATTATTATTCAAATATGTTTGTCTTTGTTTGCTGTTGACTAGCTGCTGAGGAAACCAGACAGGGTGGATGATGTTGACTCAGAGAAACCGAAAGAGAAATCCAAGAAACCAGAAAAGCCCCTTAAAGAAGCCTTGGGGAGTGCTGACCTGAAGAAGCGTCAGAATAGTGAAAACAAGGACGATCGTGTGCGAAAGTGAGTTGGCATAAGTTTGTTATTTGACTGATTATTTTAGAAAGTGATATGAATGGAACATGTTCATTTCATGTCTTATTCACAGGGCAGATGATGAGGGGCGTAAGGACTTCCGCGATCGGGAAGCCGGTCATCGAGACAGGGAGCGCGAACGTGACCGGGACAGGGAGAGGCGTCAGAAGGAGAAGGAGCGCATCCGACGTCAGGACGAGGATCGCCGCCGGCGGAGAGAACGCCACGATGGAGAGAACACCTACAGGAAGCGTGAGGAGGAGGTGAAAAAGGAGAAGGAGCGCGTGTGGGAGAAGAGAAAGGCAGAGAACGCAGGAGACGTCACTCGTGCCGAGAGGCCAGAGAAGCCTGCCAAAGACAACCGAAAGGAAGACAGTGCTAGTGCTAAAAGAGATCGGTTAAGAAACAAGGTAATGCCCTTTCACACCTTATTATCACATGGCATTTTCTTCTAATTGTTATTTTTTTAAATCTAAGAATCTTGTTTTCCTTGTGCATCAGGATCGGCCTGCCATTCAGCTGTACCAGCCAGGCGCTAGAAGCCGCAATCGACCGACGGGTGGTGGTGGTGGTGAGGGAGGTGACTCCCATGGCCCTGATAGGAAGCCTGATATTGAGCCTAAGAAAGCACATGACAAGGGAGATGATTGATCTGATTTCAGCAAAATGGCATGCTGATTCAGGTGAGGGGAGCTTGCAAGTCCCTCAGCAGTATCTGGGCACCACAGAGCCATGTGATGTGGAACTCAAGTGGGGCTGCATTTTAGAGCTCCCAGTCTCAGTCAGAGGCAGTGATACGATGGTGGTACCTCTTAGTGCCTGAATGTGACCCTCTTTAGTTTCATTTGAAGATTAAGGGTATCCTTGTACATGTTTTAAGAGTTTGGCTTTAGGGCACACTATTAGTTCAAGCCAAAACTTTCTTGGACCACATAAACTCAAAGTGACCTTACTACAGTAAAGTTTCTGCTGGAAAGTGTTGCAAATATTTAATTGGGCATTTGGCTTATTAGGTTCAGGTACAACACTCTTTAGAATTAAAAAAAGTAACTTTCCAGGAGACTTCTACACTTAGCTGTCCTGTGAATCTAAATAGGCATTGTAAAGCAAATCACCTTAGTTCCTCGCTGTATGCATTTACATGTGATGTAGAGATTTTCATTGTTGTTTACCCCCCCCCCCCCCTTTTCTGTTTTTCTTTGGTTTACAATTGGAAATTTGATTGGTTCCTAATTAGCTTTGTTTGCTACACAAATAATTATATCTACACATTTACAGTCAAATTGTAATTTTACAAGCACTGCTGATGGTGTTTGTACTTAAGGATTTTAGTTTATTTACTTGGTTTCCAAGATTCCACCATAAGCAAGGGAGTCGGTTACATCCATACAGTCATTGAGGAGAAATAGCCATTTTTGACTACATTGAAATGTAAGCCATGCTCTGATTCCAGCCTGCATGCAACCTTTAACTGACGTTATCAACCTGTGGCCTTCCCCTTTCTAATTTAAGATGCCTCCTCTTAAGACATGAATCTATGATGCACTGAACTGAATAAAGCATGAAAACATATCGCTACCAATGATTCTAACATAGTGAGAAATAAAGTCTTTATTAAGGTGTTCATGTCTTTGATTTTTTTTTATCTTGTATCTCGGTATAGATAATCTGTCCATAAAGTGATTTGGTGCTGAACATTTAAAAGTATTTTTTAAATAATCAGTTATGTTCTTTTTGACAAAGCTGTATTTATATTGTTTACCATGTTCTAATCACGCAAGACAGATGTTCTCAGATTGACTATGTTATAATTCGTAGTTGTAACAGTATAAATTAAAACAAATGTATTAATTTAAATACATTTTAAAGTGGCAAAAGACAAGCACATCCTGTCCTGCTGGGCTGGGTGCTGGATACAAAATTCAACATGGAAAAAAAAACCCAGTACAAGTAAGGTCTGAGGAAGAGCCTCCTGGCTCGAAACGTTACCGATAAAAAACCCACGATGGGAGCAGCATTCTGGTGTAAAGATTTTATTGTTTTTCACCCCAATTCTACCTCGACACGTATGGAAAAGCCTGGTGGTGTGAGGTGACCTTGACCCTAGCATGTTTCTTTAGTTTTTTTTGCACCAAAAGACAAAGCCCAGATATACAGGCTTTTATGTTCTCAGAATCTCTCTAGGTCGTCCTCAGACGAGCCCTATGGCTTTACTATGCTGATAGCGAACTGTGGGGCGCAACTCCTCGCAGTCCCGGTTTTAAATCAGAGTTACCTTCTCCTAGACAGGTTGCCATCCAAGGCTATGAGCCCCATCTGCCCACATACATTGTGTGATGACCACACATTATTTCAGTCATGGAGAAAGATCTATGCCAAAATATCTGGAGTATTGCTGATTCCACATTTCAAATACACAGCTGTAATAAAGTAGAAAGGTTTGTGCTCTGAACTCAATGCTTACCAGAGCCAGGTGTGAGAGGCCAGCATTGAAATAAAAATAAAAAGGCTTGTACACTGACATAAAGGATACTAAAATATAAATGTATTCACATTTATATTTGCAAAAAAAGGTGCAGAACTGAAAAAAGGGTGGAAGTTTTGGTCCTAAGCAATCTTTTACAATCTATGTTCCTAAAGCCCATCATCAGTACTCATCCTTCATCTGTCAGTGTGTGAGTTGTCAGTTTTTTTTGGTGTGGACTTTAATACACTGTAGAAATACAAAACTTCTGTCAGTGTGGTAGAGTCTAGAAGTCAATTAAAAACATTTGTATAGGTTTTAATATTACATTTTATTTAAGTACATTTTCCACACCAATTGTCCTGTACAGTATGGTGTATCAGAGTCAATCATTTAAAAAAGTAAACAAAACATTAGCCAGTTCCCACCATTTATTTTGTTCTTCGCAAACTGATCCACGTAGTGTCGCTGTTTGAAAACTACTGAGTTATTTGGACCACGCTGATTGGACAACACGGCATACATCACTACCGCTTCCCTTCCTTCTCTCTCTTCGATCTCCGCCATAGTGGAGAAAGCACTGTGGACAAAATGGTAAATACAAATCTCCAAACATCCGTGTCGGTAGTGCTTATAAAAATGCACCGACACTTTAGTTGCATATCAATATGTCCTCCATTGGCTGGAAAACTTATATTGTTAGAAAAAATATACGATATCAATAGAAAAACGTAGCAGTAGTGGTAGGCGGTACCCACTCTTAACGTTGCGCATGTCAACCTTTGTCTTCGGTACCTGGTCAACCTCATTTACAAAGTTCCTATTTTCCCAATTGACTTGGGGAAACGGCTATCAAACCAGGTTAATAGCTGTATACACCAGAGTGCAGAAATGTGATGCTGAATAACCATCTCTTGTTTACAGTCGTCCCACAAGACTTTCCGGATCAAGCGCTTCCTCGCTAAGAAGCAGAAGCAAAACAGGCCCATTCCGCAGTGGATCAGAATGAAAACTGGCAATAAGATCAGGTTGGTCTATTCGGAGATTTTGGTTGGTTCTGCACATTTAGTGGCACTGTTAAGGAAGCCCTTCAAATAGTTTTCGTCACATTGTAGGCCACGGCTATGCAGCTATGCCTTTACTTAAGAAAACAACCTAGCCTCAAAACATAGCATCAACTGATCTCTATAATCCTTCGGACATGTTATTTGGGACCTTAGGCACTGATAATTTTCATAATTGCATTCACCTGATGCATCAGGGGGGGTACTTTTGTTAGGCCTGGGATGGGAGGTGAACACTTAACTTAATGGTAGGATAGAGAAATACTAGGGGTGAGGACTGGAGTTGAGGAACCACTGCTCTGTTGTATGCTTAGGCTTGAACGCTGATAAAGGCTTTGTAAGTTATGTACCTTAACCCAATGTGGCAATAGGCTCTATTCACAGCAGCCATATTATGAAGACATTCACAGGTGTTACCAATGATACTAATGAAGGCTCTGTTCCATTCTGGTCAAACAGAGTCAGGGTGCTGATATTGTGCATGTTGGCTCACTGGAAACACTTTTACACCAGTGGGTCTACAGTTGGGGTCCAGGGACCCTCATGGGCTTCCAAATGGCCCCTTACAGGTGTGTAACTCTGAGAGTGTACAAATGGAATCAAATGGAACCATTTGTACACTCTCGGAGTTATGGGGCTCGTGGAAACCACTGTGCTACACTAAATGGATCAGAGCCTTCATTAGTATCATTGGTAACACCTGTGAAGGAAGTGATAATAGGGCTGCTGTGCATGGAGCCTATTCACCTGGAAGTGCTTGCCTACTTCCCATGACTGTTATAATGGTTTTAAATGACACTGGTCGTATGGGTGAGTTTTAGGATTTGCATCTCATGGCATAAGTATTGGGGTAATTTTGTAAAGCAGGTCTGCAATTGCAGTACTTCAGTTCTGTGGAGTATTGTCATTAATCCTGCTGAGAGCGTCATTCAGCAACAGAATACCTGACTCCTGATCACACCAGTGATGAGGATGCTCTGTTGCTGTGACATCCGTTGAGACCTAGCTCATTTAGCACACTGCAATCTATCTGATCAGTTAATGGTTTATTGTGTCCTTAAAAATGTTCTGTGCTTAGTTAAAGTGGAATAAATCTTCATATCTTGTCTTCTACCCCCCAAGTGCATTGTACATTGACAGTTATGGATCAAAAAACAACTTAAATATTTTTCAGTGGTTTTGGTATGGTCCGGGTTAAAGCTGTATTAGTAGTTGCCTTGGCCTGCATTGTTTAATATGTGGGTTTTGCTTCCTGATGAACAGTTTCATCATTTGTATCAGTGCTGGTATTATTGGTGACCAACACTCGTCACAAAGTTGTTACAATTGACTACATTTTAAAATATGTATACACGTGCCAATAAAAAGTAAGTCTTTTGCACACCTACAAAGGCCATTATGACTTTTTAATTGTATTTGAAGACTGTGTGCAGGGGGTTTTGCAGGTGTATTTTTTTTTTTTACTTATGAAATTATGTAAAGCAAGGCTCCCAAGAGTTCTTTTTTTAGACTATTCTAGCCCCCCCCAACATATTGCAGGCCCAGTAATTCAACCTTGATCAAGTTTGGTGTCAGTTGCAGTACTGAGACTGAGTTTTAAATGTGTGTCCTCTTTGGTATTTATTGATGGATTACAGTAAGCATTAATGGTCCCATATATCTGCAATTTCCTGTGACAATATGTAATTAAACGTTGATCAAATCATCATAAGCATATTGGTATTCACTTGCACAAAAGATCCTTGAGCAATATTTGTATGTACATGAAGTTGTTCACAAGGTCTACTCCTCCCTAGATTTCACTGACACAATTTTCCACATTGCTTTTAAGGTACAACTCAAAGAGGAGACACTGGAGGAGGACAAAGCTTGGTCTGTAAGCACGTGGCTCTTCGGAACTCCAGCATCCCCTTCATGGAACATCTGCCAGTACCACCACCTGCCCGGCCCGGATCTGGAGAAGAAGCCTGTCTTTTTTTGTACAGATACTCTGGTTATACTTGTTTGACAATTTATTGACAATAAATCCTTTGTGATGAAACCAGAAATTTGACTGAGTTTGAGTGTAATGACTGTTGCTGTGGCACAAGGGTGGGTGGGCAGCAAATGTGTAAGTAAACAAGGGGTTATACTAATGTTGACAAGCATTGCAGAAAGAGGGTTCAAAGTGGTCTTTATTGTTGCATCTTGATTCTTGTGTACAGGTACATGAGGGTAAAACTTATTTTGGCAGTGTTGTGTATGGGATTTTCCCTTGGTTCATAAGATATGGTTACATATTGTACATGAATATCTGATACACATCATATGGTTCAGGTTGTTTATATATTAAACGGGGAGATAAAGCTGAACTCTGTCCCATCCGCTTTCCAAGTCTGAATAATTTGCATGAGATATTAGGTTGTATCATGTTAAACTGCTGCTGCCACGTCAGCTTTACTGGGTTATGCAAATAGGGCTGTGTACAAACATTCTGGTAGCAAATATTTATTAGACTATGCACACATAAGCGCATATGTGTAATACCATCTCAACTTCTGTTCCCAAAAAAAGAAAACTGGGAAAACATATTTTTGAACGACCCAAATCGCCAGCTACCATTTCTTGTCAGGTTAAAATGGTTTTCTTCCTCTCTCCCATCCTCCTCCTCCTCACATGCCAGCTGAACACCCCCCGCACTGTTGTTGACATTCTGTGCTCCAACACTACAGTGCTCATGATCATCAGTGCCAAGAAGTTCCTTCATTTCCAGCGGGGCGTTTCCCTTCAGATATTGACAGGCTCTTTTCCCATTATAGTCCATGGCATCGACATCAGCGCCGAAAGCACCGACCAGATGCTTTATGACCATGTACTGACAGTGCATGGTTGCGACATGAAGTGGGGTCAGCCCCCCGCTGCCTTTCAGATTCACGTTTACAGGAATGCCCACACCCTCGGCGTACCTTAAAAGTTTGATAAGAACCTCGTCTTGTCCCTTTTTGGCCAGCCAGTGCAGAACAGTGTACCCGCTAACAAAATCCTTCCTGGTCAACAGATTTGGATCCTCTGTGATAAACTCCATTATGGTGTCATAGTTTCCATCTACAGCAGACAACATCCATGCGTGCTCCATCGGATATAGAGCCCAGTCTGTCCCTGGGGCGTCTGGCTCATCCCTTAAAGACGCATGGTAAGTTTCTGTAGAGAGCACGCTATTCAAGCCAGTGTGCGACGAATTGTTCAAAAGTAATTCTTTCAAGTACTTTTTGCGCATAGCCGGGGTGATCGATGCCCTTTCTGGCGTTCCTGTGGACAGTCCATGAAGTCCGCTGCCAACGTCGTCAGACGCTTCTTGCCTCTGCAGCATCGACCTACGTGCCCAGGCACCGGACACGGGCAGCACTTGCATTCCATATCTGGACAATCGCTCCACCAGAGCTCGTCCAGATCTAATGCCGTGGGTGTCATTTTCATGAGTCCGTACAGAGCCAGTTTGACTTTTGGACACCGTTCCTCCGCAGAGCTCGGGCGTAGAACTGGCATCATCTAGCGTCTGCTCGTTGCTCTCATACATGTTGCTTCAGGTTTCAGGGATTTGTTGCACAACTTGCACCCTTCCTGTATTTTAACTGTAACTACTTAAGATGCTTATCAGTGGAATAAATTACAAACACGGAAATACTTCCCTCCACTCGATTGGACCCATTCCCTGCGTTATCCTGTAAGTAGTTCGTAGCATGTGTTCAACATTTGTCAGAAAGATTTGAAAAATGCCATCACAATGGCGATGTCCAGAGATCTGCTTCCTCTTTTTCATTAAATATATACGTGGTTAATACATACAACCAGTGTAAATTTAAATCCTCTGTACCGACTATAGCCATTTGGAAAAAAATACACCTTGCGGTAAAAATGACACCAGTTAGTTCCGCTCACCTGCGAGGTATCAAGACCGCATACCGACGCTCCATCAAAGCAAGCAAACGGTTTGATGCTCTGTCAAGCATCATTCAACTAGTTCCTAATTTTAGAAAGCAGTGTCGAGTATGAGAGCAGCAGTGTATAGACATTATCCAAGAAACGCAGTTTAATAAGCACAGCCTTGTTATCTCTCTCCTGTTTATTCCCGACTAGCTGCTGTTTGAGGAACCGATACAAAGTTCATTCTACTCTGGCAAAGCCAATGGCAAGAAGCCTTAACATGTGACAACCCACTGCCGGACCTCATAGGAGGAAGCAGTCACAAAATACCTTCACAGCCGTCAGCCACATTGTGCACATAAAACATGCAGTAGACATGAAGAAAAACTTTTATTCATACAACTCAAAATGTAGAGTCAGTAAAACATTGTCACACAATGACAGTCAATTGTCAACATGGATTGTCTGGAAAGAACAAACAACTCTTACTCAATACAACAGCTCAAAATATATCAAAAGGGAGTCACTGAGTCAGTAAAATATTTAATCGCTTTCTGGTTCTGGAGGAAAGTCAATGGTCAACTCATTGATCGTCTGAAGGAAGGCATCCAGTTCTGCATCCAGATCTGTGGAGAGAGGGTGAACATGTAAATAACAGAGTTAAGTCAAATGCTTGTTTAATCAAACCTGAAAGATGGACCGTTTAATTATAAATCAATACCTGGATTTTCTGGCATCTTTATCGGTCCCTCAAACGACAGTTCAAAGTCGTCCTCAGGGAGACCTGGGATATTTGGGTAGCAGGCCAGTCCAGCCAGAGCAAGGCAACCAATAGGAACCACATCCTCAGGTATGTAATCCTTCTCAAACTCTGTAAACAAGAAAAACACCAAAAGAGCCTGAATGAAACACTTGCTAACACCCTAAAACAAGACATACTTGTTTAGGCCTTTAAAACTAAAGTGTATTTATAACTTGCAGTGCACAAGCACATTCAAGCACCTTCAAAGGGCTAGTACCACCTACTGCCGCCATTCTTGGATTATTCCTTTTCTATTGTGTTGTTGTATAAATTATATATATTTTATTATTGCTGCTACAATGTCTGAGGAACCAGAAAAAAAAATATTTTACTCATGTCCCTGTACACAAAAATCTTCCAATTGTTCTCAGGTAGTGGTTGACCATTATTTAGTTTGTGAAGTGATACATGTTCTTAAGTGAACCATTTTCAGTATTTCCCTACCCTATTTAAAAAGGAAGAGAAACTGAAAGTGCAGCAATTACCTAGTGGGTCATAAGGAAAGCACTTCTCGATATCCGGGTATTCTTCCACTTTGGCCAGAGGAACACATTTTACCTCAGTTTCCTATGGAGAAGAGACAGTTATTATGTGACCAGTCCATCTTAGCACTTACCCATTGAGACCTGAAGCCGATAGTGCAAATGCCTTCTAAAATCAGTAGTTCTTCTTACACTTTCTAGATTTTTCTAAAATGTTCAAAAATAGCAGATGTACAAGCTCGCAGAGCGGCACGAAGTGACGCACTGTGAGCTTTACAAGCTGTACAAGCCAACGCTTCTGTACAAGCGTTGGCTATTCAAAAAATATTTTAAATGGCCAACGCTATAATCTAAAATGACACAGATGCTTTCCTGGTTTAAATTGGTTAATGGAGTTAACAGGGGTAACATAATCAAATAAAACAATATTCACCCATTTTTCTGGAACCATTCATGCTTACCTGTGTCTTTTGAGATTTCTCATGTCTGTTTATCGCAGGAGTTGCATTGATCCTGGCACCCAAAGCCTTGCGATGAGACTGCAGAGGCGTGTGGAACCTTTTGGCATTCAAAGGAGTCTTCAACGTGAGTTCTAAAAAAAAAAAAAAAAAGTGTATTACATCATACGTTTTTCATTGGTTGAATACTTTATTCATCAGAAATGTAAACGGTATGTGGTACAGTAAGACATTAAGGCTAGAAGGATAACGCAAAAAAAGTCCTGGGGACTCATTTCCATTGCGGTCCTATGTGCAATTGCATACCCCAGGGGTGGGCAACCTTTTTGACCATTTTCTTGATAGTCAGTGTGCCATATTAACATGAAATATATCCAACAGATTTACATTTCCCATATACATAATTATTTCTGGAAATTATATCAGGCCATTGTAATGATCATTAGACTCAGCGTAATAACCTCACCCATCTCCCAGACTCCCTCCCCAGTCAGAGTTCAGGGTTTGAATGAACGCAGAATTATGTGGAGGATATAGATGTGAGGGAACTTAATTTAATTGACTAAATGTTTTATATATATAAAAAAAAAAAAAAAAAAAAAAATTATATATATATATATATATATATATATATATATATATATATATATATATATATATATATATATATATATATATATATATTTTTTTTTTTTTTTTTTTTTTTAAAGAACAATCCTCTCTCACACTTGTGCCAGTGGTCATCTTCCTATGCCTGCCGATGTTGGCACCCTTGCCTAATAGGTTGCCTACCCTGGTAGTATAGTGTTGAATTGAACAGCGCCCACTGCTCACGGATAGTACAAGACCTAAACAGTACATGGATACCCAAATATTCCATGCATGCAAAGCAAAAATCCACTGTTATTCATACCTGGAGCAGACTGTAACCGCTGTCGTGCCTTCAATGCAGGTACAACAAGACCTGCATTTTCTCTGTCCGCAAAAGAAATGGTTGCCATATTTCCTGTATGAAGACAGAAAGTTAAGGTTTTGTAAATCTGTCTGCACTCTGCAAAGCAGTATAGACTGCAGTGGACAAAGTACTCACATTTTTTAATTGTATCAATACTGCAAATATAGAAATACTGTTACAAGTAAAAGTCCGGAATTCCAAATGCACTTGAGTAAAAGTACAAAAGTATTGGCATCTATATGTACTTAAAGTACCAAAAGTAAAAGTACTCATTATGCAGAATTTCCCATTTCAGAAGTTTTCAAATGTATACAAATATTTTGAAAATAGCAGATCTACAAGCTCACAATGCTTGACGCATTTTGACGGCTATTTTCAAATGTCCGAAATGTATATAGAAGTGGTTAATGTAGGTTGTGTAATAATAATAATAACAATACAAATCTACAAACTAGTAACTTAAGTTTTCTAATAATTGTAGTAGAGTATAAGTATAATATTTTCCTCTGAGGTGTAGTGGAGTAGAAGTGAAAGTATTGGAAATATTCAAGTAAAGTACAAGATCTCAAAATTGTACTCAAGTACAGTACTTCAGTAAATGTACTTTACACCACTGCATATGCATTTCACTCAAGTTCGGTATATTATGTAATTTAGCTACGGGCCAGAACTATATGTTTATAACATTATCGTACTGACTAGTATCAACAGAGTTAACCGACGAAATCAGCAGCAGACGTTAATGTTTAGCCAAGGCTAACGTTAATGCTAGCTGCAGCTACTTAACGTTAACTTCTTAAACTGTGACTATTTTTCCTTTTCACCAGTTTCGCCTCAGGTTTAATTAAAGTTGTTGGCCTCAAGAGACTTACATTAAGTAGATATAGCCTAACATGGCATTACATACCTTGACTGTTAAGTTAACAGCAGAGCAGAGTCACAGTATCGTTGTGGTTCAGTGGTTTGTTTTGGTATGAAACGCTGTCTGTGTGCGTCGCTCTTTTGAAACCGTGTCCCATCATCCCATTGGTCGAGCGGTCGCGCCACGGTCTTTTTTTTCTTTTCCTATCTTTATTGAACGATAGTATACAAACAATATCAGCTGCGAGAGTAGCTACCAATAAATGAGCTTAATTAAGCTTAATAAACACCGTTGCTTTATAGAAGTTGTTAATGAATAATAATAATATTAACCACACAAGTGCTTTCCCCCCACATAAATAGTTATTCCAAAAACATCTGTGTTTTAAGAATCTTAGGTTAACTTTTATTTATAATTAGATAATTAAATAATTAAACTAATGAACTAATAAATAAACAAACAAAAAATAAATAAACATAATAATAATAAAATAATAATAATAATAATAAAACATAAGTAAATAAAATAAATAAATGAATAATCAAAATTAGCAAGAGTTAACATGATAACTCTTGAGATAATGGAGCTCACTTCACAGGGTATTTTTTGTGTGAGAAAGAAGCCATGGCATTTCTAGTCCTCCACACAAGACCTCCAGCTATGGTTGTGCACTGGGTGAGCAGTGCACTACCCAGAATGCTGGCATTATTATGGTATAAAATACAAATAGAAAATCAATCATGCAATTCCAGTTTCATGTAACCGACTAATATCAAAATTGGGTCTTCATATTTTATTTCATAATTCCCAAATGCCTGGTGTTTAACTGCCATCAGTGGTGGAAAGTAACTAAGTACATTTACTCAAGTACTGTACTTTAAGGGATAGTTCATCCAAAAAATAACTTTTTTTCTATCGATTGGTCCCATGGAGACTTGAATTCATGGATATTTCTTAGTTTTTGTCACATTCCTAAGCCAATAATTTGATGACCAGTAGGCAGTGGTTCTGGTAGGAGATACAAAGGAGACTCTTTGTGTCTCCTACCGGAACCACTGCTGGTCATCAAATTATTGGCTTAGGAATGCGACAAAAAGAAGGGGTGACTAATTAATAGACAAATAGTACAATTTTGAGGTACTTTTACTTTACTGGAGTATTTCCAATGTTCAAAACTTTCATTTCTACTCCACTACATCTCAGAGACAGATATACTTTTACTCCACTATTTGAAAATTTAGTTACTTTGTAGATTTGCATTGTTATTACAAAACACACATTAACCATTTCAGCCCCATAGGTTTTGGCCATTTGAAAATAGCAGATCTACAAGCTCAAGCTTGTAGATAGGCTATTTTCAAAATATTTGTTCATACATTTTGAACTTGTTAAATGGGACATTCTGCACAATGAGTACTTTAAGTGTATTTTGATATATTTTGAATACAGGACTTCTACTTGTAACAGAGTTTATACATTGCAGTATTGATACTTTTACTAAGTTAAGAAATGTTGTACTTTTCCCCCACCACTGCACAATTCCCAAATGGTGTTTAAACGTCTGAACTGCCATCACCCTCTTGGGGGTCATCATCATCATGAGTCAGTGACATCATGTAGCCTATTAGTTGATTTGGGTGTAATTTATCCAACTGTGAATACTGTAGTCGTGTGTAGTCGACCGACTCGACCCAGTCCGGGGGCCCGCCTAACCCAAATGGTCCAGAAACGTGTAATCTTTAAGCTTTAACTGCTGCTGATATCGGAAATGCATAACAATATCTATCCACAATATAATGCTCCCTCCTTCTACCTAATTAAGAGGACCCATCGGACCTTTGAAATGATGGGTTTAAATGTTTTTTACAACATGTTTTTCCCCATTAACTTTTACCGACGCTCACATTAAATGAACTTCTCAATACAATACAAACATATTATTTAACGTATTATTTATTGTATTCTGTAAAAATGATTAGAGTAGTAGAGGTTGTGACAACATGGTACATTCCCCTCCAGAAGCCATTCTGTAAACCCAATTCGTCGTACAACGGCGTGGCGCGCCGAAACTAGCCGACCTACAAGCTCACAACGCGTCGCGATGCGACCCGTTGTGAGCTTGTAGGTCGGCTACTTTTGGCGCGCCACACCGTCGTACGACTGAGTCTAACAAACGTAGTATCAATGTTGCCATGTCCGCTTATTATAAGCGACTTTGGGCTTCTTGTTCTGTAAAGTTGCTTGTAAACATTGGTCGTTGCGTTTTTTGGGACTTGTTTCTAAAGTGTAGTTGCTTATTTGGTCTTGTTTCTAAATCTAAAGTGTAGTTGCTTATTTGGGCTTGTTTTCTAATGTTGTTTAAACCAGTGGTTCTCAAACATTTTCATGTTGAGGACCTAACCCCCAAATTAATATGTATTTGTCTGCGGGCCGGACCCCCATCTGAAAACATGTTATGCCAGGGACCCCCGTACAAGATTTGTGTTGAGATGTTACACATTTTTCAAATTTTCCTCAAGATTATTTTTGAAAATAGCACATCTACAAGCTCACAACACGTCTTGTAGATCGGCTTTTTTCAAATAGCTGTAGCCTAGTCGCTTCTTTTGGGCTTGTTTTCATAGACCTGGCTGCTTATTTCTGTCGCAAAAGATGGCAACACTGCATAGTATCCTGTGCAGCTTCCTGGGGCTGCTGCCTGCCTGCCTAGTGAAAGCTTTTAGGAACCATGGCGTCCACAGAGATAGCCAGGCAAGCGGTGAGTAACCTGGATTTATTTAATAAAAGGATACTTTTTAACCGCATTAAACGCACGGAGCCGTGCGGTGAGCTGTGTCCGTCTAAATATGTTTATAAAAGATTATTATTACATATTTACAATCGCGTTTCTTGAATCCACGGCAATTCTGATCATCGCTCCATTGAGTCAAACGTAAAATGGTTGAAGAAGCTGTGCAGAGAATGTATGAGGCGACCGTTATACCGCTATATATATATGAGCCATTCACTTCATTTGTTAAGTGTCTGTTTCTTACTTAAAATTTGTGTAATGATTTTTTTTTAGGCCACAAACTGAAACGGTACCACGTATCCTATGTATGGACCTGATGGTCTAACGTTGCCGTGTGTCTCGTCAGAATAATGCAATGTTAATACCATGCATTGAGCGTTTCAATGTCCCAACAGTTGAGTTCACTCACTGTCGTGATCAATATATTGTTTCATGTCGGGCGTTGTCTGATGATGTGCATTAAACATCAGAGCTTTAATGCTTTCTGGCTGGTTAACGGTATTTTATGTTGGCACTGGCACGTTATTAGGGATGGGCCTGCAATTTGCAATGCACGATTTGCCTCAATCTAACGTTAACTCTGGGAAAAACAAAAGACATGTACAATAGGAGAGGAGTCCTAAGAATAGTGTGAGGACATGTAGTTGCTGCCAGTTGATATAGTTCAGTGGTTCTCAACCTGTGGGTGGGGACCCACATGATTTTTGGGGGGTCCCCAGATGACAGTGAAGTGACAATTTTTAAGACCTTCAAAGAAAGAAAAAAGATAATTACTGCATCAAAAGGAATCAACCATCTATACTGTACTTCTGTAACTATGTACTTATAATTTCCCCTAATAAAAACATTTAATAAAAAAAACATACTATAAAACTGGTCATACATTGGCCAAATTGTCAAATAATAAAAGAAAGAGGCTATTATTGTAAAAGTAGCCAATCGAGCTTGTAGATCGTCTATTTTCACAACATGTATCTGTGGAACCAAGTCAAACTAAATGTAATGCCTAAACCCCTACAATTCCAAGTGCTTGTCAGGGTGGGGTGTTCCCTGTTCACTTCAAATATGATTCTTTTTGGGGGTCGCGGCCTGAAAAGGTTGAGAACCACTGATATAGTTTGTGGCTCAGCTGAGTGAATGAAAGTCACTTGCCACTTGTCTGTATGTCTTTTAAAAGAGGGAATGGTTTTTGGAATGCTGCATGCCGATATTTGTTCAGTCAAATTACCCTCTGTATTTCAAGGACTCCTTCAGCTGTTTTAAACCCAGGTTTAAGCATCCAAATAAAAAAGTGTTTACTATCAGCTATCTAAGTTATTTAATCTGCAAACTCAAAATCTTTCTCATGCTGCCTCGAAATCATGCCTGGAAAAAGCTGTGAGTTGTGTTATATTAAGCCACATAATGGTTGGGTTGGAGAGGTCCAGTCGGTTTGAGAACTATGGCTATGCTATGTAATCTAAATTCCATGCTTTCCTGTACTTCACTGCGTGTATGTAGGAAGCAAGAGAATGGATATGGTCACCACACACACACGCACACACACACTTACTTACTTTTGGGGACATGATTTTCAATCTGCAATCTCAAACCTTATGAGATTGCAGTAAAATCTAATTGGGGACACCAGTTTTGTCCCCAATCAACTGATATACTGTAATGTACAATTTCCCTAAATATATGGCCAATGCTAGGAACAGACACACACATTCACTTACACGTAGGGCTATATTAGACATTTAGCTAACAGTCTTATTCAGAGCTGCAAGCAAGCAACCAAAAGTAAGAGACCAAGGGTAAAAGAAGCAACACACACACACACACACACACACACACACACACACACACACACACACACACACACACACACACACACACACACACACACACACACACACACACACACACACACACCTCTTGACAATCTGGGACAATCAAAATACTCTCATTCTTGCAGTTTTTTTTTCAACGTCACTCCTTCAAGTGAGCAATGTTACCTTCCTGTACATTGTGGTTTCCAACTGTCTCGACTTTGAAAATAGTCAGCACAGGAAACAGGAAGTGAATCAACGAGCACCTGAGAATCTTTGAGAATTATACAATCAAAATGCTTTTAACACTGTAATATGAAATGACTCCTTAGGTTCAATATTCACTAAGCCAAACATTTGCCAAGTTCATGTATGTTGGACACAGGCCTTTACATGTTATCAGGTATGAAAGGCAGTACATAACCTAACAAATGTATCCATTTAATTTAGCCATTTAGCAGACTTATTCAGAGATATAAGTAAATGGCATCAACAAATTACAGGGTAAATGGTCAGTCTTTTTCGATAGTTGGTCGTTTACTATGTATGCAGATATGTTGTTTTGTTAATTTGATTTTATTTTCTCGAACACAAATGTTAAAGAATGTTATTTAGAAGACATGTTGTTTAGACAGATGCTAGTTTTGAATGATGTTTACCTGGTGTCCTAGTTTATTTGAGGCACTACATTGTTCTCTTTGCGCTCTACTTAATATGTGACTATTTACCCTGTCATTTGTTGACTAGGGTTAATGCTTACTCTACTTAGTCTGATCTCGCAATTGTAAGTCGCACTGGATAAGAACATCTGCTAAATGCCTAAATTCTAATTATACGTATTAAAGTAGAGTGCAGAGAAAACAATTCAGTGCTTCAAAGTAACTAGGATACCAGGTAATTATCTATTATCTGTCGAAACAACATACGATCAAACATGCTTAGAAAGAAACCCAAACTCTGAATAGCATAAATAATCATTGATCGCATTGCATGTTTTGCTGATATTTCATATTTGTCTGCAGGGAGAAGGGGCTCGCGCCGTCCCGTTAGCCGGTCATGTTGGCTTTGACAGCATGCCTGACCAGCTGGTCAACAAGTCTGTCAACCATGGTTTCTGCTTCAATATCCTCTGTGTTGGTGAGTGTGTCGCACAAAAAAAACATTTCTCCTCTTTTCCTAAAGGCAAAACAGGACTCATTCACCACCGTGTATGTCAGGGTTGTCCGTTAGCTGACAGCAATTCTATCTGTGTTTGACTTAAATTATTTCTGACTGGTAAACCATGGTTACCATGAATAAAGCAATTCCAGATATGCAGTGCTATGGTATGGGCTGCTGTGTAACATTATAGAGGTAGTTGTAGTGATATGCTTATAGACCTACGTACATATCATTGGTCCATTTTACACTGTCAGAGTTAAATGAACACTTGAGGATTGTACTGTGTGTTCAGCATTAAATTGCATTTTGTACGAGCAAAAAATGGCACATCCGCTGTTGTGAATGTGAGACTTCTTTCATTTATTCACAAATAAGTTATGGTAAGATTAATGTATTAGCGTTGGACAGTGACTGTATAATTTTGTAAACTGTGGTCATAAAGTAATCAAATATTGTGAGGTTTTGTAATAAGTACTACTTAACTGACCACAATGAAACAATTGCCCTTTTTAGAGTAAGCCTAAATTGTTCCACTCAGTTTCCTCCCAATTCCATTGGAAACATCCCAAGAGCAATTACAATGCGTCACTGCAACCAAGCTGCACAAATGTTCTTCTACTCTACGGCTTGTCTGGGGGGCGTGGATATCTGTCATACATCATGGCTGCTTCAGTTGTCCTCCTTCACATTCTCGGTGGAAGACATGCAACAGATGCCTGCCTCATGCACATGCACTGCACACACAGTAGCATGAGCGTCTTGTGCTTACATGCATATTTTGGTGCAAATTGTTTCTCATAAGTTCCTGAAACAAACAAGAAATGTACAATTACAAGTGGTTGACATTGGCACACTGAACACTCTGTTAATATTTATTTATTTACCTCTATTCATTTGTTTTTGTGTTGTCATTTAAAAAAAAATCAAAGTCTATCTCATTACCCACTGTATGATTCATTTGTTCACCTTCCTTGATCGAAAGAAGCAGTTATATAGTTATTATAGTATAATAATGTTGCTGTTGTTTCAAGTTATTGTGGCACATCACTGTGTTGTGCTTTATTCATAACTTTACCAAAGAACTGGGTATAGAAGTCTAAAGCACCCATTCATAACTTTATCAAAGGAGTCGGTATAGGAGCCTAATCGCTTTTCTTTCTAAAGTTTGTGTACGTGGTTCAAAATGCAAGCAGTTGTACAGTAGTAAAAGCATCATTCAAATACCTGAAATGTGATCTCTAGTGTAGGGATTTATTTTCATATTATAAACAGAAACTACATGTCCAAAGGCAGCAAACAAAGATGAGTCATTCCTTTAGGCTGTATAATAGTTCCTATTTCTCCATCAGATTTTCACAGCTGGATTTGGATAATTTAATTCAATTCTCTACTTGTACAGCAGACTGTGCTACCACTCTGACCAAAACGTTACCCAGAGGTCTTACTCTTTTCAAGAAGACACTGTAGTACTGCCAAGTTGCTGTGATGGTGAAAAACGTCTCCACAGTGACCTGAGGTTTACAAAAGGAAGTAGAAGGGAAAGATCTGGCCCTAGTTTCCTTGAATTGGAACACGGCAAGAAGGCCAGTGTAGAATTAGCTCTGATGACCGAAAATAAGTTTTCCTACAGGGAAAGCAGGGGAGCTGAGTGCGTCAGCTGACAGCCTCCAGCTGTGAAACAATGTCAGAGTACATCAGTGCGTCAGCTGACAGCCTCCAGCTGTGAAACAATGTCAGAGTACATCAGTGCATCCATGAGTCAGTGGCCTGCTTCCATCTCTATGACTGGAGCTTAGCAGAATCAAACTGTAAACACAGAATGACCTATCTGTTGTCCTGGTCAGCAGCAGTATGTCTTTGTCAGTCTCTCTATGGGTCACAGAACAATTTGAATGTAGTAGCATTGTAGAATTGTATATATGCTGATTAAATATGTTAACAATTTCAATCGCTGATTCATTTTTTTTAAAGGCTTTGTGCAGGCCTACTTGCGCTTGGAGCAGTATGAACTAGTATAATATTTAGTACTTTAGATGTTATGTATTTGTCATATTCGGCTACATACTTCTATTACTGTTGAATTGAGCGCCTTTTCTTTTTTGTTTTATTGTAATCTCGTGCTTACATTTACACATTCTATTTTGACTCTATCATGGTGGGGTATGTGATTTTAATAGCTTGCATGCCATGCATACTGTATACTGGAAAAGCACTGCTTCTGTGTACGAAGCCGTTCAGATGACACTGTAGGTGACTGTGTGTTGTTTGTCTTTCCCAGGGGAGACAGGTCTTGGGAAGTCCACTCTCATGGACACCTTGTTCAACACCAAGTTTGAGGGCGAGCCCACCCAACACAACCAACCTGGAGTTCAACTCAAGTCCAACACGTACGAACTCCAGGAGAGCAATGTGCGCCTCAAGCTCACTGTCGTCAACACTGTGGGCTTTGGAGATCAAATCAACAAAGAGGACAGGTGAGAAAGCTCATAATGGTAGTAATTATGGAATAGTGAATATAAGTGCCTCAGGGGCGTATTATAGAGCAGCTTAATATCGAGCATCTGATCAGTATTATCTCTGTGCAATCTCTCAGTCATCATGTACTATATATTCTGTCAGACAGAATGAATAGAGGACTATCAGATTTAACCCTGGAGACACAGAGATTACACTGGGTATCACTGAGCAGTTTCCCTCTGCAGAGCTAAGAGGGGCTTTCCAGTACCAGGGCCATCTCCACACAGTATAACATTTTCTATTAACACTCCAACCCAGGTCATGGGTAAAAACTCAAGACAGTTTGTAAAGGCGCAGTGGTGTTCAAAAGGTTTTGAAGATAAACCTGCAATTATGTTGCAGAATACTTACACATGCACAGCAGGGTTTACCTTCTTACTCATTTTTAATTGCTGAATTAAGGTCGATGTCATGTCAGTGACTCAAACGACGAGGAAGTCCAAACTTATAGATCCTTGAGGTGACTTTGGTGAGGTGTTAAAAATCAAAATAATTGGTAAATGTTTATGTATTTGATATGACATGAAAATTGAATGCATCCTTTTGATTTAATATGTTAGTGAATGTATTATATGTCTGATTTGCAGGTATTGAGGTCTATTATTTTAAATTGAATCAGGGAATCTGCTTTGTTTCTTTTTATTTTTGTAATAACATTTTCTATTTACTTTTTATTTTTCACAGAAAGTTGTGGCTTTGTTTCTTTTTGTTCATGTGGTATAAAGTGTGATTTTAAGACCAGTTTGCAATGAGTGAATAGAATCACCCGTTGCTCAATCACAGAGCACAGAAGCAGCAGATGAATATGATCAATAATATTTGGACTTATGTCATGCCCAAGTAGCGATACAATCAAAGGTTCTCCTCTTTAATATTACATTATGGGAAAACAAAAAACAAAAAAATAACCATACCCGGCAGTCAATATTGGAAGATTCCTTATTTTATTGTATGTTTTTGCAGTGTGATTGTGGTGTGGTCATGGCCAAACAGTAATGTTGTATATATTATAATATATAAATAGTCTTATGAAATTTGTAAGACTCACTGTATATTATTTAATCAATATTTTATTAGTGACCCTCCATACAGCAGACCAAGAGGCAACTGCTTGGCTTAAGGACTTTGAATTCGCTAAATAAAATGTAATCAGTACAAAAGCTATCTCATAAATGTTTGGCATGTTAGTGGCTCAGATTTCCTTTCTAAAACCTCCACATTTTAACTGTAGTTCTCCTAGTGTAAAAGGAGGAATCTAGTCAACCTACTTAGCATATACCCATGTATTGGAAGGACCTCAGTGGACATCTTTACCACTAATATTGTCCTCTGAGCTTGATTATTAGCTCTTCTGGTCAGTGGAGATCAGAGCGAGGGGTGTTATCATGTGAGACCTGGCTCTCTAAAAACCCCAGTGGCAGGCTGCTCAGTATGGCCCGAGGGAAAGGTTGTGCTAGTTACAGAAAGACTCTTGTAGGTCAGCACGCCCAAGAGCACACTTTATATTAGGATCAGATTGTTTGTGGCTCATAAAGGGGGATTGTGGACAAACAGTATTTTGCCTATGTCATGTGAACAGCGTCAAGCTGTGTGTGTGTGTGTGTGTGTGTGTGTGTGTGTGTGTGTGTGTGTGTGTGTGTGTGTGTGTGTGTGTGTGTGTGTGTGTGTGTGTGTGTGTGTGTGTGTGTGTGTGTGTGTGTGTGTGTGTGTGTGTGTGTGTGTGTGTGTGTGTGTGTGTGTGTGTACACACGTGTATGAGCACACACAGGGTAGGTGGTGGGGGGGGTATATCTTTGGCAACGGCAGTATTCCTTTGAAGCATCATCTGGTCTATGATGTGTGCGCTCACTGATCCTTCACTCATGGTCTGCCAGCAGAATCTCTTCAGTTTTTAGGGTTCAGTCGATTCCTTATATGGACCCTCACTTAATCTAGCTGGAATATGCCGTCCCCCACTCCAGTTCCCTTTGGTTTAAAGAACATTGTAGTTTAGACCCTCACCAAGCAGATAATGTCAACTTTACAGAATAGTGTAATCTGTGAAAAGAACAAAACTGCTTAAGACAACAAAACAGAGGAGTGAAATGGTGAATCACAAAAATATGTTGTGCATATGTAAATGTGTTGTGTAAAACAACTCTGTCCTCTTTATAACTTGTTTCAATCCTCCCTCCTTTACAGCTACAAATCCATTGTGGAGTTCATTGATGCCCAGTTTGAAGCCTATCTGCAGGAGGAGTTGAAAATCAAGCGCACGCTACACAGTTACCATGACACGCGCATCCACGCCTGCCTGTATTTCATTGCTCCCACCGGACACTCCCTCAAATCTCTGGACCTGGTTACCATGAAGAAACTGGATAGCAAGGTGAGCTAACTGCGGGGCTTCTTTTTGCAACCGTAGGCTTGAAGATTAGTCGTAAACTACTGCTGAACATGGATAGACGCACCACAGCGTCGATATAAATCCATTTAGTGATCATGTGTCGCTGGAGGCATTTCCACAACTGCTCCGGTCGCGGGTCATAAACTCCCCCACGTGCCGACCGCTAGCATACAAATTGCTTCCAGCCTCGTTAATGTGTCGGTGTAGGTCAGCTGTGAAATGCAGTCGTCTTGGTGACCGCGGCCTCGTTTCCCCGAGGTTCCGCCCCCTAAAAGCCTCTGCAGACCTTACTGGCTTTGGAACAACGAACCCCCTCAATGTTTGCCAGAGCAGATGCACCCACCGTCGAGCTCTCGCCACACTGTGATCCGGAGTAGAATCTCCCCTGTGTACACAGTCACACAACCCCTAGCATCTGTCTGTCCGGTACTAGCATCCCTCGCTAATAGCTAGGAGGAGCCTATGGGGAGAGAGCCAGAGAGGGCTGCAGGGCATGGAGTGGGATGGAGTGGGCGCTAAGGGTACACTCAAACCATCACTTATGTGTGGGAGGGAAAGTCTTTCTCTTTTGTTGAGCAAATGGTGGGTGGCTGTTAGAGTACACCATCCTATACCTCCCACCCACACACATATGCACTCATCCATGCTTTAGTCTAGTAGTGGCTAGTCAAACAAAAAATGCTCTGAATCTGACTCGTTTTTGTTTCCTCTCACTTTCTCATTTACTTTGACTCACGCAAAACACGGTTACCGGAAATGCTTTGAACAATTATCGAACTGTTACAATTAACGCTATGTTTGGAGAACTCTCAGGAGACACGAGAGCATGAGATGGAGGTTCACTGCCATGTGTGCTATTTTTATCTTTGTGTTCAAGGCCGATGAGATGGCGTATGATGAAAGGGCACTTGAGTGTAAGTAAGTTAGAGTTGGAGGAGGCATTGATTTCTAATATTTCCAGCTTTCAAATACTCTCCTCCTTTTAAAACCACATCTCAGCATACTGTGGAGCCCAGAAGAAAAAAAAAATATGGAAGTAGAAGTATGTTTTTTAGGGAGATGAGACTGCAACGTCCCAGAATCTATTAATATTCTCTCTAGAGAGGCTAAGGTCTGCTTAGGAATTTACACACACTTAACTCAGATGTGATGGAATGACACAATAGCAGAGGAGAGGCTGACATATTACTGCCTCCTGGATGACTAAATGTGACAGACAAGGGCCAACGCCAGTTTGAGATTGTTAAACACTGAGCAGATGTCATTTGTTTATGGTTTATGATTATTATTTGTACGCTTAACATGGTTGGAAAAGATTAGTTTTATATTTCTTTTTTTTCTTTCCAAAAATACCGGAGCTATTTTGGTTTTGTAGTCTTCTGTTCTGTGCATTAAAAAAAATATATATTTATAGACTTCACAGACAGGGTGAATAAAAATAGCAGCAGACGGTTGCTGCATATCTGAAAGCATTATAATCAACACTGTTTCTTTTTGTCTCCCTCCCCTGACAGGTCAACATTATTCCAATAATTGCGAAGTCAGATGCCATCTCCAAGAGCGAGTTGACCAAGTTCAAGATCAAGATTACAAGTGAGCTTGTTAGCAACGGTGTCCAGATCTACCAGTTTCCCATTGATGACGAGTCAGTGGCAGAGTTGAACTCCACTATGAACGTAAGGCTGGGAACTTCTTAACTGGTTTCATTGTTTGTTTTTTAGGATTTAAGGCTTATAAGAATAATAAGAATAATAATAATACTACATCAGACTTATATAGCGCTTTTCTTAGTACCCAAAGTCGCTTTACAAAACAAAATAAACAACTTTTTTAGGAGAGAAAAAGTTAAAAGGCTAAAAACATTAAGCTAAGACAAAAAAGCAAGTCTGAAAAGGTGGGTTTTGAGGGAGGCTTTGAACACTAGGCTTTGTATTCATCCTTTGTAAGAACACGAGTACCATTTCTAGGGTCAGATAAAAATGAATGTTTTTAATATATGTATTATAATATATAATTACTAATAGTGCAATATAATATATGATATAATAATATATGAATGAAAACATTGCAATGCAGATTTGATTGAATCCCAACTTCTTAAGAGAATACAGCAGTGTCACTTGCCACAACTTTCATGTGCGTAAACCGAAAATGGAAATATAGTACATGTGATTTGGACACAGAACAAGCACCATCTGTGTCTGCTCCCACTGTCAGGAAGTCACGCTAAACACTCAAGTCAGCTCACGCTGCCGGAAGCCCAGAGTGTGGGAAATGGCCTTTGCTCACTGTGAGCTAGGGCTCAGCTAACCCTCCATGAGACATTGTAGCGAGGAAACTGCTGTTCCTTTGCTGACTCCTTTAGTCTGTTTGCTGTTGCCCTGCAGTCCTACCACGGCCACACAATTATGGGAGGTCAGGTCACAGACCCATCTTTGGGGTCATATCACTCACGACAACTTTCTCTAGTTTTTACAAATTGCTAGTCCGTCGCTGTCAGAATGACTTATTGTTCAGTACCTCATGTCGCATAATCGAATTCCCTGTCACACTTTGCTGCCCTCCTAAGTGGTATGTAAGCATATTCACTTGAAACTAAACGTCCCTATTATGGGCATGGCATAAAAGGCGAACAATCTGCAAAAATAGGAGAACAATTGGCTATTTTTGCTTTATGTACTACAAAGATATATAGGGTTTAAGTGGTTAAAGGCTGCAAAAATAGGCTAACAATTGGCTATTTTCGCTATATGATGTACTACAAAAATATACAGGGTTTAAGTGGTTAAAGGAGCACTATAAGCTATCCCTGAAGGTTCTTCCTGGTTGAGAGTGAGACTAGTTCAACTTTTGCTGGATTGCATTGTAAGGTCCTCCAGTAATGGGTTAAAATAACCATTACATTTTTTTGTTCCATCAAAAAGCAACACGATGCAGTCTCGTACGTCATTTTGTCGCATTGCAAATCTCAGTGTGAACAGTTCCTAATCCTGTAAACGCAATCAATTACCCAGGTATTAATTCAAACACCCCTGTTCAGTATGCATTATCACAATTCAGGTGTTTATTACATGTAGGACTCAGGTGTGGCAGACAGGCAGCACACTGATAGCACTCCTTTTTCTCTGCTTCACAGGGCCATTTGCCTTTTGCCGTGGTGGGGAGCACGGAGGAGGTAAAGATTGGGAACAAGATGGTGAAGGCACGGCAGTACCCCTGGGGGACAGTGCAGGGTAAGCCTGGGTCACGTCGCACACAGGAAATGAGTGGGAGATCCCTCCCTGTATGGACCTCCTGCATAGCTCCCTCCAACAGCTGCAACAGGCTGCAGGGGATAACTGCTGTTTATGTGTTTATGAAATCAATGCATAGCAGGAATCAACCTTTTATGTAGAGAAATATTATGTCTACATCAGTCATCACAATAATACGTTAATAGGTCATGGGAGTGTACTGGGAAAGGTCAAGGATCTAGAATTGGGCTATAAGATACCTCTCTCATGTCGGATGTTTCCTTGTTTATATTATATCTTCTGTGTGTTTGTGTATGCAGGGGCTGGTGTGCTGTGTAGAAGCACGAGGCTTTCCCAGCATGTAGAGCTTAAATACAATAATACTACCCTGAGGCTGTGTGTGTGTGTGTGTGTGTGTGTGTGTGTGTGTGTGTGTGTGTGTGTGTGTGTGTGTGTGTGTGTGTGTGTGTGTGTGTGTGTGTGTGTGTGTGTGTGTGTGTGTGTGTGTGTGTGTGTGTGTGTGCGTGCGTGCGTGCGTGCGGATTGTTGCATAGGCAGTGTGGTGCTCAGTTTGATCTAGAATGACACTCGATAAGGCATGACAACATTTTATCTTGATTTGAACGTGTCCAGATCATTACCTTGAACACAATGTGTGTTGTAGCTCCGTTATGCCACCATTCTCTGCACTCATTACGGCTGCAACTATTGATTATTTATTTTGCGATCATTCTATCTATTGTTGTGTTTAAAATAATTTGTAAGTGCTTTCTCTGAGTCTTTATTGATAATGAGCGCGACGACATGCAGCAAATGGTCTGGCCGGCCTGGGAATCAGGCATTAGGTATGCGCCCTAAACACTCGGCTATCGGGTGCCCCGGTCTCTGAGAGTTTGACCGCAAGATATTATTATTACTATAATGATACACTGCAATACGCTATAGAATGTATTAGAAATGTATGAATGGAGCCATCCCCAGAGCTATTCCTTTGGGGAACCATCCCTGTGGAGAATGTGAACAATAATGCGTGAGGGACAGACAATTAGCGAAAACTGTCCGTGGCATAGTGCCAGAGAACTTCAACCACATGAACCCTAGTGTGACAATCGGCTATTTTCAGGAAAAAAAGGGAGCAGACCTAGTATTGAGCCCTGGGGGAACCAGATCAACTTAAGTATAGGGTTTTTGTTAAGCCCTGGATACGCATCGATGCGAGTGGCTGGATAATCCATACAGTATTATGAAAAATTATATTGGGATACTCGGTTGCTTTTATTTTCTTGTACAGCCATAGAAAAATGACGTGTGGATGGTCATGTTGTGTCCCCAACAGTGGAGAATGAGAGCCACTGTGACTTTGTCAAGCTTAGAGAGATGCTCATCAGGGTTAACATGGAAGACCTCCGGGAGGCGACGCACGCGCGTCACTACGAGCTGTACCGCCGCTGCAAACTGGAAGAGATGGGTTTCAAAGATACAGACCCGGACAGCAAGCCCTTCAGGTAGGGTATATCGATAATGTGACGATATTTGGGGGATTTATGTATTTTGGTTCTTTCAAAAGCTATTTACTTAAAATGAATGTTTGAAAAACAACAATAATATGGATATAATGTCCAAACACTCTAACATTGATTGTTCATTTCAGAGGATTTAATCTGGCCTTTAAGACCGACCGACAATATGGTCTCATATCACGATATTGATATCATGTCCCAGCTCCAAGCACGTCTGTGAATTGGCTCTGCAACAGGGTTTTCAAACCTTGACAGTATTCTTTACACTCGCTCTTGGCCTGTGCGCCGCCCAGTCTGCAGGAGACGTACGAGTCCAAGAGGAACGAGTTCATGGGTGAGCTACAGAAGAAGGAAGAGGAGATGAGGCAGATGTTCGTGCAGAGGGTCAAAGAGAAGGAGGCCGAGCTCAAGGAGGCAGAGAAAGAGGTGTGTGCTTGACATTGATGTGAAGCTTGCCTTTGAATGTTTTTTTTGCGGCGTGGCTCTGCAGGAGTCTAGCCGTCTATTAACCGTCTGTCTGTGTGTCCAGAGCTAATCTCGTAAACCACTGGACCGATCAGCGCCGTATTTCTTGTGCACACTGACAGTTGGCCACAGAAGTACCTTCATTCATTATATTTCAATATTGAACTTCATTGCTTTAATGGAAGTCAATGGCGCTCTGATCGGGCTGAAACCATATTTGGAGTCATAGATTATTGTCATAGACGACTGACGACACAAGCCCGGCCACATCAAGTGCAAGATCCACATTGGAGCCACACTGTTCCCATGTGGATCCCAAGATCTACTTAAATTGATTTGTTTTTCTTGCTCCAGCCTTTTCGCTGCTCATGCGTTTCCCTGCTTTCCTCTACCGCCCCCACATGCAGCTGCACGAGAAATTCGACCGTCTGAAGAAACTCCATTCGGACGAGAAGAAGAAGTTGGAGGACAAGAAGAAATCCCTGGACGATGAGCTCAACATGTTCAAACAGAAAAAGACTGCCGCAGAGCTTCTGCAGAACCAAGCCCAGCAGGCCGGCGGCTCCACCACGCTCAAGAGAGAGAAAGAGAGGAAAAAGTAAGTATGCTTGTTCCTCCCCTGCCACTACCTGAGCTTTTGTCCTCACACCTCAGCAGGTGCAGGCACCCATCGCCAACTGTATGGAGAGATCGGTACAGTCTGGATACTATGAGCTTAAGTGGAACAGTAAAACACACTATGCCACTGTTTAAGTTTGCGGAACAGTATTCTTTGTCTTACTTGGCCATAGCAGGGTACATGCCAGTGTAATGAATATCATGGCCCCTATGTGTGAAGTTGTTTATGCGTTTGTTTACGTTTGGACCATATGGTAATCATCGAGTCTGTTTGGCACTTAGAATGTGTAGCCACTTGGCAGACGCACATATTAATTAAGCTTTCCATTTAACTTATGCACATTGTGCTTTTGCCAGAGGGAGAACAATTTTGGTCTGTCCTGTTAATGTCATCGCGTACTTAGTGGTTTCTGTCTACCCACACCGAACTGACTACAATTTGTGTGGAAATAAGTCCTAGAAGAAGGCCTGGGCTGGACGAGTGATCTAACTAGATTCTTTCAGACTAATGGTCTAACAGTCTTAACAGTTTTTTACTTAATTGTGGAAGATTACAGTTCCAACCTCATCTTATGAAAACGATTATAAAGTATATAATGCTGAAGTTGAAACCAGCAGTGTGTACTGGCTGAGTGGCTGTCTATCTGACTTGAAGAATTCTTTAGCTGTATATGAACAAAGGGGACAGAGAGTGGCAAGAGTGCTGAAAATTGATCTGATATCCACTTGAGAACTGTGTAGGATCAGAGTTGGAACTTGAACTTTTTGGTCATAAAAGGGGCTAATGTATTTTGCTCAGAGCATGTGCTCTCACTGCTCTGTTATGGTTAACACATATATTTTTGTCATTGTTGGCCCTATCATGTTGTTAATCAGTCATGATTGTGTATTAAAGCTGAGGTGACCCCCTCCACTGCCTGTTAGAAAGGAAGAAGACATTTGCACTGAGAAGGTTCTTTGCATTATTTTTTCTTTTAATTTTTCCCCTTTGACTAATTTCCTTCACAGCCACTTGTCTTTGCCGTCTGCATATTCCACTTTTAACTGGGCAGTTGTGCTACGTTGGGCTCTTTCTCACCTCTCCCACTTTGTCTATTGGTCGCTGATCAAAACAGTGAATGGAGTGAACCCCTTGAAGCCGCAATCCATTTTAAATGAACAAAACATTATTTTGACCAATCTGTAGGTAGAGTAGGGGTTGATACAATCCTACTATAAATGTACAACATTTCTGTCCGTCTATATATACGTCGGTAGTTCACGTATCTCGAGATGTCAAACTCGGCATGTGCATCATCGAGTATTTGAGGGAGTGCGGTGCCCGTTGTCGGGTTGGGCGGATAGGTGGTTGGAGATCCGGTTGTCCAGAAACCATAATCAGACCGATATGCCCATATTTTAATAGTTATTTGTATGTGCTTATTGTACTTGTAAAAATAGAGTTTGGTGTGGGTGATGGTTGATTTAAGCTGTCTCACCTTTCCTGAATCCAGACTAATTGGAATCCATGCTGGGTGTGACTGTACGTCAGTAAATCAGTCATCCCCAAAGAGTGTGTGGGAATGACAGACGGCTTATCAGCCACACCGAACGCACACTACTTTCACAAGTACAACAGTAGCATAATGAAATAATGAAATAACTAATCCAAAAATTAAGGTATTCCCATTAATTAGAAGGATTAGATCTCTCAAGAGATTCATGGAGTTTTTAAAATGAGTGGAGTTTGACGTTGAATGGGCTTGAATCTCTATTGAATCAGGCAGCTTAAAATCTGTCTGGCGTGTGCACAAAAGCCACAGTAGATGTGAAAATGACCCCGGAAGTGTTTTAAAGTGACGTTCCCCTTTTTAAGTGGATATGGTCTTCCATTTTTTTAATTTTGAAATCCGTAAAAGACAAATGAAAGAAGAACAAAAAAAGTTAATCAATTCTCATTTAATCCACATTTGACGTTTTCTTCAGCTCCCAAGAGGCTTTGCATTTTGTGTATGTATACTGTGTGAAGTGCATGTGTCACCTATATTGCATCCATAATGTTTTCCAATTAACTCCTCCACCCACTTGTTGCATGCGTGCTGAGACATTTGTTAAGGCTAATGTTAAACCCAGCTATCCTCTGGTCGCCAGAAACTGTTGTTAACACTCAAAAATATCAATTGGATATCACCAGAGAGACTTAAGATGGCAAGAGGGCAGTTATTCTAAAATGCATTTAGAAATGGACACAATTTGGTGCAATTGCAATAATTCAGGTATTTGAGTTGCATCCCTACACATATCACTCATTGGTGACATCTGTTGCAGCAGCTGAACAGATCATCATTGGGTTGGCACTGGTTTTTACTGTCTCTGTGCCAGCCTCTAAATCAGACAGTTTATTAGCCCCCCACCCTAACACTCCCTCATTTTGATTTACTGCCCCATCTGCCCTCTGAATCCACAACAATCTGCTATTGTGATCCAACCCAAGTCCTTCCCTTTACCCAACCCTGCTGTCACACAAAGAGCCAATTCAGGCCTGAGCGGAAGGGACTACACTACAGGGTCATGCCAACGCAGCGAGTAGCCTCAGGGCCGAGCCTTGTTTATTGGGACGACATGTTTTGTTGGTCTCGCAGACATATGACACCCCCCTCTTGTGTGGATAGAAAAGCCAAATCCACAGAGAGATATGTTATTTGTTGACACTCAACCGCTGGGGAGGGTAAGAGGAGGGGGGAGGGGGGAAGGACTAGACGGAAGACATCTGCCTTGCAGTCTGTAAACTCCTCAGCCAGCTCAGCATTGCTCACAGTGATGAAAGGTTGAACCGTCTGCTGTGTCACTGATGTTAGTAGAGGCTCAGTCAGGATAGTAAAGGGGAAAAAAACAGTGGTGGAAGAAGTATTTAAATATATATTTTAAAGTAAAAGGCATGTATTCAAAATTTTACTTAAGTATTGACATCAAAATATACTTACAGTACCAAAGTAAAAGTATTTCTTATGAATGGCGATTTCACATTTTTGTTGTTGTTTGTTTTGTTTTTAAATGTGTCACAAACTTTTTCAAAAGTAGCAGATGTTCAAGCTCACAACGAGTCACAATGTCGCAATGGTTTGTGAGCTTATAGATCTGCTATATTTGAATAGCCAAAGTATGAAATAGGACTGACCACGTGCTCAATGTAAGTTTTAATAATCTAAATCTGCAATGTAACTAGCAACAAAACATTTAAAACAATTGTTGTAAAGTAAAATATTTCCCTCTGGGATGTTGCGGAGTAGAAGTATAATGGAAATACTCAAGTAAAAAGTATCTCACAATTGTACTTAAGTAAATATACTTAGTTATTTTCCACCACTTGTAAGAAATGATTATGACAGATTATATTGGAGTTGTGATTTAAGCTACCTTTTGTCAGTATAATGATGCTGAAAAGTACTTTATCACAATGCATCTATTTTAGTTACAAATTATTACTATAACCTCACCGCTGCACCCTCATAACTGCTTTCAGGGGTAAAACCTTGAGTTGACCTCAACATGCCGTGTAGTTCCTAGTTACTAATCAAAATGTGATGTCACTGGTGTGAAACGGTATGTGTAGCAATGTTTTTTTTTACCTGCTAGAAAGCAATAACAGCCCCTTCTCTCTCATTTCCAGTTGAGGATTCCTGTGTAGAAAAAGTGCTCCCTCAGCCTGCTGTGAATGAGTGTTCACCCCATCAACCTTGCAGTGCCCTCATCCCCTTACCCCATTCCAACCCCACACATGTACCTCTGCTCAGTGGAAGAACCCTGCTGCCATTTGAATGGAAGCCTTTTTTTTCAACCGCATTCCTTTTTTTTTTTGCTGAATGATGCTTGTCTTTTATATCATTTTGTGCAAGCTATTATTCAGATGTTTCGTTTTTTTTTATATATGAAAAGTACCTTTCTGTTCTCGTGATTTATGTTGAGTTGTCCTTTGCATGACTAAGTGTGCTTTAACATTAACCTACTACATGACTGGAGCCTGAAATATACCCCACGCATATATGCAACCGTGGACGCTTCAAGCTATAATGCGAGATGGATTTCACGTGTCGTTGCATTCTGGTGTGTGTCACCTGAAAAATCTGAATGTGACGCAAGCATCATGTGTGTTGCAGAGAGGCTTTCTATAGCGGGCAAGAACAGAATGAAGCTGTCTGTCTTCATGGATTTGTGTTCTCTTCTGCTCTATCTTTTATCATATATAGCAGGCAATAGTTTCAAATGTAACCGTGTGGGTTTATTACCTCCACTGGTGCAAAAGAGCGCACGTCGAGTATGTTCACTGGGCCGCCGGGCCAGGCATTGTCATTTTGCGTTTGCATACTTGCATGCATGGAGTATGTTTCAGGCTTTAATGTTGTAATGGACAGAAGCGTGTGGTGGCTAAGGTGAAACAATCATCAGCCGGTGGGCGTTTGCTGATTACAATACAAATAGTCAGACTTCAAGGACAATCCAGGATAACCACTGTGCACATTGAGTGAAAGATTTAATGACCTCTCACTGCAGGAAAAAAAACAAAAACGCTATGGATGCTCTGATAAACTTAATTAGCACAGATTAGCAGTGGCAGATATTCCCTTTTAAGAATGAGTACTAGAATAGAATGTAAAGTTTATGAATATTTGTAAAGTGGTGTGTGGTTGCTTCACCAGATTAATAAGCACGCAATCTGCGATGAGGTGTGACCAGCTCTGTTTGCGCTTAACAATTTTGTACCAACGAACCGACAGTGCCTTATACTAGCTGTGTGGTCACAGCTAAAAAGTGAAAGACCAAATTGTGATATACTTAACTATTGATTTGTCTGACTCTGCACAGAAATGGCAAATCACTGAAAATAAAGCTGTGAATGGGCACCGCAGAGGCCCACGGTAACTGTGCCTTCATATTGACTGGGTGCTCCAGCAAACACAATCCAAACCAGCTTTCTGGAGCAAGAGAAATAAAATATTGTATTGTTGTCACAATTCAGTATGATGTGTTGCATTAACCCAATGAAAGGCAAAGAAAATAGAATAGAACATTTTACTTTATGAAGTGTAGGACCTTTCTTCTCAGATCAATTATCTTTCTCAAAAATATCCTGTGATGTCCAAATGGAAATATAACTATATTTTTAAGAAATATAGAACATGCTACTATTTTAGTTAACTCAATCTGCAACTCCAGTTGCTCCAAATACAAATGATTCTATCCAAACATCCTTTGTTGTCTTGGTCCTAAAGAATTCACAGTAGAATATTCAAAATAAGTATGTAATTAATTTGCTATCTTAAATTGTTCGTCATCACATTTTAACATTAGCAATATGTGAGTCTTTGCTTTATTGGGATTCGTCACGAAAAATGGGCCTTGGCAGATATTGTTTCATTTTAGCCTTATGCATGAGTAGATGTTAGCCTAATCTCTTTCCACCTCCTCCATACTTCATTCATGTCATGTGCATATAGTACTTATATTACTCTTCACATTTGCACTGTTTACACAAATGTGAAGGAAAGAAATATATATATATATATATATACTGTATATATACGTGTATATATACACGGTATATAAAGGTCAGTGCAATTGTAACTTTCTTTTTATATTATACGTATATGAAGGCACTGTTTTTCGCTATACGGTTAATCAAAATCCTACAGGGATATACATACAGCGTTTGTATCAGTATTACAGAAAATATTTTATCAAAGAAAATAAAGGCCAATTTTTCACGAAATGTTGCAATTGTGGCCATTAATCATTGTGTATTATCATTATTTTAATATGAATGACCTACAACTTGTTTTGCTTGTGGTTGTGTTTTATTTTTCTAGTTTTAGAAAGCATGCCAAAGTTGGGGCTGTTTAGTTATGTTTTAACAAGTATCTTTTCCCTCATGTCCAGAGTTCTTGATGACAACATGGCTTCCAAGAAATCTCAATGTTTTATAAAACATCCCATCATCCCCACAGTATAACCAAACCATGCATGCTCATTCTATAGTATGTGGCAACAATGGGTATTAGGTGGATAGACAAGAGTGGCATTTGAGTCAGAGACCATCTGTTCATCTTAATTTTGTGAAGTTAGATATGATCTAGCCATGGGTCATCCTTGGGTTACATTTTGTCACACAGGCCACCATAAAAGAAATCCACCACAGGTTATTAATTGTGTTTCATTCTTCTAGGATCACGGAGTTGTAGGATGTGCCTGGGTGGATATGCACATCAATAGGACTGGCATTGCTTTCTCTTAATCTCCTTTGCTCACTGTGTGTATTTATATTCACTTTTTTTGCAGTAATCCCTGGCTCTGCACTGAGTAGGTCCTCAACCCTCAAGCTTTGCTAAGGGACCAGCCTTTGCGAGTATTAAGAATCCCAATTGTGACCTGAGGCTTTGTGGACCCCATGCCTCTGGGTTTCTTAACCATTATCTTCTCTGCGTAATATGTCCTATAAAATATTTTCCTTTTGTTTATATTCTGCTTTTCACAGCTGTTCTAACTTCACATGCTCCTTGTGCAACTTAATTCTTGCTTATTGCTTTTGCCTATGCCTATTTGTATTACTGTAGTGTTTTTGATGTGGTTATCCAAATGACAAATAACACTTGGTTTTTGTAAGATAATATATATATATACACACACACACACACACACAGGTCAGATGTTAAATAGTCATTTTCAATCTCTTCATAGTGTTTCGTTTGTATATTTTGCTCATTTAGCTTAGATAACACTTGAAAAGATTAAGTGTTGACCACTAGTGTGAGATAATGGCAAAGTGCTCTCAACATAAAGAATGTATTAAACTGCATAGATCAAATTAAGCAGTGCCATTTGCAGAATCTATACGATCCTATCACCATAAGACTTACCTACTGTTTCAGCTGTAAACTCTTATGTGAATGTCAAATGTATGTTTGCTTGCTGATATTCCTTGCATTTCAAGATCTTCGCCTTCTGCATTCCGAAGTTCTTATATGCGCCCCTGCTTGGATATCTCCTCTAACTTGCGTTTCTTTTTTTTGTTTTTTCCTGTCTTTGTCTCTCTATAGCTTCTTTTAATCTGTTTTGGCCACCTGAAGAGGGGATTGCAGCTTCAGCCACAACTAAGCACCCAATTCCTCTTCCTGTCTTTCTCATTGCATCAACCTTTTTTAAATAATCTTCCTTCCTTCTGCTTTGTTGTATATGGTCTTATGTAGGCTCACATGGTATTTTTGACCATAGAGGTTTTTGACCAACTTATTCAGGTGTATCAAGGCGAGGTTGAACCCATCACCAACTGAATTTGCTATTATGTCTTACTAAACACAAAGAGACTGCTCTTGTGTGATTGACAATTCATGACAATGAACAAGTCATCAATAATGCATATTTTATGCAATTCCATGTCTGACAGTTCAGCTAAAACATTTATTGGATTTTTTCCCCCACACAGAACTGCAATGACCTGCAATATGTTTGTTTTTTGTTGTGTCGCTTCTGAGGTGGTAGCTTATGCCACGCATATGTATGACACTTCTCAATCTATCAAGGCCTGCTAAGGAAAGTGATTGACTCACTCAATAATGTAGAATTGGATAGGGTTTATTTTTATTGGAAGCCATTTATTTTAGTTGGAAGTTATGTTAATTGGATAGCATTCTTGATCAATAAAAAACACCATATAACCAAAGCAGGTTAAAAAATAAAGGTTTCTATCTCAGTCAAAAGCCAAAGCAATATTTATGTTGAGCACTATTTTGACTAATTACTTTGCCCCTGCTTGAATACCATGTAGGTCACATCCAGTGCCCTTTTACACATTGTGCTTTAACAATCACCAGCCTATTCTGTATTTTGCATGCATATTCTATTTACTTTATTACTTGATCTTGACCCCTCTCCTTGTTGTTTTTGCCCTTATCTCAATTTGCTGTTTTATTTCATATTCATTGCTGTTTAGTTTGTCCAGTGGATTTCACAAAATGTATATTTGCTCTGTGCTATATCAGTATCCTTTTCTTTCCCAAATATTACTATAAGATGGAGTTGGTCCAAATCCCAGATAAATACTGAAGAATACTCCTGCATTTATATAATTTATAATGATATATTTTGTGTATTGAAGTGGAGATTTGTTGTTTATGAAATATGATCTTTGAACGTGAACTTCTTTCAGTGTAAAGTAACATTTTGATGTCAGAAATTGGCATACATTTTCTAGCATCTGCCATCACTTCTTGTAGTCATATACCCTTCCACGGCACAAATTACAGTATTACAGTATCTGACTGTAGTTGGATTCCGTTGATGTACATTTTCAATAAAATTGTGAACCAAATGCCTGTCTGTCTTTCATGCCCAGCATTTAAGCCCAAATATTTTCTTTACATATCCACGTTTTATAGGCTTAGAAACCTCAAAGTGTATGTACTACGTACCATTCACTGGTTTGATAGATGGTTAATAGTGTGCCTCTTAATTCAGAGTCAGACTTGAATCCAGAGAGTGAACCGACAAGAAATCACACAGCTTAACCATGTGTACTGTATGTCATGTAGGCCTAGTCATGACCTTTGTGTCCAGCTTTTTGTCATTTTGAAAGGTCCTGTGTATGAAAGGTGCAGCTATACAAATAATGTAATATCTGTAGGGGCATCATTATGCAATGAAAAACCATTTGACAGCATGTATTAAAGGAGTAGATCACCCAAAGAATTACTTATTTGTTTATCAATTACACACCCCATGAAGCCTTGAATTCATGGAGATGTTTTTGTCGCATTCCTGAGCCAACAATTTCATGACCGGCGGAAAGAAGCTGGTAATCAAATTATTGGCTTAGGAATGCGACAAAAAACAAAAAATCTCCATGAATTCAAGGCTTCACGGGGTCGTGTAATAATTGATAGAACATATGAAAGTATTTTTTTGGGGGGGTGAACTACTCATTTTAAACAAGCCATTACATTTCACAGACTGTAGAGGGCGCAAGGGTGCAGAACAGCTCGAGCAGCAGCAAAGCATCATGGGCCAGTGCGATGACGGACAGTGCGACGCCATGATTTTGATACTGGTGCTCGCACAGAAAATGGACGCTTTGGGGAAGTTTTCCTAACGTTTTTTGCTTGCTTCTACTTTTTTTCCGTATGTTTTGCTGCAATAGTTGACTCCGTAATCATTGGCACACGTCTCACTCTCGTGTGTGTGTCCGGGAGACTGACGCGTTCACTGGGGGAAAGTCAAAGCGAAGCCCGCCGAAGGTACCGTTAGCGCTCCAAGCTGCTACGCTAAGCTAGCAGCTATGCTAAGCTAGCTAGCCTGGCGGTCCCACCGTCGTGTAACATCATAAGGTAGCTAAGCTAAGCTAAGCTAACCCGTCCGGTCCCAACAACGCAACCCAAGAGACCGAGGCACTGGACCGGGGTGGGCTGCTACACCTAGAGGTATGAAACCATGTTATTTATACCACACTCCACCTTGGAAGGGGGAAAAACTGATATCCGCTTAAGAGACGACGTTTATAATAGCAGATCTACAAGCGCACAAGGCGTTGCGAGATTGTAGCTCGGCTATTTTAAACGGCGGCGACGACGGAGCACAAGTCGGGCCTACTGCGTCACTCTGAACAGTTTAGGCCCGGCAGACAGACAGACACCACCGAATGAATATACTGTACATTCATATACATCTTTAATTCATGTTTACATCAGAATAATCAGATAAATAGTCCTCTGAGCAAAGCAACGCGTCCAGGCCTGGATGTCAGGGCTCTGTTCACCGTGTACGGTCTTCACAGAGAATAATATGGCTATTACCGTTTATTACTCATCGGCTAGATTCGGCTTATGTGTTATTAAATCGTTGTTAATCACAGCAGTGATTGTAATTCCAAGGGCTCCCGTTTGATATGCGATAGGGCATATCAAATGAATAGCCCCCATTTGATACAATGTTTGGGAATCCAATATACACCGTAAAATCCTCAGTTTTTATTTAACTGTGGGTTTTCAAATGTAACCAAAATGGACCCTTAAGGTCAACAAATGGACCCAGAAGGTCAATTTTGTTAAATTTCTACACAAGAAAGTTGTTGGTTCCTAAATATTTAGCTGGGAACCGGCTGCCCTCAAAGACCACTGGGGGTCCTGAACCCCACTTTGAGAAAGTGCTTTACAATAGCGGTTCTTCTCAAACTTTTTCATGTCAAGGACCCTTCAAATTGATGCTGTTTGTACATATTTGACCACAGACCCCCATGTGAGAAGGTTTTGTGCCAGGGACCCCCAGAAGAGAAGATTCATGTAAAAAAAATATATATACATTTTATTTTTTCAATAATATGCAGGTGCACAAGCTCGCAGAGCGAAGTGATACGCTGTGAGCTATTTTTGGATAGCCCACATAAGAATGGATAAAGTGGTTTAAATTATTGTGATGCTGTTTTAACTACTTTTGCTGGGGACCCACTGGAACCCCCCCAGGGTCCCCTGGGGGTCCCAGGACCTCGCCTTGAGAACCACTGGTTTACAGCTTATCATTTGCCGGACACTATTTGCATTACGTATGTGTTGACATCATGGGCTGTTATACTAAAAGTCTTCTCTCATTACAGGTATGGCCCGGATGTGATTTGGAAGGTACTGGGTGATGGCAGAAGGGATTGACATAGGCGAAATGCCCTCCTTTGACCCGACTCCAAGTTCTGATGCAAAAAAGAGACCCAATTCATCTGATGGCAGTGAGTGTTTGTTATATATTTATGTGCTGCTCACACAAAGTAATTTGTGATGGCCCGTTTTAGATGATATTTTAACTTTTATTGATCTAGCTGTAACATAGGGAGGACAATTTAATGTCACATTCCATATAAACCCCCATGTTAAATTAACCGCGTATATTATTGCTCAATATAAGCTAACTATTCAATGCACTGTTCTAGCTGTGCAGTATGTGTCAGGACATCATTGTGACCCCACGGGGTCAGTTTAACCTCAAATAGATGTTTTATCATGACTTGAACATTGCAGAGATTGAATAAGATGGGCTCTCTTTAACATTTTCAGTTCCAACTGTGCCTTTCGGCTTAATCAGTTTTAAGTGATTTTTGTCTTATGGATTTCTGCTCAAAGAACGTTGGTAAATGATAAGTTTCTGTAATTTTCACTGGAATAAAAAAATGTCACAGTATAAATCTGCAAGCTACTGCCTTTATATGAGAAATTGGTTTGGTTTAACTGTAGTACATCAATGTAAATCACAATCTATCTACCAATGAGGACATCTATGGGAAAATGCTCTAGTTTAGGAGCTAGTCTTATACTAGATACAGCTGTTAGGGACAGTGCTTCACAACCATCCTAACTATTACTTGTATCTTCTTTATCACAGGAGACGAGCCCATGAGGAAAATGCCAGTATCAAAATTTGGTTCCAGACCGCGGTTTGAGCCTGTGCACTTTGTCAGCGGTGGTAGCAGCGGCGGATCTGCTACTGATGAGAAGGAGAACGATAAGGAGCGCAGGAGGAGCGAGTCATACGGTGCGAGGCCGTGGGACTCACAACACTCCACCTACAGCAGCAGTCGAGCTCAGGGTTCCTGCTCAAGACCTGCTTTTGACAGAGTGCCGTCATACAGTTCTGGTTCTGACTCAGCCTCCTGGCGATCCAATAGTGATAGAGACAGGGATAGAGACAGAGACATACCCTCAGGTAGCGCGAGTGGCTTGGGCTACGGAGGCCGAGGATCCACGTCAAACTATATGGCAAAAACGCAGCAGGACTATACAGCCAGATATGATGCCCACAGTTCTCGGAATACAGATGGCTATTCTCAGCCCAGCAGACATGACGGTTATGGAGGAGCGAATAGATCAGGTGGTTGGGATGCAGGACGTCAAGGCTTAGGCTTTGGTCATCAGGAACGGCCTTCCTCGAGCAGGCCATTCAGCAGAGTCTACAACAGCCCTGGAAGGAGCAGTCCCACCACACAGTCAGGGTTGGCATCAGCCTCTCATCAGCCCCTCGCCATAGCTCAATCAACAATGGAGGAGAAGCAAAGGCTAGTAACCAGTGTGGCGTCTGCATTAGCTATTTCTTTTAGAGACCCCATGTTCATGACTGGAACTGACTCGCCAAACTACAACTTCATGTTAAGCCGTAGCATCCAGGCCTGTAAAACCAACCCAGAGTACATTTATGTCAACCTCAAAGATATTCCTCATGCTGACTTGCCGAAGAACAGAAAAGTACCAACAGATGGCTATGCCTGTGAACTGAGATGTCAGTGTGTATATCTAGCAACTGGATACTCGGGCAGCAAAAATGGGGCCAGGGACCGTGCCTCTGAGCAGGCTGTTAAACTCTTCCTGAAACCAGTTGAGGTGCGTGTCGTGCAGCGCAGATTTAGATCATCAATCGTCACTGACATTGTGGTATGCCAAATGCATTGCCCTACACCACCCTTTTTACCTGCTCTCCGAAACCCAGAAGATAAGCCGACACCCAGCTCAAAAGGCCAGTATGAGCCGGACAAACGGAAGCACTGGACAGAGTTCGTGGTTGTAGACAATGCCCACGATGCCATCTGCATACTAAACAACTCTGCTGCCTTTAATCGCATGAAGATTGACTACAAATTTGACCCTGTCGCCAACAGCAGCTTTTGGCTGTGTAGCGTTTACTTGCAGGATGAACTGGTGGCACAAGCAAGGGGCACTAAGAAGAGCTCAAAACATGCTGCAGCTGAAGAGGCAGTGAGGAAACTTCGTATGAACCAGGCAGAAAGGCAACAGCGGGAGCTACAGCAGGAGCAGCAGCAACAACAACAGCAGCAGCAGCAACAGCAGCAGTCACAGTATTCCAGAGGAAATTATCAATCAGATGCCCCTAGTGGACGCTTTGGACAGCAGGGTGTCAGGAAGAAACACTTGAGTGAGTTGGTTATCCTTGAAAACTCAAATAATGCCATCTGCATCATTAATGATACAGCTCAGTTTAACAAAGTCGCTGCTGATTACAAGTTCACTGTTCTACCTGACCATCGCTGGAGGTGTGAGGTTTACCTGGAGGGCCAGTATGTAGCTGCAGGCATTGGGCCCAAGAAAACGGTGAAACACATTGCAGCAATGGAGGCCTTGGCCACCTTGCGACAAACACAGGCTGTGGTGAAATCGAACCTCAGGAAGGAGGGCCATGGCGACGCTATATCCCGTCATCAGATCCTGGCTCGCTCTGGTGAAGCGGCCATAAAGCAGGAGATAAAGGAGGACAACATTGGAAACCAACTGCTCCGCAAAATGGGTTGGAAAGGTGGTGGTTTAGGTCGCGATGGGGATGGCATTTCTGAGCCCATTAAGGTCAAGGAGCAGTTCTCCAGAGAAGGACTGGGTATGGACATGGACAAATCTGGACAAAACCTCAGCAAGCGTGATATTGAGGACATCATCCGTAATTATGCCAGTTCAGAACGCCAGGATGATCTACGCTTCTCCACTGACCTCAACAATGATGAGCGCAAGCAGATCCATCAGATATCTCAAAAGTATGGCCTGCGAAGCAAGTCATATGGACAAGGCAGGCAACGTTTCCTTATTGTCAGTCGCAAAGTACACAAAGACCAACTCATTGGCCAGCTGTTGCAGGAAGGACAAGTGGGACGATATGAGCTGGTGAAACCTCAGGCATCTCACTGATTTGCATGCATAGCCCGAAATGGTCACAGACTTGGACTTAAGAACACAAATAACCCACACGTTTAACAGTAAAGCGTATACTTTGTTGTGAAAACTGTACAACGCATCAATAGGTATTTTTTAGCAAACACCTCACCAATGATTTCGGCATTCCTTTGCCATTAAATATAGTTAGTATATTTAGCTGCAACAGGGGCTTTGGGGTAAATGCATTATTTTTGTTGTCTTGTTTTGTCTCTTTGCCATTCCACAAGTCATGTATTTGGTTCACTTTTGCACAAGTTTGTGTAGAGTGCTTTGTGATGCCAGGTCCTGATGCTTCAATTGTATCTTGATAAAAAAAAAAAATTGGGAAGGGGAAGAAAAAATAATGTTACCAAAATATGGCGGTTTTCTAACCAGTGTTTTCTTGCTATAAAAGGAACCCAGCAGAATATAGTTTTCAGTATTTGTGGGTTCTTTGCCTCATGTGAACATTGTTGAACTTGACGTTAGACAATGTTCAAAGACGAGGTAGGCAGTAACATTAACTGTAGCTATCAGCTCATACCTGTTTCTCTGTATCGATACATCTATTTGCCGCAATACCACTTGCAGTGTTTATTCTTAAACGTCATTCAACGCTGCCACCATCAGTTGGAAAAACAAATTTCACAGGGGAAATGTGTAAGCTGTGATCTTGCTCAATGTCAGATGTATTTGTTTCCGTGGATACAGTTGAATTGTCTGCTCGTTTTCACAGCTGTAATAACTGAATAAATTAAAACTGATAACTTCATGGGCTGAAATTGGACTATGATTTTTAATCTGTAATGTACTGAGACATCAAAGGCAGACGTATGTATATTTATTTTATTTACAATAAGAAAATGTACATTTTGTTACATGGGTTACCAGTGCAAAGTTTATGTTGAAAACGGTGCCTTGGAAAATGGGACACTACATTTTAGCAGACATGTTCAAACCGTATAATCAGCTAATCTGTCATAATAGCTGATATGTAGATTTGAAAGTAGCATTACAAGGTTTACAGAATCCATGAAAATAAGTTTCTGCATGAAGCAAAATGCATATGCCATTGCCTGGAAAAGGCACATGACGTCTTTCTATCAAACATGGACCTGTATGCATTCTGGGTGAATGTTAAAGAGACATCCACATTCTACATTTCAGAGTCCAAGGCATGTCTCGTAAATGCAGACTAGATACAATGATCAGTATTCTAATCTGATGTACCCAAAAAGGCAATGATTGACAGCATGTTTAGAGGGACGCATGTCCATGCCACGTAAAATTTCTCTTATTGACCATACCCTCTCAAAGGCATTTAATGGGGGGTAGGGGGGGTAACAAACCAACCCATAGAAAAACACCCTTGACTACTAGACTGTAAATCTGCAGTCTGGATCCACACGGCAAACCACACAGCAACCACGTCTAATCGTTAATTACCATAATCATCCAAACACTTAAAATAAACAGATACAAAAGTGACAACTGTCAGGCTAAACTTTTGTTAAAAGTGGAGGGAGGTGCTGGGGCATGTAGCAAGTAACCCAGATATAACAAGGTACATTTACTTGAACAAACATATGCTATTGCCCAACAACAGCATTCTGTAGGAGGGAATGCCACAACACAAGAGCATACAAACTTAGCAACAGCTAGGGGACAGACAAATATACTTATGAATTTAAAGGATGTGTCATATTTCTTGTGAGATTTTTTTTTTCTTTTTCTTGATCTGTGGTTCCTTTTGATTTGGGATTGGGCATTGTTCATAATTTGAACGATCACATGGACATGGGTCAACAGTCACGCCAACTCTGTTCGACAATAGCAGAAACCCTCTTCTCATATTCCCGCTTGTTCTCCTGGTACAGCTGGGCTGCCTGGCTGTTGGCTGGGCTGTTGGGATTTGGCTCATCCAGTAAAGACTGGTTATAGAACACAGAAAGAACAGGAGTGAGGGTGGAAGAATTTTATTATGATGTTCATAACTTACATGAATATGAGGGTTTGCATGATATAGCAGGTGAGACGGGTGATCAGTCAGTAATACTTTAACAAAGACAATACAATATTATGCCGTCATTCAAAACAATCCACCCTTCTATTCACTACAACACCATACACACACTAATTCGGCATTTGTCCAAACTATAGTTATCAATCTACAAATATACTGTATGTCTGCTGTTAATCTTGTCGATGACGATATACCTGTATTGAAGTTAAGATAGAGGAGACATCATATGTTGGACTCCAACGATTCTGAAGAATGTCTAAGCATATACTGCCATCTGCGTAAACTGCAGAGGGAGTTAGAGGGTAAAAAAACAAGTTAAATCTTCAGATGAAATCAATTGCATTTGAAATGTCTCTTATTCTATTAATAATAGAATGCCCCCAGCAAGCAATTACTTACCATTTGGATGAAACATTTTGGAGACAAAACGCACTGTCGGAGGTTTATTTGGATATTCTTCTGTAAATTCAATGGTGAGTTTAAAAGTTCCTGCAGGGAAAAGAAAACAATATTAAGTATAAAAAATAATAGCAGAACAATAGCATGCTCAATTGCACAATTTGTGTTTTTCTCTCTCACACACACAAATGCGTGCTTGTGTGTGTATTATATATACAGTATATATATATGAATGCATGTACTATATGTTACAGTACAAGTGAGAAAAACGGAACGAGTGCCAGGTCCCTTTGAGGCCGGGCCCCTGAGTCTAAGGATAAAGGGATTTGGAACATAAAGAAGACTAACCATCTTCAAAAGGTGTTCCCTCCGGTCTAGAAGAGAAGAGACAAGACTTGAGTGAATACATTTGAAAGGCTTAATTCTTAAAATGAGTTTTCATATCACAAATGAAAAGCTCATACTTAAATTGCACTGTAACAGACATCAACTATATAATAAAAAAACATCAACTATAGCTTTTTTTTTTAAAGATATTTTTACGCCTTTATTGATAGGACAGTAGGCTGACAGGAAATGGGGAGAGAGATGGGGGGAGACACACAGCAAAGGTCGCCGGGATCGGGAGTCGAACCCGCGACACGCTGTCAAGCTGGATCACCAGCGCATGTGGTACACGCCTGTACAATGAACAATGAAGAAAAATTATAAAATATTACCCGCACACTGCCACAAAATAACTTCAAGCAACCAATCAAGCAACCTGAGGAAAGTCTTTCTTTAGTGACCGTAACGTTCGTAATAAAGTTTGCTCTTGTACTCTGCAGGTTGGGCAGTGTGCAGGTAATTTTTTTTATTTTTTCTCATTGTTCATTGTATGCCTTTCCTATGCACCTGTCAAGAGACTTTTAATCTAGGTGTGTGAAAGCGTTTAAAAAAATAATGGTGCATACATATTATTTGTCTACCTATTTAATCATTCATTGCCACTTACCCAAAAATGACAGCATTCCATACCATGATATTATTTTCTGATGGAGCACCACTTACTCCAGCTGGAGGATCTTCTTGCAGCCTAACAAAATACAGTAAATAGAATTTAGATGAAAAGAGGCAATTCAATTACTGTTTTACCAGGTGTAATTATTAGGCTCAAAGGAGGCAAAAAAAATCCATCACTATTACAGTACAACAAAACTAATTTTGTTGTGTAGTTCTAGAGGTGGGGGTTAATCTGTCCACATATGAACGTTGGTCAACTCTTGTAACCGTATATTCAACTAACCAAGATTACAAACTAGGGTTCCAAGTATGCAGAACTTTTAATAAAATGTACACCTGACACTTTACACATAAAGGGGTTGTTCTTCAGTGGTTCACACATACACGTTACCTTCCACATGAGACCTTTTTCCACCACATGCAATAACATGTCAACATCCAATATCGGCTCAAAACAGGACATTTTGAATATATATAGTAACATTAAATCAAAGGCTAAGATACATATGAACAACAATGGTTTTGATGATTCATTATGATGTAACCCCTTTCAAGTCTGTGGAGAGTGCAGTTAAAGGACGACTTCACCACTTTTCAACATGTCTTCATATAATAGGTCCTCACTAATGCTCATGATAAAATTATACAATTTTTTTCTACTTGGTCTGTGTCTCATAGGAGGGCTGTGGACAGTCCAGAAACCCGTCTACCAATGACATCATCGTTAGGCATGATTTTTTTTTCCAAAAAGATTTCAATTTTTTAATTCAGATTTTTATTAAGGCGAAAACAATGGGATCTATTATTGCATTGCAACTTTCCAGGAATACAATGCCTGCAGTTTCTATTAGCTTGGATTCCCCATCGATGATGTCACTGGTAGACGGGTTTCTGAACTGTCTACAGCCCTCCTCTAAGACACAGACTGATTAGAAAGAAATTGTACCATTTTATCATGAGCATTAGTGAGGACCTATTATATGAAGATATGTTGAAAAGTGGTGAAGTCGTCCTTTAAGAGAACATCTCACTGTCTAATGTTCATGGAGCAGCGGTTCTCAACCTTTTCAGGCCATGACCCCCCAAAATAATCATATTTGAACTAGGGACCCCCCACTGTGGAATGTAGGAGTTGCGGCATTAAATTTAGTTTGACTTGGTTCCACAGATACATATTGTATAAATAGCAGATCTTCGAGTTCACAACGAGCTTGTAGATCGGCTATTTTCCACAATATTTACCTCTTTTTAATGTCATTCGAAAATTTGGCCAATGTATGACCATTTTTTTATAGTATAGTTTGATGATTACTTTTGATGCAGTAATGGTCTTTCCTTTCAGGTCTTAAAAGTCCTTAAAATGTAACTTCATTGTCATCTGGGGAGTGTGGGGACCGCCAGGTTTGAGGGGGTCCCCACCCACAGGTTGAGAACCACTGCAATAGAGCCACCTAACTAGAAATGTAAGATGTTCTAAGTACATCAAGTACATTCATGATGGGACAGTGCAGATCAGCGAGAGAAACCGTGTCTCATTTACGTCAAATAGAACAGATCGACAAGCTAAACATTACAGCTTGTCGATCTGTTCTTTTTGACAAGCTAAATTAAGCAATTAACCATCACAAATTACATGAAAGTGTGTGCTATGAATGCATATTATGATGAAGTTAACGTCATTGCCCTCCAGTCCTGGCTAACGTTAGCTTCTTAGCTATCGTCGTTCCTTCTCTTTGACAGAAGTAAATATAACATAACATATTGTACAACTACATTTTATTATTTTATAATATTTGATACCAAAAAAAACACCGACAAAGTTAGAATCGATGTTATTCTGTGCTTGTTGTCCATATACTACTTTACGCAGAATACACTGTCGGCTAGAAGCATACATATACATGTATATACACTCATACTTCGTCGTACGTCGGTGTCGCGCGTGAAAAACAGCCGATCTACAAGCTCACAACGCGTAACGCACGCGACGCCTGGTGACCTTGTAGATCGGCTGTGATCGGTGCGCGACACCGCCGTACGACGGAGTACGCCGTCATTTAAAAGATAGCGAGCTAGCATAATGGTCGCTAGCGTTAGCTTAGCTCTCTCTCTCTCTCTCCCTTGTTTTTTTTTTAATGTGCTTACCGTTTAAAATCTCTCATTAAACGTCTTCTGGCCGGGGTTGACATTCTAATTGACGTAGAGGTAAGAAGGTTTCAGCATAAATGTGTGGGTGTGGGGTTTGAGAAAATGTGTTTTGTTGTTATTTAGTAAAATGGAGTGCTAACCCAGCTAACCTGGCTAATGGTTGCTTGCTAGTTTGTCATATATTTGGCTGCTACCTCCACTGGTCTCAAGCAATAGGCAGCGTTGCCAGGTTTAGTCTGAGAAATAAGCAACCAAGACTAGGAAAACAAGCCCAAAAGAAGCGACCAAGGCCACATGAGCACTTTTGAACGATACGTTGTGTGAGCTTGTAGATCTACTATTTTCAAAAAAAATCTTGCAATAAAATGTGGAATATATTGATTTGTTTTGGGAAACATTGTAATAAATGCTCCTGGCCTAGTAATAAAAGCGGTGGCCTAGTGGTTAGAGGGGCGGCCTTGATACCGGAAGGTCCCTAGTTCGATTCCCCAATTCATCACATCAATCATGAATCACCGCTGAATAGCCCTTGAGCAAGGCTTCCATGCAGGGTCCGGCTGGAAACAAGCTTCGTGCTTAGTCCGACACCCTGGGTAAACAACAAACTTTGCTTTGCTTTGCTTTGCCTGGGCACAAAACATTTTCATGAACATATTTGAGAACCATTGATTTAAATAATAAAACATTTTTAAAGCAAGCCTAAATAAGCAAGTACACTTTAGAAACAGAAAAACGCAACCCACAACTACCATTTTTTACAGAAAAATAAGCCCAACGTCCCTTATAATAAGCGGACATGGCAACACTAGTGATAGGACGATACCACTACGGGTGGTGGTGGGGAAGGAGGGGGGGCGATTTCAACACCGACCAGCCCTCACATTTAGACATTAGTATATGCACATTTACTAACGTAACAATACAGCATAGGCAAACATAGAAACATATTATTATGTTTTTATTTTTGTATTTTACTTTTTGACTGCTTATATTCCAGAATAAAATGTACGTACACTGTAGACCCCTGTTTTTAAAACGTGTATCATTCCAGTGAAACATTGCGTCATAAGTAACTTTAGCACTCATATTGACCGGGTCCCCCTGTTATAAATGATTAAAATTGCCTTCTTCTCCCCCTTTTCTCTGTATCATTATAATGACTTGGCTGTACATTTACTCAAGTACTGTACTTTTGAGGTACTTTTACTTTACTGGAGTATTTCCAATTTTCAGTACTTTTACTTCTACTCCACGACATCTCAGAGCCAAATATTGTACTTTTATTCCACTGCAATTATTTCTTTGGAAACTTGAGTTACGAGTTACTTGCTAGTAACTAGTGGTTACTTACTCACATTACCCACTTAAGGCATTTGAAAATAGCCGATCTACAAGCTCACAATGCCATGCATCGCGACTTATTGTGAGCTTGTAGATCTGCTATTTTCTAAACATTTTCATACATTTGAAAACTTGTGAAATTGGACATTCTGCATAATGAGTAGAGTACTTTAACTTTTGTACATTAAGTAGCCTATATTTTGATACCACACCAATACTTTTGTACTTTTACTCAAGTCAATTTCGAATTCCGGACTTTTACTTGTAACAGAATATTTCTACATTGCAGTATTGATACTTTTACTTAAGTAAAACATGTGAGTACTTTTTACACCACTGGTTATTCAGTGAGAAGTCGTATTATTGTGGGGCACAGCACAGGAAGAGTGTTTATTCTGTAACTTGTGCAACCATACCACATAACCACTAGATGGCGGTATGGCATTAAACATCGTACATCATAGACAAATGTTACTGCTGAATACAATGTTTACGCATAGTTATTATGTTATACTCATTGCATATATTGGATGTTTTTGGGAAATCTAATTGTATCTAATTATGTATAAATAAAGACAAGAATAACATCATGATTATGATTTGAATATTATATAGTATTAAGTCACCCATTGGCTTTATTCCCATATGGTCTAGCGGTTAGGATTCCTGGTTTTCACCCAGGCGGCCCGGGTTCGACTCCCGGTATGGGAACACACGTTTTATGCCATGTACTCAAAGTCAAACCAGGGATGAACTAATATAATTCTGTGATGTCGGAGATATTATCAACATGTCATGGTACTGGCTTTTAATTGATTGATTGAATACTTTATTAACAGTTTGCAAAAAAGCACAGAAAGTAAAGTTCAATACAAAAGGATGCTAAAAGGATCAAACCCAAGAAAGCACTATTGGCATGTGATAAAATATGTATTTAATAAAAAATGTAAACTGTGTCATTTAGCTAATTAATTATAACAACCCCACACAACCACCAAATATACTACTACTATGTATGGCATGCCCACGGCACTCGGCGGTTCGATCCCAATCCAGAGAATGTAGACCCCGCCCGGCGGGCAGAGAGCAGAGACGGCCACACACTTTCGCTTTCGCCGAGCATACCACGGCTCCACTGCCGGGAATCCCACTTGGATAAATATGTGGGAAAGCCTACAGTCTATATGGGAAAGGCCCGGTGACGCGAGGTTACTTCGATGAAAGTGTGAACAACAGGTGGTCTATCTTAAATGTAATTTGTGGTGGCCCTACTTTGGGCAAAATAAAAAAAATATATAAATATAAATTTAAAAAAACATAGAATAGCCTAATATGCATCTCGAGAATAGTATAGATATACAAGCACTAAGCGCATCACTTTTTTTTGCAATGCAATGCATTAGGAGGGAGCTTTTATATCGGGCTATTTTCGCTGTGGAACACCATCGTACGGTACGACGAAGATGTAGCCTACGAGATAGGGCTTGATGGGTGTTTTTTAACTGTCAACAGATTTACCTGTGTCATTAATATGAAGTCATGTTAAGTCAGATACTACTACTTGTCCTGACTTTTCTCTGGTCTCGCCTCCTAGTTCCAGTGAAACCCTTGGGCTGGCCAATCATTTGTCAGGGAAAATGTGACTGACTAGGAATTCCCCATGCATCAGCTCCGATCAGGAGAGCCTCTTTCTTTGGTGCTTCGACCAGGTGGGCGTGATTTTGAGGCATAGTTTTTGGGTTAGGTTTTTAGGCATATAACCACGCCCACCTGGGCGAAGCACCCAGGAAAGAGGGAGTCCCTTCACCGTTCAGCTCTTCTCACTGCTGCTTGGGGAAAAGAAAGCAGTGTTGCCAGAGTTTACGAGAGAAACAAGCAACCAGGGTCTATGCCCTATGCAAACAAGCCCAAAAGGAGCGACTATAATAGAATAGGCCACACGAGCACTTTGTTAAACTGACTTAATACATTGTCTATTCGAAAATAGCTGACTTACAAGCTCACAAGCTTGTAGATCTGCTATTTTCAAAATAAAAGTCTTGGGGAAAAAAGTGAAAACATTTTGAGTATTTTGTCTGGTATGTTTCTAAATTATGTCTAAACATATCTAAATATGTTTAGATGGGGGGCGTGGGCGGGTTCTTGACATGAACATGTTTGAGAACCACTGGTTTAAACGACATTTGGAAACATTTAAGGTTAAGGCCAAATAAGCAACTACTACACTTTAAGGCGCAACAACAAGCCCCAAAAACCTCAACGCACCAATATTTACAAGCAACTTTACAGAAAAACAAGCCCAAGGTCGCTTATGATAAGCAGACATGGCAACGCTGAAAGAAAGTGCAACCAATTCTGTCAGACAACAAACATGAAAAGTGGAGGACAGCAGCAGCCCGGGACACTAGGGTTTTCACCAAGATGTACACGTCTTGAATAAAGAAGGATCGGAGGATTTAATTACCAATCCATCACTGTATATCAGCAGCTGCTACAATGCCGACGGGTTTTGTTGTCAGGACGGCAGTTTGCATTTATTAAAGCAAGTTATTATTATATTAATATATAATAGTGATCATCATTAAGGTAAGTCCACAGAGTTTACCTTTGCTTTTATATAATTGGCAATCAACATCGTGCGGTTCGGGGGTGTTGAGCTTAACCACTTAAACCAGTGGTTTTCAACCTTTTTCATGCCAAGGACCCCTAAATTGATATACATTTGGCCGCGGACCCCCCATCTGAAAATGTTTTGTGCCAGGGACTCCCAGAAGCAAAGATTTTAGTTAAAAATGTTCGCTTGAAAAAAAATATATACATATAAATTCAAAGATCACACATTTTCAAGATTTTTCAAAAATAGCAGATCTACAAGCTCATAGCACGGTACTCGGTGCCGCGCTATGAGCTTGTATATCTGCTATTTTTGAATAGCCAAAGCTAAGTGGATAAAATGATTGTGACATTTTGCTGGGGACCCCCTGGTGCCCCCCTCAAGGACCACTGGTGGTCCCCGGACGACTGGTTGACAACCACTGACTTTAAACCCTCTGCATCCGTATTGTGGGGAAAGCTTTCGTAGAAAATAGCAGATCGACAATGCGTGGTGTTGTGGGCTTGTCGATCTGCTATTTTCAGTGAAAGCTTTCCCCACAATATCAGAAAACAGAACATACACTAGTGGCCTATTTATTGAGCCCTGAGGGACTCTGGTTACCCAAATGGGGTTTAAGTGGTTAAATATAATTTCTTGCCCACAGGCTTTTTAAAGATGTCTGGTAATTAGGCTACTGGTTGACGAGTTTGAATTGCATTTGAAGATTCGTCTATGTATTGTTGTGCGTATTTGAAACCAAAGTTGCTGCTGACTTGCCACAGCTGACTTGACAAAGCAGAACCTCTGATGTGAGACGCACTGGTTCTGCTACCATCTCACCACGGATGGCATGTGACAGGCGAGGGTGTGTGTGTGTGTGTGTGTGTGTGTGTGTGTGTGTGTGTGTGTGTGTGTGTGTGTGTGTGTGTGTGTGTGTGTGTGTGTGTGCCAGTTGGTGGTGGAAAAAGTACTCAATTGTCTTACTTAAGTAAAAGTATTAATACGGCAAGTAAAAGTCCAGAATTCAACATTTACTTGAGTAAAGGTATAAACATGCACTTAAAGTACCAAAAGTAGAAAGTAGACATTATGCAGAATGACCCATTTCACAAGTTTTTTTTAATGTATAAAATGGCAAATAGCAGATCTACAAGCTCACACACTATGTAATAATAATCATAATCTACAAAGTAACTAAAGTTTTCAAATAATTGTAGTGGAGTAAAAGTATAATATTTGCCTCTGAAATGTAATGGAATAGAATACTCCAGTAAAGTAAAAAATACCAAGTACAGTACTTGAGTAAATATACTGAGTTACTTTACTCCACTGTGTGTGTGTGTGTGTGTGTGTGTGTGTGTGTGTGTGTGTGTGTGTGTGTGTGTGCGTGTGCGTGTGCGTGTGCGTGTGCGTGTGTGTGTGTGCGCGCCCGCATGCGCGTGTGCATGCGTGTTCTATCATTGTTCAGTGTGTGTTCTTTCTTTTACAATGAATGGGACAGTCTAGTGTTGAAGGTCTTTTAGATTCTTAGCCTATAGATTTATTAATATTCTTGTGTGATTAATACATTGCAGAACCCTGTCTATATATTGTCATGAACGTCCAGTGTGGTGGTTAATTAACTTTGTCTATAAGCTGAACTCTTTCTGGGGATATGGTTAAATGTTGGTCATATTTCAAACTAGGGTCCACTCCACTGCTCGGAGTAGGTATAATCTTCACCGGTATTTGGATTTGGAAGTGAAGGCTCAAAAAAGTATTCTGTGACTGTGAGTCCTTGGGTGACACTGAGAGAAAACACAGATTAGAGGTTTGGTTTTGTGTTTCTTGCTTTGGGAGCTTGTTCATGTTCACAAATGCTGACTGAAACTGTTACATCACAGGAATAAGGAATCAAACCTTTTTTTTCTTTTTCTTTGGGGCATATACATGGCTACTGTACAAAATAGTCTTTCCTCAAAATAGTTCATCAACCCACCCCACCCCCAGGGCTTGTCTAAATGTTTCCCAGATGTTTACATTTTTGTGTTAAGATGCTTGTATCATGGGACATACAAACAGAACCTCATTGGTCAACTGCAGTCACTATTCTTCAGGGAAATGGAGGAATGGGGGAACGAGATAGGAAGAGTCAGGGGCCTTGTACTGTACATGGTAGAGACAGGACCAGCTGTACCATTACCAACCAACCCTTTACAACTCCCAACAGCCAGCCACCCTATCCCATCCCATCGCAGATAATTGAAAATTTCAGTTGACTGAAACCAATTATCCACAATAAGAGCTTCTAAATATAATCTGGTATGTCGCAAGAATGGACTCGTACTCTATAAACATCCCCTCATGTTTCTGATTGAATACACGTCTTTCCTCTCCTTCCATCAAGCTCTATCTTAATATAGAGTTGGTGTGTTGGTGTAGTTGGTAGCATTGGCTGTAAACAAGGATGTGCGTGACCCACCAATGTAAAAGGAGCAATTGGATTTTCCCTAGCATTCATTTAAATCAATCAATATAGTTAGCTATAGCTGCACAATAATTCACAAAACCTCTGTCTGAGGCAACATCTGACAGATTGACTGCTGTACTATGCAAGAGCCTTATAATCTAGCCTACCTGGTTAAATTAAGCACTTTCAACCTGGCATCCCTAATCAGGGCATGTCACTCATTGCATGCGAAACCTTTAAAAAAATGTCCTGCTCAATGAAATTTCAAGCTCAATTTCAAACAAGCAATTTAAAAGGTTACAAAGGGTAGCGATTAGACATGTTGTAAACTTGTAGATTGGATATTTTTGTCTTTTTTTGCCATTTGTTATACAACAAAATATAATAGGGCTTAGGCGGTTAATGACTAAGTTGTGTAAGCATAAAGGGGTATGTGTTTCTGACACCATGTGCTCTCATTTACCAAGATACCGCAGACCCAGGATGTCACTGTTGAAGTACAACTGTCATCTGCTTACTAGATCTTGCTCGATCATCATGTTTTCTCTATCTATTCCTATTCATATCCTATCTTGTCTACATTATGTATAAGAAGTAGAACATGTGGTGTCAAACTAATAATAATAATACTAATACATTACATTAACACACTTATATTTGACACAATTGCTACATTGCAAGAAGAGAAATGTTTTTTAAAAGATTAAAAAATAAATAATAATAAAAGCAATGAAATTAATACAATTCAGATCAACGGTCAGAGACCCCCCTCCCCAACTATAAACAGCTATTAAAAAGTTCAAGTTTTCTTCAACTGCCTCACACTTGCTTACAGATGTGTAATTCAAGTGAATGAAGTCACCACCTGTAATAGAGGATGGCTTTTAGAGGATTCTATTAGCAATATTAGCCAATCAATAACATTGTGGATTGGTCTTTCCCACCTCTGTAGTGTTACTGTCTTTGCCCAAATGACAAGCAACAGTGATGTAATGTTTGCTACTGTTAGCTAGTTTAGCCTACCGGTTATCAACATTGTTTTTGTGTGTGAGTGTGTAGGCCATGTAAGATAATGTCAACCATTTAACTATTACTGTAGCTAGTGAGAAACCTAATGCCTAAAATGCCTCAAATTGAAATGAATAATTGTGCAAATTGTGTAATTAGGTTAGCTTACACTGCAACGAACCATTGACTGTAGATAAGTAAGTCTACTGAGTCTCATACAACATGATGACACATCCTTCACAAAGAAAGAAGTTTGGATTATATTGTCCCTCTGTCTATAAAACATTGTGTATCTTTTTATTAGGAGAAAGAAGTGCAAACGCTCTACCGGCAGGACAGAGACAGGTGGTGCAACAAGCCCACAGGTGAGGTTGTAATTTTGGACATTTGGGGGCACATTCAAATAGTAGGCTACGTTATTTCAATGAACAATTAAGTTAGCCTATACATTGTCTCTCAATCATCAATGTATTATTTAAAACTAAACGTTTAAATGAATGGAGATCAAAATGAATTCCAGAAGGACAGTGGAATTGTTACTTTTTGTAATAAGCTATGTTATTGTTTGAGATAGGGGGGCTATGTCATTATAGCAATGCTCGCCAAACAAAGGGAGCAGAGCTTATATATGTTTTTGATGTATCATATTGATAAAAGGTGCATGGAGAAGCAATGCCTCCAGCTACCACCAGCAGGACAGAGACAGGAAATGATGCAACAGGCCCACAGGTGAGTCTAATCATTGGAATTGACAGTGCACTTTTGCTCTATCATTGTTTAATTATGGTTTTGCTGTGTAGCCGGATCAGTCTGTTTATGTATACTTGTTGGTACTATAATGTATATGGACATTGTATCAATCAGTGAGAGACATAGACATGTCTTTGGGTCCTTTATTGGAAGCGAGGACAGAGGAGGAGGATGCTGTTTTGAAGATAACGTGTTGTTTAATTGAGTTTGTTTTATACTTGTTGTTGACTGCAGAGAAATGTAGTAGGTTGTAGCGAGCGATATCATAATTTTCTTAGTTGTGTATGTGCACATGTGTGCATGCATGCCGGCACACGGTCACCACATACTGTACAATGTTCCTGCATGTAGCAACATTGGTAGTATTTAGGACCACGTAAAAAGAAATCAGTCCCCAGTCCCCACCAATATTTAAACCAAGCCTATGCTCATGCTTGAGCCACGAAAGCAACTTTTTTTATGGAGTGGACTGAAAATGGTTCAGCATATGGTTGCAGTCAATTGGTTGTGTTCTTGGGCACACTGGGAACAGAAGCCTCTGTGGTAGAGGCTAATGAAATTCCTGGTCGTTATCGTGTGACAGTGATGTCACCGTCAGCAGCCCGAGCAGCTGAGGAGTGTGACGGCCAGAGACAATGGAGAGCTGTACTGCGCTGTGATCCATTTATTGTCGAGGGCTCCTATCAATGTCCAGACCTCAGAGCTGAGGCTCTTCTTACGTCGTCTAGGCTCTGCCCGTCTGCCTTAATGGGCTTCTGGATATTGATTTGACTGCATAAAGAGAAGAAGGACTGAGCTTTTACGCCGGTTAGGAAGCACCCCTAGAGCCTCACAATGGACCAATAGCGCTCACGGTGGCCTTGCAAGAGACAGGTGAGGGACTGCACTGTGCATGTCAGGTAGTTTCTAGAAACAAGCTATCATCTCTGGTCTGCAACGTGGAGTTCTTGAGGTTTCAGAATAGGATTTGAAGTTGATTCATCATGGATATAAAGTGGAGTATGTGTTTAAAATTGTGGCCTTTTGGTTTGGCAAATTGCCAAACCCATAATGTGAAATGCCTAAATGTCATCATCCATTTGCCAGCTGTGAAACAATAGGTGTGTGCCTTACTTCAGTGAACTAACAAGAGCTGCTCATAAGGCCACTACCTCTAGACACACCGGTTCCATTCTTGTTTATGTGTACATTAGTGTAATTTGGCACCTTACAAATAACCACAAGATGGCAATGTTCATACTGTATGTGTTGATAAACAATCATATGGCTGGCTGAAATGCCACATGACTTGCTTAAATGAAAGAATAGACATGTAAAGACAGAAAAGAAACAAAACTGCTGTACTTCCCATTTTGAGAAACCGACCTCTCCATGATCGCCTGTCTCTTTTGAAAGACTGTGGGAGGAACTGCCATTGTGTAAAGTTCCTTAATTTCTCGCAGCCATTTCACCATCCCTGGCCCTGAGTTTCGTGTCCTCAGATATCTTCTATCACTAGGCAGCAGTACTAGACCTTGTACTGCATTGGATGTGACGTCAGAAAGAAAGGAGAGACAAGGGAAATTCCACCTGTAACCTCACCCCGCCTACATGCTGCCTATTACAATGTGGAGCATGTGACTGGAACATGCCATCTAGCCTTAGTTTGTCTCATCAATCTGCATTGTGTAGTGTGATGATGTAAACCAGACTTACTGTCACTTGTCAGAGTAATGTTATGTGTAAGCTGTCCAGTGATGATGGCTTACTTTGTGTTCTTCAGAAGTGATCATAAGACACAAACCCAACGGTATCTCGAGCAACCTGTACTGAAAGGTTGTTTTTGCTTCTAGTGATGTCATTGTGGTAGCAGATGCTATTGCTGAGAATTTAGTCACACTGTACAAAGTAACCCAGTTTCAATAGTTGAGTTGGCTTACAGCTAATGATGGGATGAATAAAAAAAATATTTTGTCCACCTCTTTGGCATTTTAGCATTCGAAAACAAATGACTCTTTATATCTGATGATTCATTATTTTTACGGTTGACTTGGGATGGTAATGCTCTTGTCAAAAAGCATATTAACAGCACAGCAACTTACAAAAATAAACAAGTGCTCCTGTTTGTACTTTGGTGTGGCAGTTAATGTTTAGTGGAGGGTTTTGACCTAATGTTGGTTCTATATAGGCTACAATAAGCTGTGCGGGAAGTGATTGTGCCACTTTTAATGTTAATTTTACATGCAAATATCTGTAATCACAACTCAATATGTCAAATTTGTTAATGTCTTAATAACAGTCACTGTAGCTGCTGTAGTGCTTTTTTCCTGGGGTCGATGCTTGAGTGACAAGCTGTCCCTCCCTCGGGCCTCTGGATTTTTGAATTATTAAACTACTGTGCGTACAGCCAATGGGTATTATGTTGACAATATGCTTTCAAGGCCTTGTGGCAGTTTGACAATGGGCTTGAGAAAACTAGGTCTGGTAGCTGCAAAATTGCTTTGCACCAGACTTGCTCTTATCCTTCCATCTGTTGTTATATTATAGCTAGATGTAAATCTAAACATTGAATAGCTGCACAGCAACACAGGCTGAATGTGACTGTCTCTGCTATCTGTCTAATATGCCAGCATTTCTTCCAAGACCTAGACCTCAATGTGACATCAGCCGCTCCCGGCTTATCTTATCAAAAACTATTTGGTTTATGCCATCATAAAATGCAGTTTTACAGTATGCTGCATTTTGGTTAAATTGTACGGTATCACCCAGTACTGGCCCACATACTCGAGACACATTTAATGCTCTGGAAGTGATTTAAGTAATCATGATTTCCTTTTGTTTCACCATGTGCGCAAAGTTTGGGCCGCATATACGCCTCAGTTATGTCAGTTTGACCTGAATGGCACATTGGTTGCCTTCATCCTGTGGTCAGTGAATCACTTTATGTGTAGGGGGTGGGGGGCTTAGGTGAAGCCGTTGTGAATAGATTGCAGCGTCTGCACAGTTGTACACCTCCACACTACTTTGTTGGCTCCGCATCACTGTCGTCATGCTCAGTCAGGGCTATGAGTCATGTTAGGTCAGGGAGGTCATTGTCTGACTCTGTAGAAGTCCGTGTTTTCACAGTGCCTCTGGTTGACTAAAGCTCTCTCAAGACTCACCGTCTGGCCTGGCAGTAATGGAAGCGTAGTTATCAAGCCAATCAGAAGGGGTTATTTCATGATCATCGCAGCAAGAGTACGTTTTTCAATGTAAGCACGTGTACTTGACTGCTAGCCTAACACTTTCATTACTACGCATGCATCACAGGGACGTTTTTGAGTGTTTTCTCTTAACTCTTTGTCCATCTCAGAGGGGCTAATTAAAAGTATTAGCTGCCCTTTCCTGTGCCTCAATCCTTGCTTCCCATGAGGTACACATCTATGCTGCTAGCTGTCCTCTGACGGCCTGTTATGAGGGCTTCCCTGTGTTCCCAGCAACTGTGAGCAGCCATCAGCTGACCTCCAAACTATATAAATAGCTCTCTGTCCTCCAAAGGCTACCATATCTCAAGTCCTCAAGGTTTAGATTTCTCTTTCTCGTCTTTTGTTAGGCGCCTTAGATTGAATCAAAACTGAATGATCTGAATTCTCTTTTTTTTAAATGGAATCCTTTTTGTAGCTTTTCTGGTACACATTTGTAGCACATGCCTAGATAAAGTGTCAGATGATTCACATTGAATCGGGGTAAACAAAGTCAGAAATGCCTTACACAAACCTACTTCCAGTCCAGACTACATGGCTATAGACAAAGTTAAACTTTGACCTATATTATTATTCTGGCCGAGATAACACTCGGCTATGAGTAGATCTTGTGATTTAATGACTCTTGTTATGCTTTATTTATGCAAGTGTGATCTGTACCCATACTATTGACTCACTGAAACACACGCATTGGTTGACTTGAGGACACTTCATCTTATTTTCTCTGTGACATCCAGTGAACACTGATTATGATGTTTTCATAATAAGTACCCTGGTTTAATTTAGGATTGATGAGTGTTACAATAACATCATGCACCATGGTGTCTCTCCTTTTGATCGGATCAATATCACAAAGACCTGAAGCACGCCGGCTTCTGAATACTAAATGCTGCACTCTGCCTTTTAACCACCTACACAATTTACATTTTCAATGAATTTTGTTATAGTGCCATATCAGACAAGTTGTCTCAAGACACTTTACATAATAGAGTCCCAACATTTCCTCCCTCAGCAAGCGTTTGGCGACGGTGGCAAGGGAAAAACTCCTCTTTAATGGGAAGAAACCTTGAGCAGAACCAGGCTTGAGGGTAGGCGGCCATCTGCCTCGACATTGTTTCGGGGGAGAGGGAGAGAGACACAGAGAGAGAGGGAGGGGCGAGAGAGACACAAAGATGAACAGCAACAACAATAATAACAGCAACAACAACAACAATAGTAACTACTACAATGACAACAATGACAATAATAGCAGCTATAATAACAGTCTGCAGTCATATTCCATGCATTGACTGGGGTGGCTCAAGTGGGGCACTGACTTATGCAGGGGTGGAATTAAAGTATGAGCATGTGCACGCCGCACCCACAGATGCACATGTGCGTGTGTGTGTGTGCACATGCGTCGGAATAGCATTAATTACCATTTTTGTCTCCTCCCATATATATATACTTTAATTACTAACATTACAGTGTCTTACATTCCTGTGTCTAACATTTAATTTTAAAGATGAATAAACCTACCAATGGCAACACAATAGAGTGGCATCATACAAATGTAATATTTGGGTGCGTTCGTAAATGAGACCCTCGGAAAACCAGGCTTTTAAATTTTCACACAGTAGTCAGTGTGCGTTCGCAGAGTGTATTTTTTCAAATCCAAAAAGTGTGTGCCAACCTTTGATAGGCAGCCGGGGGGCCCGCAGTCACAATCCATGGGAGCCTGACTGTGAAATGAGAAAGCACAAAAAGAGGACCCCGAAAGTTGAGGTAGTGACTTGCATTGAAAGGACATGGATGTATACAATGATAGTAACATGCATTGATAGTGCATTGATCGGACATGAACACACAGATGGAGAGGGAGAGGAGAAGAGAGGGTGCATGTAGGAGATGGAATGGAGGAGGGGATGGAGAGGGAGAGGGAGGAGAGAGGGCTTTTAAGCCCTAAAGCCCTATATACTAAATTGTACGCTGAATAGCGAAAATAGACGATCTACAAGCTCACAACGTATCACTCAGGCGTATTGAGATTATACAGTAGATGGCCTATTTTAGCTATTTCTGAAAGTTTTGAGACTTTTGAAAGCTTTAGAAAACTTTTTGACCGTATTTTATTCACCCTATTACAACATGTCCAAAACAGGAACACCAGGTTGAAAGTGGTTTATGGGGGGCAGACTAGAAAAATGTTTTTGTTTGTGGTTTTCCGTGCTTTGGCTTGTCTCTGCTTTGTAGCACTAGAACACAAGCACTGGCAGCCTTTATTTTTAGGCTGCAGAGGAAAGGTGTGTCCCTCCAGTTTAGTCAGCTGGGGTCACATGGTTCCACTCTGCTCACAAACATCAGGGCTGTTTTGCTGTAGCCAATACACCATTCTGGGGATAAGACATGCGCTATTTGAGACAAGCCTTTTGTTTTCACTGTGGTCTGGGTTTCATTTTACCCCAGTGACATGTCTTGAAGCAACCACACTTAAAAAGTCCTGTATTTTTATTGCTTTTCCCCTGAGACTGGATTGGAATTGTTGTGTGGACATTATGGATTAAATCCAGATGATTTGTTTCCCATATTGAGAATGAGTGCTTGATTGCAGTAATTTCAAATTTGTATGAAAGAAGAATAAGTGTAAACAGGCTTAAAGCTTCGATCCACACTAGAAAATTTGTTGTGTCAAAACTCACGTGCCATTCTTAGGAGGGCTTCTTTCCTAAGAACATACCAAAAGCTGTAGTTTGTGATGTAATCAAGCAAAATACATTGGCAAGCTTTGTTATTTGATGTGGAGTGAGTGCAGTGAGGGATTTTCCAGGGAAATATATGAATGGACTGTCCCACTTAATTATTGTGTGTATTAGTTCTAACAAACCTTTCCAGTCATTGTCAATGTAACACAACTACAGAAATGCTTCTGTATCGCTATCCAGATCCAGGAAACAACATTTGTAAACGATTTAGGGTGTACTTTCCATTCATTGTCTTGTATCATAAGCCCCCATATAGCCTAATAATTACACAGTATGTCTAATTGAAACATAAAAAAGGCTGTTTATTGATTCAACAATTTTAGAATACAAAACTAGCAGTGGTAAAGTTCCTGCCCAGTACCACCACGGAGGTTGTGGGTTCGAATCCACCATGGTGCATTCGGCTTTGTCGAGTGTCTACAGTCTACACTACACGAACACAATTGGGGCAAATTGGCCGGGTGGGGAGAGCGATAATTGTCACTGCACGTAATCATACAGGCTGGGGTGGCACCTGTCAGCAGGGAGTGTTGGGTGGGAGGAGTAGGACGAAGGCTGTACGTCCTCCCGGTGGGGGTTCCTCACTGGTAGGTGAGTCAGTAGGATACAATAAAGAAATATGTGTGGGGAGGAATAAATTGGCATAACAACTAAATTGGGGGGGAAAGGGAGTAAAAAAGCTTTAAAGGTACAAATACAAACAAAATGCAAAACTATAACTTTAGTCAATGGTAACATTCATCATTTGTTGAGGTAATCATATGTTACAAATGAACCTTCTTCATCTAAACCTCCAATATTAGATGCAATTAATGCATCAAGTAGACTGGACATAAGGCTGATGGTTTACACATCGGCTGCTGCAGGGATCAAAACTGCATCTCTCTAGGCACAAGATCCAAGGTCTTTGTAATCATTAGATGGCCCACATGGCCCTATTGTTGCTGTTGGAATGGAAACCTTGTATATCCAAACCCGTACATTTTCAAGGAAAGTTTACGGGAAAGAATCTGTGGTCCAATGGATCCAATTGTACTCTTGTTAATACTTTTCATTTGTTAAATACTGTATTGCTAAAACCCACAGACAGACACCCACATACAGACCACTGTCAACCTGGCATGTCTATAGTTGAAAATGTTCAACAATGTTAAACATTTTTCTAAACTTAAAAATAAATAGTTAGAATAGCTCACACAACATTGAGATGCGACGTGTTGTGAGCCTGTAGATCTGCTATTTAAGATACTTTTGCAAGACACTGTCATGATGAGACAAAGTATAATGATAATTGTATTTATTAAAAAAATGATGAAATATGAGATACAAGGTTGGCCCAACTGCGACAGTGTTGGGCATATTACTCGGGAAGAGTAATGTGTTACTAGTTACTTATTAGGCTACTCCTATAAAAAGTAATAATATAATATTATATTACTTATTACTTGGTATCAAGACTAATACGTTATATTACATATTATATTACTTTTGCGCATGACACGTGCTCAAAGAGAACAGATCCACAAGCTAGCAACACATTGCATTGCAACGTGTTGATAGCTTGTAGATCTGTTTTCTTTTGCACATGTGACAACCTCCTACTATGTTCACACTGGGCTCCTCTACACAGCTGGACGGATGGATGGCTTGTAGACAAACCATGCAGAGAGAAGAGAGAGCTCTTACCTCAGTCAAAAACAAATCACGTTCATTGTAATGCAGCGTTACTTGGACAAGTAACATGTACTAATTACTGTTTTGGCATTTGTAATAAGTTTACACTAGTCGTTACTGGGGAAAATAATAATATTACAGTGATGTAATATATTACGACTACCCAAGTACCCAACACTGAACTGCGACAACATGAACAATGCCCTTTCTGGCCGGGATGCCAGCAGAAAATGTGCTGCTTTGTTCTCACTAATCAGACTTCTGGTGAGAGTCATGGCGTGCTGTCAGTGGCAACCACAAGCCCAGTGTCTGATGTGTTTGGTTTTTGATTTTTCATAATTCAAACGGCCCGTAATCATCACTGCATTAAAAGACCGATGTTTACACAACCTAACAGCAACTATCGGATCATTATAATCTGATCTTTGCTGAATGAGATCTGAACTGTGTGCTTTGATATGATTTATGGATAGAGTCTGGTGAGTATTTGAGAGAACAATGTAAATACAAATGATTTTAATAAATTAAAATATCAAATCTTGTTGCATCTTGTCCCATTTTAAGCTTTAAAGCTGCAATCTGGAAATTATTTTAATCAATAAAATGCTATTTTTAACCAATCTGTGTATTAGAGTATATTAATAGCACTTCTGCAGTGGTTGGAGAAGGAGGTCTCCCTACTCTACCACAGAGAAATGTAGACCCTGGTATCAGGTATGAGGACATGCACCCACCGATTAACAAATAGTACTTCCTGAGGTCCGATATCTCCTCTGGCCAAGCAGGGGTTCCTTCTTGCATGAGCGTTGGGTGTTGCAATTACCTCTCACCTTCGGGGGAGGACATAAAACCTATTTCTACAACATCTGAGTGTATGTTTTCTATGCTGATAATCTTAAATTATTTTGTATTTATCTAAAACATGAGAGCCAAAGGTTAACTCAAGACCAAGGACATGAACTGTGCCAACTGTCCTCCTGGCCTCAGTAGTCACCATTTGATTCATCATGGTTACTATGGTAACAATAGAAGTAAAGTAGCTTATCCATGTGACCACAGCTTCAAGACAGCACACTTTCGTCTTATCAGTATTTCCAAGGACGTATAATAGCAATGGAAAATCATCTCTGGGTTAATGACACTGGCCTTTACTCCTCTGCAGAGACACTCTCTCTCTCTCTCTCTCTCTCTCTCTCTCTCTCTCTCTCTCTCTCTCTCTCTCTCTCTCTCTCTCTCTCTCTCTCTCTCTCTCTCTCTCTCTCTCTCTCTCTCTCTCTCTCTCTCTCTCTCTCTCTCTCTCTCTCTCTCTCTCTCTCTCTCTCACACACACACACACACACACACACACACACACACACACACACACACACACACACACACACACACACACACACACACACACACACACACACACACACACACACACTCTTAGCCACACGGGCACACACACTTTCAAACAGTAATTACAGCATGACTCAGATGTCATCAGTCCGTTCCCTAATACCAACAGAAATGGGATGAGGTTGTGCCACTCTCCACGAGCCTCCAACACTTTTGTAATTGATTGGTGTTCTGTTGACACAGAGGTTCTGTATATTTAAAAGGTTTAGACAGAGAGCAGGGAATAATGTAGTGATAACGCCTGATTGGTTGTGTACATTCATCAGTTTGTTTTGCTATGTTTACATGCTTGCTCTGGATTTTATAGCATCACGGTAGTCAGTGCATTGCTCTCCCTTGTAACTTTCCTCCTAAGTTTTAGGATATGCACACTATTACAGGAGGCCATGATGAATGGAACTAGCTCGGCATTGGTTTCCCCTCACAACAAGGCCAGGCACGCACGCACGCGCTCGCGCACACACGCATGCAGTGCGCGCGTGTGCACACAGTAAATTGCTAACTATCCACTGCAGACCACCACTTCCTGTTTTGTTAGCGGTATCATTTCGGGTGAAGATGCTTATCATGTGACAGCTATCTGGTACAATGGTGACACAATGAGCTACACAGCCCACAGAAGAGAAGGTGGTGTTGGGCAGTTTGAGAGAGAGAGAGAGAGAGAGAGAGAGAGAGAGAGAGAGAGAGAGAGAGAGAGAGAGAGAGAGAGAGAGAGAGAGAGAGAGAGAGAGAGAGAGAGAGAGAGAGAGAGAGAGAGAGAGAGAGAGAGAGAGAGAGAGAGAGAGAGAGAGAGAGAGAGAGAGAGAGAGAGAGAGAGAGAGAGAGAGAGAGAGAGAGAGAGAGACACAGAGAGAGAGAGACAGAGAGACAGACATCACTCTCAGATTGAAATGCAGATTTGAGAATAATAATAAGAACGTTATTAACAGTTTCAGTGTGTGTGCACTGCACACCTGGTTGCTTGAATTGCATACTTGGTGCACATAACCATTGCTCCTAATATGAGGCTGTTTGTGATCCCTGGCCTCTATGATGATGCATTACCAGCCTGCCTTGTAGTTAATAAGGAGTTCTGGGAGTGCTGTGGGTACTGTAGTAGGTACAGTAGGGCTACATACAGTGAAGTGAGGTCAGGTGAGAGTACTTTGTGCGTCTTTACAGTCAGACTCTCCTTTGTACCTCCCACTGTTGTTGAACATAAAAGGCTTCTTTTTTTTATTGGCCGGGGTTCTACAGCCTTGAGCCCCACTGTCCTCAAGTCAGCTCTTTAATGATCTCATTCACACTGCTAAATAAGGTCAAAGTCTAAAGTGGATGCATACCTGTCCCACTGTGTTTTTGCACCCGCACCCCTCCTCCCCCGCAGCGGCAGAAACCCGTCTTTCACTGTGCTCTTAGGGTGTGGTCTTCTGGTTGGACCTGTCCGCTCTCCCCTCCCCCGGCACCGTCCCCAGCCAATCCCCCGGCAGCAGCAGGACTCACCTGAAAGGATTTGCATGCCGGGCCCATGCCGGTCGCTGATTGGCCAGGTGCAGGCTCTGTGCCCTAGGGCTCCTCTACCAATGGCGGCAGTGCTGCGTGACTCATAGGGAGAGGACAAGTTGTTTCACTACACTTCTCCTTTTTCTGTTTCAAACAGCAGCCATTGCGTTCTCTTTTTTTTTCTCATGCCCCCTCCTACCTTGCTAGTTTGGTTTGATCGCTGTGACTGAGAGGTGCAGGGCTGTCCAGTGGTCCACACCTTTAGACATATCTCTCCCCCTCTGCTCTCTCTGGAGACACACCTTGGATTATATCCCCATTCGCCTTTGTAATCTATTTGTTCTCGTTCTTTTTTTTTTTAATTAGTTATTCTTTTTTGAGATCCGACTCCTTTTCTACTGTTATTATGGATCCCGACGCCCAAGTTCTGTGTCTTTGAGGTTAGTGCGAAGAAGATCCTTTCATATTATATGACCTATTTAGATGGTTTAAGCCGCTGGAGACAAGTGGCTCCAACTGTGCTACTGGGAGTTGCCTTTAAATGAAGTTGTATATGTTTTCCGCCATGCAAACCGATAAAGCAGAAGTTACTTTTGTCAGAGGACAGGCAAGTCATGGTATTCTATATCACCACCGTTGACTGCATGTTTTGTTTAGATGTTTTATTACGATTCACTTAAGTGTGATCTTATGAAATGTTTGCTACAATGTAGTTAATGTAACATTTAACGTATGCAAATTGAACTTTTAGTGCGTGCGTTTCGTCTCTGTCATTATCAGTCACCTTTCATGCAATCACCTCAAGGTTTCAGATCTTGACCTGCAACTAAATCAACTACATGTCAGAATGCATGTCATTTAGTTTTAAGTGTAAGTGTAACAAATGTTCATAGCATGCTGTTGATGCTCGTTACATCACTGAGCATGTGGTGTGAAATAAAATAACACATTTGATAGGTCTTGAGTGTTGCTTTTCTCTTATGAGTCATTGCCTTATATGGCGTGTTATAACAAGGGAGGGAACAATGTTTTGCAAGCCCCCTGACCAAGCCCACATGTGCATTTCATATGGTGTAGCAATACTTAATTATGTCAATTAGGTTTTGTCTTCACAGCATCATGCTTTAGTAAAGGATGAGAAGCTACTAGCTCCTCTCCTTGCAAGGAATCAGGCAATCATTGCCTGATCCATCAAAACATCTTCGGTCATCAGTGTAGAATGTTGTTCATCTACATAGTAATCTAGAGGGCGAGCAGGTTTTCATTGTAATTCAATAGCAAGACTAAACAATTGTGTTCTGCTTCCTCTTATGTGCAATATGCCCATATAGTTAACTTTCCCTCAAAGTTTAAATCTCCCATTAAAGAGTTAAAATAGTGTGCCCCATGTTGTTGCGTTCCTGTTTCTAAAAGTTGCTCAGTGCAGCAAAGATAAAAAAGCACGCTTCCTGTTTCACCAGAAATTCACTCTGCACTGACAAACTTGTGGTCCACATAAGACATTGTGCACATATCACTGAACAAACATGGGCACAGTTTGAGCAACGCTCACGTATCACACCCAGTTTTTATTGAATGTGCGTTATAGACAGAGCAAAGAGCGCCAACCAGGCGTACCAGTTACCAGTTTGATTGAAGCTGTCTTGATATACCTTAATGCTTAAGCTAGTTGATGATGATGATATCTTATGCCTAGAAAGTCAAGTTGTTATCGCTTTTTTTTGTTGAGAAACATGAATTTGGCCATGCCTTAGGAGGATACAATACTAGGCCTTTTTAGGTTTCAAACATTTACAAAGCTTATCAGAAATGTGTTTTCTATTAATGTGATCAGCCCATGTCCCAGTTAAGTCCTTGTTGGTGGTGAATAGCTCTGTTGTGTCCCAACAGGTATGAGTTTGCATTTGACCTAACTTTCTAACCATACTGTGCGCCCACCTTGATTTGGATTGTAAATTAGGCCCTGGAGCCTCAGAGGTTTGAGCTTTGTCCATGACATCTACACCCTGGGAGCACAGGGATACAATCAAGGTAAAACAAACTTGGGAGGGATGTTCTTAGAATGCCATTTAGAGAACCCTGTCTGGGATAGAGCCTGACCGATGCATCAGTTTGGTCAGAAAAAGGTACAAATAGCAGATGTACAAACTCACAACTTGTTGCATCGTGACATAATGTGACCTTGTTGATCTGCTATTTTTAAATAGGGCTTGGACTTATGTGTTTGCTTGTTCATTGTATAATTCATTAAGTTAAATGTTCTTTTCACAAATTGAAATTTAATATATTTACTCAAAGTTATTTGTTTACTTATAAGTTAAATGTTCTCTAATTGAAACTTGAATCAAATCAAGGTTTTTCAAATTGATAACAAGATTTTGCACTTTTTAAAAACATCAGTAATTGGTGGTCTAGGACTCTCCTATATTGATTGATTGATTGAATACTTTAGTAGTCAGAAATGTAAACAGCACGTGGTACAGTCAGACATTAAGGCTAAAAGGATAACACAAACATTGGTACTGTATATCACCCAAAAATCTGGCATCGGTCAGGCTCCTGTCAGGGATTAAAATAAATCAACAAAGGCGTGGATTTAAAGCCCCCCAACCCTCCACATCCCCCTTGGCAAATCACTCCCAGGGCACCATGTTTGTAAGGGGTTGCTTCAATGGGACCGTTTCTGTCATACTGAGGACATAAAGGCTGACAAAGAAAGGGAGGCTGGGTGTCAGGCTGGCTCCTCTTTCAATACAAAGTCAACACATCTTAGTCTGTAATTAGCTCATTAGGCATGGCTAAAGAAGAGGGAGTTGGAGGAGTAGGAGGAGGAGGAGGTGCAGTGGAGTTAATCAGCACAGGCCTGGCATAGAATAGAATAACCACAGACATTCAGAATGCTTAATCACTGGATCAAACATTTTCCTTGACTCTGGCCATTCGTAAGTGTTACGTTTGGCAGCGAGATGCAACACATTCTGTGTGTCAGCCCGTAAATAATGCGGTCCTGGTCTTATGGTGGCATTGTGGCTTTCCAAATGCATTTGCAGTGTTTATATCTTGTGCAGTAAGCAGCAGGTTTGTCATGATTCTTGGCAATGAGTGGAATCTCCCTCCTCCACAAATGTCTGAGATCAGGGTTACATGAATCTTTTGGTCTAATAATCCTAGGGTGGACCGCGTGCCTCCCCTATTTATTTTGTCACTGGGCTGCAAGTTAAGGTTGGGGTTTTGGACACCTAATATTTCAATGATGAGTAATATATTCCTACAAGTCACATAGAGCCTGGCGATCTGAACTCTACTACACCTCTGGTTTGCAGACAACCAATGGTGTGAAAGCTGAACTGAATAGATAGCCTTCCAGAACTTTGAGATTAACTCAAGATAATAAGACAATGAAGATGTTGCATCATTGGTTCAAGATAAGATGATTCTTAAAGATCAGAAGCTTTAAGATTCAACTTTAAGATTCAAATATTACACAATAAAATCCTCCCTTAACGTGGGAATGTTTGATTCTATAAATCCTGTGTTGCTTGGCGTCTGTCATATTGTTTTTGGGGTGGAGGGGATGTGTTATGTTTCCATGTCTGTCTCTCCATTTCCCCATACCAGTATCCATTTCAATACCTGTATCTTAGGTTTTTGGCATCAGAAGTTGTGTAAAGGTTGGGAGATGTTGAGTTTGACTGGGGTGGGGTGCCGTTGGTTCAAATGCTCCCCCCTCCCTCAACATCCATGTTGGTGAGGTGCAGGTTGTGCAAGATGCTTAACTGCAACTGCTGTGTGCATGTAATACAGGGCGGTGCTGAAAAAAAGAAGACTGTGATTGCTCAGCAAACCATCCCATGATAAATAACGTTTTAAAAAAAATACATTAAGCAACAGATGACACAAACTGCTTTCAGTGTTGCAACTGTCCTGCAGAAAGAACATGCTGTGACTAGCAGCCCCTTCTTCCAAGCTAGTAGATAGGATGACAGCATCTGAACCAAGGTGCTAAACAAAGGCATTTCAGCTCACAATCATGTAGAAATAAGATTCATCTTGATTTCATTCACAAGAGCAGTGATGTTCTCGATCGTATCTCCCCTGGCGATATCACATCTTTCCAATGAACTGAAATGGATTTGTCTGTTGTTGTTGTTGTTTGGCCTGTTGTTTTTGGCCTAAGTGCTAAAGAAAGACCACGTTCCTATACATATAATGGTCTGTTTGGTTAGGAGTGTAAAGATATTCTTCTTATATTCTAATATTTTATTTTGAAGAGGAAGGAAGGATAATTGACATGAAGTATGTTGTTGTGAGTCATACTCACATTCATGACATTGTTGCATTGACTGTGTCCTTAGCAGCTGAGCCAAGACTAATCAACAGTTTATCACATAAACAACTTCCCCACTGCTATTAGTGTACCAGCCCCTCTGTGCCCCCCAAACACACCCTTATTATCCCTCCCCTGTCACAGAAGCCCCTGGGCTAGGGCAGGTGCGACTGCATATCAAAGCCCCGGGCAGGAATGGTGTGCCCCATGTTCATGTTATAAGAGAGAGATTGAGTGAGAGCTATTACATGTTATATCAGGTCACACCTTATGATAACACTTCGGGTTAGTGGTTATGCAACGTATCATGTCGACAAGGGTGCTCATGCTGGCTTGGGAACAGGAGGAGAATGCAAGCAAACAGCTTTTCTTCTAAACACATACCAGTTTTTAAGCAATTTAAACATGAGTTGTAGTATATTCAACATGTATTGCATATTTGACATAATAGTGCCCCGCTGTAACACAATGTATCATGTTTTTTTCTCTGCAAGCATATTGTGCGGTGCTTAGTGGAATAAAATAGACGCTAACAGCTATTGGTTTATACCCTGAGTCGCAAGGTGCTGGTGTTGATGACAGGGTCCAAGGTACAGTAATGGTAGAACGGTGGAATGGTGTAAAACTGATGGCTGCAGCAGCCACTAAAATAAATCACAAGAAGCCTACCTTGCATTTTAGATCAAACATACCATGCGTAAACTGTGCTTTTTTTCCAGTCTTGATAAAGCAATGTTCTTGAGTACCCTAGGCCTAGGGGTAACCCTGCCGTCCCTATTCTTCCCCCCAACAAAATAAGCTCCCAATGTGTTGTAGTGATGTAATGATGTAGACATATTTTGAATTAGTTTTTTTTAAATAGGGCTTAAGTGTTTTCTAAGCTGTGTGCAACATGAAATCAGTATGCTATGCCGATGTAGGTTACTGTATGGCCAACACATGTGGAACTGTTGCCACCCGTTATTATGATGACATCTGGACAGTGTGATATATACTTGCATGTCACCTCAAGCTACAGCTAGCATTTCTTAGCACCACAAGCACAAATCCTTTTAAATCAGTGGTTCTCAACCAGTGGTCCAGGGACCACCAGTGGTCCTTAAAGGGTTCCAGTTGGTCCCCAGCTAAATGATGGAGAGTTGGTAACCAAATGGACCCTTATAGATGTTTAACTCTTGAGAGTGTAAAATGAAACCAAATGGACCCTTATAGATGTTTAACTCATGAGAGCGTAAAATGAAACCAAATGGACCCTTGCGGGTCCATTTGGTTTCATTCTACGCTCTCAAGAGTTAAATTATTGTTAAACATCTGCATTTACTTAATTAAAGAATTGTTATTTTGATCAGCATTTGCTTGTTATCTCTCCTATGATACCACATTAATACAGCATGGAATTGTGGGTAAAATCGTATCCCGCTACGATAACAAAATATTCTACGTTTCGGGTCTGAGCGGCTAAATCTCATCAAACGGTGGTCCATGGCTCAAACGCCGAATAAATAATATCCCTTGATATGAAAAGGGTTGAAAACCACTGCTTTAAATGGTTAATGGTGCATTTGTACAGCACAGCGCTTTACATTCACGCACTCACACACACATTGACACGCTGATGGCAGAGGAAACACACCAACCTGCTCATCGGGAGCAGTTAGGGGTCCAGTGACTTGCTCAAGGTACACTTCTACACACGATCAGGACTGGATCCAAGGTTCAAACCGGGGACCTTCCCATTAATTCCAAACTCTCCCTCCTGAGTCACTTGCCCCCGATTTGCCTCATGCCATGCTCACACCACCACTGTTTTTCTTTCCACTTCCATCAGTTCCACCCTGCATGACGTAAAGTGGAGCAAAGAAAAAAAAACGAGGGTCAAATTGGCTCACAGCAGTGACATTAGCTTTGATAATAAGCTGCCTCGCTAATACTTTGGTTCTCATGCAAATGTCTCATGTTGCCACTTCCGATATTGTCACAGAAGTTTTAACTGGATTTTTGACGCACTGTGACCTGTGTCTGGATAAGGGTTTAGGACCGGTGTGCAACAGGTCATCGAACAAATCGATTTAATAGATTATAAAAAATAATCAATAATCTATCCCTATTCTCCGTGGCTAAACACAAAATCGCAGCCTTTGAATTGTTCCATTGAGCGCCTGCATCACTGAAGCTTTCCTAGCAATTGGTCATATTCATATGGAAGCCATTTTGCTCTTATATGTCATACTCATGGTGGGGAATCCCCACCCGTCACCCCAAGTATGATTTAAAAGCAAAATGGCCGCCGTCAGAATATGGTCAACAGGAGTCCAGAGGAGCACATAAATGGCGTGAGCATGTTATGAGGCTACAGGATTCAGCCTCTATTTTCTTCATCAGTTGTATTCAGATCATTGAAATGGATTGCTCCTTCTCAAATTCGATGGTAGTGAAAGTGAAAGAACCCTCCATGTTCTTCACACCTACCTAGTGAAAGGACTCGGGTTTAAACCACATGTGCCTCTAGTATCCGGAGTATAAGAAAGATGATCACGTTACACAGAAGTATAGGCCTGGATGTCACACGTGGCCAGTGTGGTGCGAGCAAAGAAAGATGCAATCGCAAGCTAAAACGTTTGGAGAAATAGAAGTTAACTTCAATGGCAACCAAAAAACACCACATTGTGAGGCCATATTAACGCAGCAAGACAATCACAAGATTAATGGCAGGTAGACACTGCCAGTGCTAATTTCACCAGATGTTAAGATTGTCTACTGTCCCTGATGTGACAGTGATATAAATCATCTTGCTTTGAATTTGTACTGTCAAAGCTTTGATTAGCGTGTAGACTGCAGACGACAGCTGTTTCTGACCAGGCTAACAGGTTTAGTTAAAGAGCTCTCACAGTGTTTGTTGTGTAATACAAGTACAAAATGTTTTGCGCTTAAATTTTCTTAAAATCCACCTTTTGTGTGATCTGCACACAAGTTGTTTTGTTATAAAAATGATCATTTAAGAAAACACACACACACACACACACACACACACACACACACACACACACACACACACACACGCACACGCACAGCATTAAATATTAAATTGTAATTAATAATATGATATTGACAATCATGTTGATGTTGACAGCATGGTACATGGACATATGAACCACATGGAGGCATATTCTCTTCATTGGAAAATTATCTTATTATAATGTAAAACCACAACAGAAACCAAAGTAGCACTTTTAACTATTACTCATCAGCTTGTAGCTTAACCCATTTAGACCTGTTAAACCTACTGTATGCATTGTTATACCTTTCAATCCGGTGCAGCATCTGCATCACATTAGTGGACTCTATATAGCAATGTAATATAATTTGATTTATTTATTTTATAGCAACAATTTGAAGTTTTTCAGAATACTTAGGTTAGGATTTGGAAGGCGTCTTTAGAATGGGCCTCAGGTCTAAATGGGTTAATGACTACTGTATCTCTGCTCATTAGTTCTTCCCCATTCACACCAAAAACAGTCATTTCACTTCCCTTAAATTGTTGACTGCCTTGTCTGAGCTGAACTCACATTACTTGGAATGATAGCAACATTTGCATCACAAGGTTATTGTAACTTTAATAAGAAAAACAAAACAACACCCACACAATTAGAATATATATATTTGTTCTGATGAGAGGGAATAATGGATGAAATAAGTGTAATAGTAGTGGTGTCACTCAAAAACAGAGTCAAGAAATCCCTGCTGATAAGCTGCTGCTTTAAAATGTACACGTCTGACCTGTCATATAACAAAAATAGGCGATCTTCAAGCTCACACTGCCTCGCAATGCACCGTACGTGTATTGAGCTTGTAGATTTTCTATTTTCGTTGTGCGACACTCACGTACGAGTATAAATTAAGCACTGGCCTAGGCTATTTTTTTGCTTATAACAGCAGTATTCAACTAGATTAGGCAGAGGGCCACAGGGCCACAAGACATGATATGGGACGCCAGGGTTAATGTGGTTTAATGGCCAGCCAGCTAGGCTGTTGAAGGGGCATAGTCAGTGGTAGAAGAAGTACTCTGATTTATTATTTAAGTAAATGCAGCTATGCCACAGTATGTTACAAGTAAAAGGCCCGTATACAAAGATTTACTTGTGTAAAAGTGCAAATGTATTGCCATAAAAAAAAATATAATACTTAAAGTACCACGGTAAAAGTACTAACATTTTTCAAACTTTGTCAAACTTTTTTGTTCTGTTAGTATAAAAGTATAGGGCTTAATTGGTTAATGTATGTTTTGTAATAGTAATCTAAATCTCCAAAGTAACTATAGTAACTGAAACTGTCAAATAATTGCACTGGAGTAAAAAGTACAATAGTTGACTCTGTGATGTAGTGGAGTAGAAGAAGCCTATATTGAAAAATGATAATACTCAAGAAGTAACGATACCTCAAAATTGTTCTTACAGTACAAGTACAGTACTTGAGTGAAATGTACTTTACTAATGTACTTTACTACTTTAAATGTACTCCACCGCTGGACATAGTCTCAATACTCAATAGTTATCAGGCGTGGCCTGCGGTCCTCTCTAACATACAGTACAAGGCTTTGTTGAGTGAATGAAGCCCACCTGCTCCCTGCTGCTCATATCACTGAGTCTACTTTATGAGCCCTCTCCCTCCGTCTGTTGCCTAGCAACAGCCACTCCTTGTTTACCTACAGTATTCGTTTTGCATCGTGATTCTCATCAGAACAGCATAAGCCAAGCCCCCCACCCCCACCCCACCGAGAAATGCTTCTGTGCTCTCTTTATTCAAATATAAGCTTTCATTATGCCAACAGACAAAAAAAAACATATCTACCGGCATGTAATTTATACTCCATAATCTAATACAAAAAGATTATTTTCAGCCTTATTTGATTTACTTTTTAAATTCCATCTAGGTTAACCAGTAACATCGGGTAAATGTTTTCTTATACAAGCGTTCTTAGAATGGCCATCTCTTTGCTTTATTATCCTCATCTACTACAGTGATGGTGCACCTTCCCCATTGCATAGCTGTCATAAACAAACGACCCATTTCATAAAACCTTCTCAAATATTGACCTGTACTCAGTGTACACGTTGCTGTTCTCCCCCAGGCCTGCACATCCACAAACAATTACCCCGACTAGGCAGAATGAGCATGTCGGTAACAAATGAGTTGTTGACTGTCCTTAACTAAAGAAATTCCCAGTCGACACATAGTAATAGGGATTTGTAGACTAATTGATTACATTGATTTAAGTAATGAATCTATCTATGAATCTTATCTATCATGCAGAGACCAGCCTTTTCATGTTGGTGAGATTGAGAACTGAACTTTCTATTGTTGATTTCACAATGCCTACTGGCCATTAAAAGTTATAGACTGGCAGAATGAAATGGTCCTATCTTGAGTTTACAAGTGATGTGCCTGGAAAAAAGCATAAACAAAAGCACTAACTAATTAATAAAGTCTTGGTAAACTACAGTTAGACCAATTTATTGATTAATCGAGTTTTAGGGCAGCCCTATAGTATTTATTGTCAGTATTTGTATGATAAACCTTGGTAAAATACTGTTTAGTCATCATAATCCTAGCCCCACCCCCCCTGCCTGTGCATGCATGCATGCGCCACACACGCCTACACACGTACACACACACACACCCACGCACACACACGCACGCAAGCGCACTTTCTCCAGCATACTTGGGAAAACATCATATGATGTGATGACAGAATCAAGTGACTGAGGCACTAGTAATGCTGTAACACCTAAGGCATGCAATACTAACATCTTTCATGACTGCATGGATGGTATTCTAGCCTGGTTAGTTCAGTCACATTGTCTAACTGCTATGTTTCCGATGCTGTCCGAGGGGTGTGCGTCCTGACGTAACCAAACGCAGTGACTCGTCACTTCTGCCTTTAGATCCGGCAACGAGGCACACTTTTACTGGCTTTGAGATTAGATTGAAACATTGGCTGAAGGTGCCTTATACCCCACTAACCTAGTAGCCAGTTGTGTGAAATTAGATAAACTCTCTTGAAGAGACTCAATTATCTGTGAGCGGCCCTATCTGAGAGGCTGCTTGAGAGGGGATCAGTTGGGAAGAGATGATTTGGTGATTATTTGCTGCCCAACCACAAGCTTGAAAATGTGCCAAAGTTGTAAATGTAGTTCTTTCACTCCATTTTCAGCATCTACAGCTGAGTAAATACAGTAAACGTGCCAAAACGCCTCACTTTCCCCCTACACTTTTGCAGAAAATAGCCAATCTACAAGCATGTAACACATTGTCACACTGTCTGTGACATGTGAGATCTGCCATTTTTGCCAAATATTTGCCTGTTTTTGACAAAATGTTTGCCTATTATGATGACATGCCTTGAATAGGGATGCTAGTGCTGGTTAAGGAAATCTTGAACTCATAGTGTGTGAGAAGATAGAACGATCAGAGAGATGATTTCATCTCCCCAAGAATCTACGCCCTGACATTCTGTAGGCGTGTTGTCTGGTACATATTGCAGTTGCATGCCTGACTCCGGGTGGACTCATTAGCCGGCTTGTGTCCAGACCTGTTTGGTATGTACCCTGCTGTAGAACAGCCCATTCCCCGTTTGTTCATTCGTTCGCAAACCTCACCACACGGAAGGAACCCTGACATTTAAAGGCTTCATCTCAACAAGACATGCCTGGTATGCTATCATACTGCCTCCCGCAATGCAGGAATCATCTTGGCACTCCCCGTTTAAACCGCTCAAGCCCTATTTTATACTTGGTCGTATGATGGTGTCGCGTGCGAAAATAGCTGATCACAACGCGTCGCATCAAGACGCGTTGTGAGCTTGTACATCTGATATTTTCGGGTGGTAAAAATGTATTGGATGCCAGGTTGAAAGTGGTTAATAAACACACTCCTTCCCTAGAATTTCACGAGAATGTTGACTTTTAGCAGAGGCCAACTTGTCTAGTCAGGAGATGTAGAATTCAGGCAATACGTTTGGCACGGTGAGGGACATATTTGGGAAGTGTCAGGAATGCCATGGTCGCTAACCCTGTGTGTTGTGCTGGTATTTTCGGGGCATGGTTTTCCCTCGCTGCCGTTAACCTGTGCTGTGACATGTCAGCATTGGAATGAATGTAAACACATCAGAGATGGGCGTGTGAATGTGTGCGCAAGATAGCACGAGTGCTCCTATTTCACAACCAGGTACAGGCACCAGTGTAGCATAGTGGTGGTTAAAAAAAAGAAAAAAAAAGCTTATAATGGTTTAATAGTTTAATAGTTGAACGGGGAATTTGTATTGTGTGGTAAAGGGATACTATTAGTATTTCTGGGTACTTGCTGTATACTGAAATGGAGAATGTTTTACTTTTCCAGTCTGGTCATGCATCAAATTGTTCCCACATTGCAGCCAAAACACGAGGAGAGTCAAAAAGAAGCATTTCAAATATTTCTGAGGGAAAGGAATCGGTAGGGCAGCTAGAGGCAACTGACGCAGATGAAGAGACGTGCATGCCTTTGCCTTTTAGTCTGTGTCAGGCTACTTTTTCAAAACTCAAAATAACTGGGAGTTGCTGAAGGGGAAAATTATGAGAAGCGTGTCATCAGTTACACCCCCTTTAATTTACTTTTTTTTTAAAACAATAGCGAACTAGTGGACTAGTGTGGTTTTCAAATGGGGCTTGTGCTGAGTTATCTGTGATGTTGCCTATGCACAGGTCTGCCATTATGCAATGTAGCCAGTTCATTAAGTTTCAGTGTCGGGCGATCCTTCAGGCTAATGTTTTTGGATAGAGAGGTAGTGCTAATCATTCTGCACTGCAGCTTCTCTGCTCTGGGATGTGCATTGTGTCTCATCAATACCACTTGCATTTATAAACCCTTGATGGCTAATAGATCAGTGGTTCTCAAACGTGTTCATTTCAAGGACCCCATAACTCTGAGAGTATACAAATGGAACCAAATGGACCCTTAATTGGACCCTCATAGGTCCAAGAGTCATAGACCTGTAAGGGTCCATTGGGTCCACGGTAGCATTAATATGAAATCGTATACTGTATGTGTTGGCTCAAGCCAAGCTGTGAGAGAGACAGATGTCTGTTCTAGAACTTTGCTGCAATTTCCTGTCCTGTTTTCACAACTCAAATTGTTCTTCCTATCTGTAGCATGTGGCCTCTTGCCACATAATAGAAATAGGCTACAGGGGGCTGTTCTGATGAATAGGCTATATCTGTGAGCTGGGGTTAGTTGTGACAAAAAGGCCATATCCACGGGCGATAAAAAAATATGTTTCACTGTAATAATGCACTGATTAGGAGCCCACACAGAGCTGATATTGAAAATGTACTGTAATGACTGATGATAGCAAGTTATACAGCACTTGTTATATTTAACAGTATTGGTCTGTCTGTGTTTGGATGGATATCCAACCGTTGCCTTTTACCTGTTGCTTTCATTCTAACGCATAGAGCAATGGATGGCATTTTATACTTCAATGTATGTTTAGTATTCACATTTGTGCAAAATGTGCATATACTCCCATGGAAGATAAACATTTATTTTGGTGTGGTGTGGGGGTGGATACTTTTTGCACACACTGCACAAACTTTGAACATTGTGTTACAGGAACTTCATACGTTCTTCTTAGAACTACTGTAAAAACCTTTTCACTAAGCCTGACATTTTGTAGCATGCTGGGGAGGCAACGGTTCAGCTCAGTCAGAAGAAATAGTATGGTTGTCTGCGTGTGTGCATCTATCGCGCTAGGCATTGTGGGGAATGAGGATCTGCACATGGCAGGTGTGTGGGTTTGAGGGGCCCATTTTGTTTCCTTTGAATTAACCAACACTCTCATTAGCGCCAAAAAAATGGATATCACAGAGTTTGCTTATGTTAAAAGAGTGAGGATCTTCACTCGTGCAGTTTTAAAATGAGCCTAAATAATGTGATCTGGTGTAATCTGCATTTAATATTAACATCTACATCAACAGCACTATATAACATGCTTTCAGGGCTTACGTACTAAAGCAAAAGATGCAGATACACATGTTTCTTAAGTTACCAAACTCAATCAAATATATAAACAATAGTTACAGTAGTCACGATAACAGTTAGTGACATTATGTATTATTCTTAGAATGTGTATATTATTTGAAACTTTAATTGCAGTAATAACGTTGATTATTGAGATTAAATGTAAAGTGTTACAAACACATAGCTACTAAGGATGTTGTGCTACGAGGAAATGGGGAGTTGAAAGAACTTTCCACTCTTACACCGAAAAATGTTCTTGTGAATGTGGTTTAACAGACAGGAAGTAGCAGAAAACCCGCTGCTCAGTGATGCTTTTCCTGTGAGAGCAACATTCACAGGTCAGTTTGTCACTTATCTGTTTTTTCCCCCCAATCCTTTACTCAAAAACTCTGCAGGCAACAATAATTATCTAGGTTTCCCCGACCAGTAAGCTTGGTATTCTCTGCCTTGATAGCATCTTTAGAAACCATTCGTTCTCAACGTGGGTCCTTTGGGGGGGTCCCCAGCAAAATGTGTTAATATTGCATCACAATCATTTGAACCACTTTATCCATTTGTACGTTGGCTATTCACAAATGGCAGATCTACAAGCTTACAGCGTGTCACTTAGTGACGTGCTGAGAGCTTGTACATCTGCTATTTTAGAAATGTTTTGAAATTATGAATAATTTTGACTTAAAAAAAAAACCCATACATCTTCCCTTCTGGGGGTCAATGGCACAAAACGTTTTCAGATGGGGGTCCGCGGCCAAATACATATCAATTTGGGGGCCCTTGACACGAAAGAGTTTGAGAACTACTGCTTTAAACAACCTTCTAACTGAGACACAACCGATGAGGTCTCCGAAAACTACATACCTGTGACATAATCAAAGGAATCCCTCACTAAAAGAGAGCTAGTACAAACTGCTCGCAGTTGTGAGGACATGGCAGCAAAACACGAGGAGAACTCCCCGTCTCCAACTCCCACTGCATTAGCATGTCAGTGTAATGCCCAATTTACTCTGTCTACTACAAAGGCGTCACGGACCGAAAATAGCCAATCCATAAGCTCACCACTCTTACGCTTGGATGGATCGACACCATCGTACGACAAAGTGTAAATAGATGTGTAACGCTTTATTGATTCAGTTTTCATGGCGGTAAAGCAGTTAGAAACACAAGACGGATACAAAAAATAAATACGAATAAAAGAGATATAACTAAGAATATAAAAATAGTAAAAAATAAGTAAACATTAGTAACGTACAGGGATTAGGAATAAGGTACCAAAAACCAGCAAGAGATTCTAGGGTCCTTGCTTGGCCCTCCGCACTTGGACCCCCCGGGATTTTCATATACACAATAAATAAACTGCACAATACAGTATGCAATATTATTATTAAATGTCCCACACTCCATAAACTACCATGGAAACTATAAAGTTGGTCCTGTCATTAGTAGAGTTAGAATAAGCAAGCCCTGTCACAGCAAGGCATGGGATCTTCTACCAGCACGAGAGAAAGAGAGAGAGAGGGAGAGAGAGCCTGCCTCAGGCCGGAGTGGAAAAGTACAAGGCTCGCAAGAGATGAGATTAAATTCCATTCTGCTTCTGAAAGCCTGTGCTTTAGGTGACGTTTTTCTCTCAGTCTTCGTCTGGCTGTGGTGCGCAGCAGTGCAACAGACAGACGTCAGAGTGTTAGATCTTTTTTAGAGGCCGTGTGCGTTCTTCTTCTGATGCCCTAGTATAGCTGGGTTACACACTGCACTGCAGCTGCATGCTATTAGCGGGTGCATGCACGAGTACCCGTGCACTTGTTTCTGTCCCATAATATCTTGCTACTCACTACATCTGCAGTATGGTGTCGAAGTTTGGCAGGTCCTTAAAGCGTCCAATAAAGTTGTTCAGAAGTTGAAACATGGCGAGACATGTCGCGTTGAGCAACATCGGGCGGTGAGTAATTTTATTTAGGCTATCGTACTGTAGATAGACAGTTGTGTTGTAGCTTTCCGTGGCGTTGGTGGAAAAAAAACACCTCTTTTCCAGTTCTTTGTTTAGTGTTAAGGTAACCTTAATTACTGTCCTGCTGCTCTGTTGAATTAGCAAACAACCTTCCAGGACAATGACCTTTTTATGCTTTGTATAATTCACAATGAACAGTCTGCGTGCAGTTGCTGGTTTCGTCTCCACTACAGAACAAGCTACCTTGCCTGACAATGTGTTGGTACTTGTAATTATGTTTAATGGGTTAAAACTGTGGATCATGAAGGTTTTGTGCAAGCAAGTTTCCTTGGCAATGTGGTTGTTTCTCTTACAGTTCATATTATTGTACTGTTTGGCCACTGGCCATTGTCAGTGCCAAAATATGCCCAAAGGGGAATTTTGACCCAGAAATGATGACCAGGAACTCCAGAGCCCCATAGAGGGTATCTCTGGGCTCCAGGACTTAACACAGGCGTCCCTGACTCATTTCCTCTGCCAGGAACCCAAAGGATCCTGCAAAAGCGGCATTTCTGTGCTGACCCCATTTGATGACCATGTAAAGTACAGGGATATGTTTACCTGGCCTTTTTATGCCAATTTGCACACTGGTGATTCACCCCCTAGCCCTTGTACAGCTGAATTGGTTAAAACCTGCTGGGTGGGAATCGTCTGTGGCTGGAGTTTCTCTCTGTTGGTCCTGACTCGCCTAACTGTGTATGCCTCAGCAGTGTGTGATGGATGGGAAATTCAGTGCTTGATGTCAGCTTGTCTAACCTTTGCCGGTGTTTAGAGAGGACACTTGATTTATGCCCGGTGCTATTTTACAGGTCTTAGTTGTTCTGTTAGACCCTGTGCGGGGAAAACCATGAGTGTTCCGAAATGCTAGGAATGCCACTCGCTCTCCTTGCCTAGCTGGAAAGTCGTCCACACTCCCCCCCTCACTACTTTTGCCTCTGCTTTTCAAAAAAAAACTCATTATGTCAAGAGCTATTTTGAGATTTTCTCCTGAAATGCTGACGGCCTGTGGCCATGATTTCACTCAGAGAGTGAGTGAGTGAGTGAGTGTCAGAGCTAGGCACCGCCCCTGCCTTAAGCCCTGTGACAACCATGTCACGGTAGTGTGTCACCAGAGTTTGGAGGATGGAGATTTTTGTAACCTGAGCAGTGAATGGCAGATAAGCAGAGTTTGCTGTGGTCCTCCTTTTTGCTTGTATCCCACAATGTTTGCACTCACCGCATGCAGGGTGACTCATTGCGTAGTCATTCAATTGGCTTAAATTACCTCCTTTCATGGTCAACAATGAGCTCAGCTGAAGAGACTAAAGCGGGGGAAGTGAGGCCTTCTGGGAATGCTGCATTTGTTCATGAATCCCGACTCTAATTGGTTGTTATTGCGACGGGCAGTCACCAAGCTGTAGGGGCGGAGCGGGCTGATGTTTGTTTCATACTCCCCCCCCCCCCCCCCCCCCCCCCCCCCCCCCCCCCCCCCCCGCCCCCTTCTCCTCAGCCTGCTGCATGCTAGGCAACATTCTGCAGACAGGCTTGTCTGCCAGAGGTGTGGAAGAGGGATGGAGAGGCTCGCATCAGCCGCGTCACATGATATGAACCACAGTGGATTCTGTAATGCCTGGTGGTGATGACCACAGGAAAGTACTCCGGCCTGTCTGTCTGTCCAGCCCGTGCAGCCAGGCCACACCCAGGCCCTGTCACAGCCAGTCTGTTTGCTCTGTGGAGGATTATGTGTCGACTAACTTTCCAACAGATTCCCTCCCTCTTCATCTTCCACACTCCCTCTCTCCCTGTCTGTCCCAGGCTGACGTAGCAGCAGCAATATGCAGCTGTCTCAGCCCTGCCTCTGCATAGGGACAAGGCAGCTGTTGTGGTGTGGTGCTGGTGGTGGGTTGGGGGCTAATGGCTGGGGCTCTGTTGTGTCCCTGACTGTCTGCTGTCAGCACTGTGTCATCCACATCATTGAAGCACTGACATCAGGAATATATAGAAAACACACTCGCGCATGCATGCATGTGCATGTGTGTATGTATGCACATGTGCATACACACATGCAAACAGACACACAGGTGCATACTACTTGTATGCATTATAGTAGTATCAATAGCATACAAGTATACCTGCTTTTATGACACGATGCCTGACAAACACACAGGCACACTACACTACCTTTCTAGAGAGAGACGAGAGAGAGGAAAAACAGAAGAGGGAGACCACACACTCTCCTATCTTGATTCAGACTGATTTGATAACAGCCTGTTTCCTGTCATCTGATAACACAGTAACGATTGGACGTAGTGATGCTCATCGTTTTCCCCCCATACAAAACTGAGCTCCTGTATCTCACAGCTCCATGTCGATAAAGACAGCAGACTTTGTTAACTCAGCTATATATATATATATATATATATATTTATATATATATATATATATATGTATATGTATATGTATATGTATATGTATATATATATATATATATATATATATATATATATATATATATATATATATATATATATATATATATATAAAGGCAACAAACGGGTCCCAGGTGTGTGTGCATGCCTGGGATGCTGCCGTTATCTCTGTCCACTGCCCGGGCCAGGAGTAGACAGACGAGCTGGGCAGGGGAGACTCCCAGTGCTCCAGTGTGGTCCAAGTCTCTGGATGTTTACCAGCTCATGGCTTCTCTCGGTCCAGCCTCCCACATGGCAGCAAAATAAGGGGGTCCACTGTGCTTCTGTGTGGTCTGTTTGACACTGCGTGTGGAGGGTCACTTAGCAGAGGAAGCGCAAAGGGACATTTCTGCCCACACATTTTTTGATGTTGTCTGGAGGTATTGGTCTTTGTACCCCTCAAACCCCCCCCCCCACACACACACACACACACTCAAATACATACAGCTCCCTCTCCCCAAAAGTGATGCTTTCCAGACCCATACCACATGTCACATACCTCCCACCTTTGCTTGGAGGGAAGCAAACAATCAAAATGGGGCTTCATTGCTAGTCAGGTCAGTTGACCATTTAGGCATCCCACACCAATGCTTTCCTCTCTTTCTCTCTCTCTCTCTCTGTCTCTCTCTGTATCTCTCTCTCTCTCTCGCTCGCGCGCGCGCGCTCTGTCCCACCTTCCTCTCCCACACCACCCCTCCAAGACACAATTGGGCCTGGAATGCAACAACGTCATCAGTCAGACAGGCATTTCAAAGCAAATAGGTCCCACCCTGAAGCAATGGGAAAAGGGTGTGTGTGTGTGTGTGTGTGTGTGTGTGTGTGTGTGTGTGTGTGTGTGTGTGTGTGTGTGTGTGTGTGTGTGTGTGTGTGTGTGTGTGTGTGTGTGTGTGTGTGTGTGTGTGTGTGTGTGTGTGTGTGTGTGTGTGTGTGTGTGTGTGTGTGTGTGTGTTGGGGGGGGGGGGCGGTGAGTCAGAGTCCCCAGAAACCTGCCTTTGGGTATGCTCAGGTTGTGATACCCCTCGATACTCATTCATCACGGGCATGCACAAGCACGCACAAGCATGCACGCACGTGCATGCACGCACTCACACACTCACACACACATTTTGACTCAAGCCGACACATGACTACCAGTTTGTTTCTCCTGCCCCCTGTCATCACAGCCATTGCCTGGGGGCATGGACAGAGGGATTTGGGCAGCTCCTTGAGACGAGCCTATCCCTCTAGTACTTAGTGTGTGTGTATGTATGCATGTATCTGTGGGGGTCATTCAGTGTCCATGTGATCATTATTTACAACAGCCCTCTGCTTTATGCTGCCTCATGACCAGTGGACTGAGCTGAGCTCATATCTAGAGGGTCTTTCTTCAGAGATCACACACAGAGAGAGAGAGAACATGTATAAAGCCAGAGGAGCTGCAGCCACTGTAAAAAAAAACGAATGCTGAACCTGCCCACTGAGGTCCATTATGTCATATCGTCGCTGTCAGGCGGAAACCTTGTATGTCCAAAACCGTTATTTTTCAGGAAATAGATGTGTTCCAATGTTTTCAATGTAGTTATTATTTAGCCACAAGCTCTTGTTAATTGTGGTTAAATATAACTAGGAGCAGTAAAAGTATATCTACAGAAAAACAGTGGTGGGTAATTTCCATCATCACATTACAAACCGCTGTGAGCTTGTACATTGGCTAGATTTGCTACTTTTGTACAACACTCATATGACAAAGTATAAATTAGGGCATTCTTTCATTTACCAAAAAAACAAAAAGAAAACATGAAATGATGAAATATGGAGATAGAAGGTTTACAAGGACGATATACTTTGTGTACTTCTGAAATGCTGGTTAAATTTAGTCATGAATCTTCATACGGCATCCATCTGTGTGTTCTCTGCATCTTGACCTCGATCCCTGAAATGGCAGGAGAAGAAAATCCAGATATGCACACTGGGAGATTTGGATTCAGACTAACCGTAAGCCGATGTGGCCGAGCTCGGCTGTTCTCGGCACGATGGAGCATAACTTAGGCCTTTACTGGGACTGCTGGTAGAGTCGAGTTCCAGAGTAAAAAGAGTGTGAAACTTGGTGACAGATCCGTCTGGAGAGCATGAAGAGTTACTTTTTTAATTCTGCCTAATGATTTTGTAAGAGGGCCGGTCAGACAGGCAGGGAGATGGCCAGCAAATTCAGTGAATTCTCCACTGGAACTGAAGCAGATGAGCTAGGCAGTCACCAAACCTCTCACCACAAACTGCTTGAACTCTACACACGCACGCACGCACGCACGCACGCACGCACGCACGCACGCACGCACGCACGCACGCACGCACACACACACACACACACACACACACACACACACACACACACACACACACAACAATTCCCAGCTTCACTGACTCCCTCCCTCTCCTCCCTCAGTGAAATTAAACAGACTGTCCTGACGTTAGTCCTTTTGGCTTCTGGCCATTTTTGGCCTATCTACGTTGGAATCACATTGGTTTTATCAAGTCTGAACAGCAATAAAGCACATGGAAGATTATTTTTGCTAAATTAGATTTGAAACACGGTCCTAGGTGGTTTGAAATGTGATTTAAATCTGATTTCTAAAGACACTCGGACACTGAAGCCTGATTTATACTTTGACAGCGAAAATAACTGATCTACAAGCTGACAATGCGTTGCATCGTGTTGTCAGTCTTAAAAATGTAGTTAGACCTAAGGCATTGGTTCTCAAAGTGGGGTCCCCAGCTAAATGATGGATAGTTAACCAAATGGACCCTTATTGGTCTGTAACTCAGAGAGTGTACAAATGGAACCAAATGGACCCTAACGGGTCCATTTGATTCCATTTGTACACTCTCAGAGTTAAATTAACATAGATTTTACAATATAAATTGGAGTCCCAGAGAGAAATGCCATTCAATGGGGCTCCTTAGCCTAATGTCAAACTGGGGGTCCTTGAAATTAAAATGGTTGAGAATCACTGCTAGAGCCGTAAAAATCTTCTCTTATGGGGTCATATCTGGCATATCTTTTCAAATGGGGGTCCGCAGGCTAATAAGTGTCAATTTGGGGGTCCTTGACATGAAAAAGTTTGAGAACCACTGTCCTAAGGGCTGTATTTCAGAAACAAATAATGTTTGCTCTGGTCTGAACAACGCCTTTGTCTCCTGTCTCTACCAGGTGTAGATGCTCCAGTCGCATCAGGACCCAGCCTCCGTGTCAGAGAGGGACGCGGTTGCTTCCATCTGGGCCACACCACTCCTCTGAAACGCAGCTCCTAATCTCTTTCTGAGCTGGCCTTCCCCTCACGGCTGCTAACAGCACTCCCTCCTCCCGGCGTGGAGAGCAAAGAGGAGGTGGACGTTAAAACTCAAAGGGGAAGCCATCTTGCGTGGCGAAAGTGGAGGTGAAACCGTTGCTGTTGGCTCTGTCTGGCCTAAGACGGAGCCACTGTGGGAGTGTCTGTCTTCAGTCTGCTCCCTGGCCTCTCAACCCGTTCGACACCATGACGACTGCCGTTCAGCCCAGTGAGCTGGTGTTTGAGTTTGCCAGCAATGGGATGGACGAAATCAACCAGGTACTTCATCATCACAGTAAAGACACCATACAGCCCCCCCCCCCCCCCCCCCCACCCCCGAACTGTTTACTGTACATAATATTTATCCCAATTTCGACTTGTTTATATGATGTTTTTGAATTGAGTACAAAGGACCACAATGGAAACACACCATAGTGCTTTCTTGGGTTTAAAATCCTCTTAACCCATTGAGACCTGAAGCCGATTCTCCTAAATCTCAACAGTTTTCTGAAAAACGTATGTTTCTATATCGGTGGTGCTCAAACTTTCTCATGTCAAGGACCCCCAAAATGATATGTATTAGGCCACGGACCTCCATGAAAATATTTTGTTCCAGGGACCCCCAGAAGCAAAGATTTGAGTTAAAAATGTTCGCTTTAAAAATATATATATTGCACACATTTTCACGAATTAAAAAAAATAGCAGATCTACAAGCTCGTAGCGCGGCACTCGAGCTTGTAGATCTGCTATTTTTGAATAGCCCAAAGTGTAAAATAATGCTTTTTAGCTCAACTCTAAAAATGACACAGTTCCAGGTCTTAATGGGTTAAAATCCTCTTAGCAGACCTTGTATTGAGTCCGCTTGTCTTTGCAAACTGTTAATAAAGTATTCAATCATATCAATCAATCAATCAATCAACCAGTTAGAAGTTTAGAAAATGACACCGTAGTCACATTCATGAATGACTGTACCTATGATGCAGTTGTGCACCATAAATGGAGGAACCGTTTGATGGAAAGGACCTTTGGACCGCTTATGGCACCATCATCCGTCTTCCTAAAACAGACGTTTCTTTATGAGGTGTCGTTGATTAACGTAGAGCTCTGGTAGCATGAAAAACAAGTTTGTGTAAACAACGAGGACATGGGCACAGTTTTAGCAAGTCAAATGACGTGATGGGGATGAAGACAGGAGTGGTGTGTGTATATGTGTGTGTGTGTGTGTGTGTGTGTGTGTGTATGTGTGCGTGTGCGTGCGTGTTTGTGTGTTGGGGGGCGTTGTTGGTGGGGGCAAAGAGAAGTGTGGGCTGTTGGCAAAGCAGAGATGGAAAGAGTGAGAGACCTGGAGTTCGGTGCTGTGTCATCATCGTGCGTGGGAGTGGAGGGTGGGGCTTGGCCACAGAGTTCAGTTATGGCACAAAGGTTACTGTTATGTGTGCCTGCTGCGCCTGTGCCAATATGTGTACCCTGGTCAGGTGTGTGGTTATCTCACCCCCCACATCCTTGTCTGAATCCTGTGGAAGAGAGAACTCGCTAGTGGACTGTGAATGTTTGTGTGTATACGCGTGTGTTTATATGAACCTGTATCTGTGTCTCTATCTAGACTAGAATGACGAGTCGTCACTGGATCCCTGAATGGCACCAGTTCAGGCCTAACCTGACAGACCAGTTACAAAGTTATATGGAGGTGACAGGCTAATTCCACCAAAAGGACTTGCATTGTTCCAGAACAACAAGTTGGTTCCTCCCTGCACTCACTCACCCACGCAAACGTGGTAGCATTCGCTCCTGTTCACCTTGCCGTGGAAATACCCCAGTGAGAATGAGAATGAAAAGCTAGCATACCGCTTGCCTGTCAATGTTGCCATTTTGTTTGCTCTCTTCATAGCAGTTGCTGTAAAGATTTACTTTGGCCATAATAAAGCTGTTTGAGCCAAGTAGAATCATATCCAACTTCTAATGATTAGCCTTGTGATATTGGAGTTTAACATCAGTAGCTTCCCGATTAAGTCATCATGGAATGACTGCAAGACATTGTGTTAATTTCTACTGAAGGTATAATTTAATCTTGGTCACCTGAAGAGAACAGCTTTTTTTTGTGTTTAACCACGTCCAACCTGGTGTCTCTATTTTGGGCCTGCCATTATAGGTTTCAAAAATAGCAATAAAAAACTCACAAACCACCGCGATGCAACATGTTATGAGCTTGTAGATTGGCTATTCTTACTATTTGTAGTATAGTATAGTATAGTATAGTATAGTATAGTATAGTATAGTATAGTATAGTATAGTATAGTATAGGCTTAAGTGATTAAAGGTAACACAATTACATTGATGCTATGTACACTTCCTCAAATAGCACTAATACGAGGACATTGAAAGTGTTAGGTTTGAACAGGTAAAGCAGAAGAGGAGTGAGTTGTGGGGGGAACTGCTTGTACTAATGCTGTTGCTTTCAAAGCTAGAATGGGGAACTAAGAAATGCAAATAGGGCCTGATGCTTATCTCTTCTGTTTCCCTATTAGAAACACAGTTTCAAGGCAACAAAGAGGAAGATGTAGCCATACTTGTACTCGGTGGACAGATATCGAACAATATACTCAGCAGCATACTATTTATACTGTTGTATATACTCAGTATAAATACAGTATAAATAAATCACTCCCCACCTTCAAATCCCACCTCAAAACTCACCTATTCAAACAGGCCTATGCTCACCTTGAGTAAGAGTCTGCTGCAGGCCTTATGTGTATTTTGTGTGTATTTTAAACTTGCTTTATTGTTTGTATTTCTTTTCTGTTTTGTTAGGCGACCTTGGGTGACCTGAAAGGCGCCATATAAATAAAATGTATTATTATTATTATTATATAAACATACACAGGCTTTCCAAGACCTTTAAAAAATATTAGAAAATATCCCTTTTCCCAACTGTCGTTATCACAATCTTTTTTATAGAGTAAAGACCAAAAGAAATACATACAATAAAAATAAAAGAAAGAAAATTGTAACACAACAAAATAAAAACACAACCTATGTAGACAAGCTGTGGGTTCCAGTCCGATATTACATCATTACATTACTTTATACCTTGGTGCACTTCCCACATCCCCAGAACTCCCCCCAGCCACCACCGACCCCACAAATCCCCAAAACCATGGAGAACCCCCGTTCCACAACGGCGAATGATACATCCAGCAGCGAAGAAAGTGCTTGATGGACTGAACAAAGCAGGATATTTTCTTATGTTTTCTTATTTGTAAGATACACACATATCTTTTACGTTACTTTTAAGACGTTTGTTGACAACAAGACCCCCTGCAAACGTACGCCGTCGAGTCGTAATTCTCTCTTTCACAAATACATGCTGACACATTGTCAGCGGGCTTTCTCTCAAAATTCTCAAAATGTCACTTAGTTCACATGACAATAGGGGCGAGTATCTTGCAGGTGTCCCCAGCGAAAACAAGAGTCTCGTTACATAAAAACAACAGCAGAGACAGACACTTACTTCAGACTCACTCCTTGTGCTCTGTCAGCAGACTCAGTGTGGGATTCCGTGTGTCTGCTTGCGGCTGGGAGGGGAAGGGGGAGGGGAGGCGGAGCGCTGGCGTTGATGGACAGTCGACTGAACTCAGTAGTGGCAGTCTGAAATGTCTGCTGGGTACACGCACGCACGCACGCACGCACGCACGCACGCACGCACGCACGCACGCACGCACGCACGCACGCACGCACGCACGCACGCACGCACACACACACACACACACACACACACACACACACACACACAGGGGTGAGCACAGACTCAAGGACAACAGGCATCTGTAAACTCGGCCTGAGAGACATGAAGTGCTCTATCTGATGATACAGTGCCTGAATACTCATATTAATGGGACGCATATGTCATGTCAATGACATGTTGATGGTTTCTGTAGTCAAAGCAAAGTTCACGGTGTTGATGAATCCCCAAAGGGCTGCAGGTGCAGGACTTTGCTCAGCTCTTGCCGACCCCAAAGAAATACATAGTAGTTCATTTTGAAGTTATAATGTTTGTTGAACATGATACTCTTAAACCTTTTTTTTTTTAGCTTGCAGATCTGATACGTTTGATGCTATTGTATTACGTTGTAGTATGATCAAGTGCTAGGGCATTAATTCAAATATGGAGGTAAAAGATTTCTGCCTGACAGCAATGATATATAGAGTATATTTATATACGGTATGCACTGTGCACTCGTCCTGCCAGTCATACACTCTCTTTTTGGTAATGTGGTCTTTCCATTGAAGCTTGATTGATTGATTGAATACTTTATTAGTCAGAAACGTAAACATCACAAGGTACAGTCAGACAGTTAGGCTAAAACACAAAAAAGTCCTGGGGACTTCCATTGTGGTCCTATGTGTTCAATTCATCAACATAGCATAAAAAGAACACAATATTACATATCATCAACAAACACAAAACACTATATGTACAAATGAGAAAAGGAGAAAATGTCGACAGTGAATGTCACCTCCTTTCTTTGGGAAAAGTGTGTTTACCTCCCCTAGCTCATCCATGTAGTGTAGCGTAGAGATAATGTACAAACCACAGGGCCTGTTAATTTCCTAGTTAAAGTGTAGAGGAATGCGAGGGCGGCCTTGGGACTCCCGTTTCCACCCAGCTCCCCCAGATCGGATCCTCCCATCCCTGCAGCCCAAGGCCCAGACACCTGGAATACCATGGGGGGTTCAGACCAACAATGAGGACTTGTTGAAGAGACAGATAAGCCTCTATCCAAACTGATCCTCCTTCTAGAATGGCTATATTTTCCCTGTCTCCCCCACAGGAGTCCTTTTCACCATTTGCCAGGCTATCATTGTCGAGTAAGAATATTATGTCCTTTTATTCACCTGCTTGGTTGAATAAAGGTCAAATTAATAAATAGATAATGGCAAACAATGTTACATACAATGCAACAATACACACTAATAAATGCATTGTTTTGATATATATATATTGCATATATACACATACAGTATATAATAAATAAGTAGTGTCAGTGGGGGTTGCTTTCCTATTCACTGTTTTGAATGTGAGAGCTTTGTGTTGCACATAATTAAACCTTTATTCTGCCATCAATGCTGGCTTTGTAGCATAGTGGTGCATTTGCTTAGCATTTGCGACACATTAGAGTAGCGAAAATCCTAAGTGCTTGTTGTGTGGTATTTAGCAAGTATTGGAATTAACTTAGCCTTTCTAGAAAACATACTTTAGGCTGACAAAGCTATTCCATCTGCTGCTTAGTAGTACTAGATCCTAGTTCAAGAATACACTTTTGAGACGTGGTCTGCTGCCATCTGCTGGCAGTCAGCTGACATTGAGCTGTTTTGTCCTGCACAGAGACACTTAATTTTTAATCACTTTAAACCTGTCCTCCAGATTTTGGCCATGTCATGGAGAAGATTTTAAACATTTTCTTTTTTTTAAATAGCATAAATAGCAGATCTACAAGCTTACAACACATTATTGCAATGCGATGCCTTTTGAGCTTGAAGATTTGCAAATGTAGCTTATTCTGAAAACTAGGCCGACGCATGGATGTACAGTACTAGCATTCTAAGCGTGTTTTATCAAGATCTTTAGAAAGCACAGACATATCTGGATTTATGAGAGTGTGGTCCATTAGAATGCTGGTGCACCGGTTGTTTACCTCCATACAAGAGACCTAACCTTTGTTATCTAAGAACCTTGGTTTGTAATGACAGGCTGTAATAATGATGTACGTAAACAGTTGTCCATGTTTAAGGTCATTCCATTTCCTTGATTTTACTGAGCTTGTGTAAACAATTACACAAGTGCGAAGCTGTTCCAAAGTGCTACTGGAACCAGGAAAATAACATCCTGAGTCACAGGGCCACACGCGGAAAAGAAAAAGTAGCTTTTCCTCTCATGGCCCTCTGACTCACTCATTTAGAGAAAGGCTGTGCGTTCTTCCTCTTGACATCAAATCAGCTACTCTTGACATTGCCTTGTGTTGAAGGCGTTGTCAGATACACTTGGTTCCTCAATAGTTCTCATGTGGCTTCCCAAATGGTTTGGCCCCAACTCTGGTAAATTTCCTCTGTTGCTTCACTCCTTCCGGCAATAGGCAGTGCCCTACTGGAAATGAAGGAGTGGGCTTCTAAAAGCGGAGCGCTTAACTGAAATTCACGACTGCTCCATTAACAATTCATTTGGGTTGGAATAACCTCAGAGCATAACATTAACTTCTCAGGAGAAGTTGGCCAATATCAGACAGCTGGTTCCTGTCTTTTCAAGCGCTGCAGGTCTCTGTGGACCTGAGCAACTATCCTCAAATGATCCTGTTTACAGAGTTAAGAGAGTTGTGGTATGACGTTATATTCAAGACCTTTAATGGAGGCTTTCATGCAATGCTAATTAATGTCAAGATACTAGGTATTGTATGGTTATATAGGAGCGCTCATATCTATGCATGAACACACAAACGCACGCAGTGCGTGCGTGTGTGTGTGTTCATGCCACGCACGCACTCTCTCTTTCTCTCTCCCTCTCTTTCTCTATCTCTCTCTCTACCCATTGGCCCCCAAATCATTTCACTAACTCACTAATAATAACAATAACTAAATGTGTGTGTGTGTCTTCTGTGTGCTTCTTCCCGTGTGTAGCTGGATGACCCATCGGTGTTCCCAGCAGTGATCGTGGAGCAGGTGCCGGCAGCAGACCTGATGCAGGTCTACTCTGGCCTGGAGTCCGATGAGGTGAACGGCATCATGGTGGACACCACCCTCCACGTGGTGGAGGAGCCCATCCTGGGCGGGGGTGTGGACCTCTCAGGTAAGCAATGGAACCTCATATTTTAACTTTTTGTGTTTTCTTTTGTAAATGAATGCCCTACTTGATCGTACTACAGCGTCACACAAAAGTATAAAAAATAGCTGATTTACAAGCTCGAAACGCGGTGCACGGCGCCGCGCTTTGAGCTTGTTGATCTGCCATTTTTGCTATTTTCTAAATTGAATTGACGTATGAGGTTTCCACCCGACAGAGACGATTTACTTTTTAGTTCGAAAGAGGAATAGTGCATAGTTTGACAATTCATTCTATTTCGTTCTATTTTCCTAATGCAATTTTTTAGACAAAGCTAGAATCCAGAACACAAAGGTTCTTATCTGGGATGTTGTATTGTAGCCTGAAGTGGTTTCACTGATAGGGACCAGTTTTGTGGATAAACAAAAAAAAGCTATTTTGTGAAAATAGCTGGTGGATCGGAGAAAGGCTTTGCGTGTGAGCTTGTAGATCTGCTATTTTTTTGTATTTTCTGGTATACAGCGAAAAATGAGGGGGCCTAGTACAGAGCCCTGGGGGGACTACTATACTACTATACTATACTTTTAACACAGGAATGGTCTGACATCCTCTTACCCTTGAAAACAAATATCCTAAGTGTGCACACAGACAAGCTTTATTTCTATCTCTAAAATATATGGATATGCATAAATATTACCTCACAGTTTTAGAAGTCAATGATGGGTCAATGTTCAAACGTTTGTTGAAGATGTGTCACTTTTAGTGAGCATCAGTCGTCCAAAGGGCCGCTTGACAAAGTGTAAATGAGGTATAATAGGATTGGGATACAGCAGTAACATCGGTGTTCACTCTCCATTCCGACATCTCACCACTCCGACTAGTGGCTTCCGCGTGCGGTTAGGGTTAGGGTTAGGGTTAGGTATAGGGTTCGTCAACGTCGGAAAGGCGACATGTCGGAAAGGAGAAATGCACCCAGTAACATCACATCCTGATCATTGTTTGTATTCCATTGGTCAACAGAAACAACTGTCACAGGCGACGGCATGGAGAACAATGAGGCAACTACTGCACTTCTGAACATGGAGTCTCCAAATAACATTTTGGATGAGAAGCGCATGAGTATGTTTATTTAATTTTTATTTTCAGTATAAAAGAATTACAAAAATATCGAAGAAATGGGGAACAGGGCAGTTTTGATCTTAGTTCTGCAATATAAACATAGTCAAACAAGATGTTCATAGGTTTGGTTCCATCTGTAGCCTAAGTGTCTTGTTTTATGTTTAGTTCACCCCTATACCAATCTTCTGGAGTCAGACCTGACCTACATTCCATTGAGGCCTGACCAGATGTCCAATGGTGGCCTTGACATATCAATGGATGAAGACACCTCGTCCATGGATGAGGTTCCACAAAAGTGCTTCTCCAAACCACAGAGAAAAACCAAAGGTAATGCATTTGCCCTCCTCACCAGTTGGGGTTATTATAGTTTTACTTTTTTCAGTCGTTGTTGTTTTGACTTTATGTTTTCAATTTCAGTTTAGTATTAATTGATTTTTAAAGTGGGTTTCTTATAGTTCCTAGTCCCTAGTAATTCTTAGTTTTAGTTGTCTCCACCAGAGGTGGAGAGTATGTTTTCGTCTCCGTCCTTCCGTGTGTCCGCCAAGCTAACATTGGTCAAGCTTCACGTGACACGTGACAATATGTTGAAAGGGTGTGCTTTGATTGGCTAGCGAGACGCATGACGAAATAGAAACCTATAAATAGGTATGTCACTTCAAAAAATCATTTATATTTTTTGAAGTGAGCTTCCATCAGCCAAGCTAACATTGGTCAAGTGACACGTAACAATATGTAATATAAATAGGTAAGACAGGATTAATCAGGAACAGTACTGGCGGAGACCTGTGCTCCGAGGAGCACATTTTCTAGTTTAGTTTTAGTTTTATAGTTTTAGTATTTTATTGTATTTGGGGACATTTGTCACAGGCAAGATTCAAAAAGTATTGTGTAAAAAACATCAACATAAGATTAAAAGAAAATGATTTATAGTTAAAACTAAATTGGAAGGTTTCGTATCCACCCTAAATATTTTTGCATAGCACTGCTTTTTTATTTCAGTTAACTAAAATGTTTAGTTAGACCACTTACAACATTCGATTTATTTTATTGATTAAATTACAAGTCAATAATTCCAGTGTTCCAGCAGCTGACAGTGATGTGGGTAATTGGGTGTCAGGATGGTGACCGTAGTACTCTTAACATGCGCTGCTCCTCGGTTCCCGTCCTTACAGTGCGCAAGCCGCGGGCGGTGCGTCCCTGCTCCCCCATCACCACCCCCAGCCTGCCACTCAGGAAGAAGAGCAAGGAGGGTAAAGGTAAGCCTCACTAACTAGTGCGCCTCACTGTTTAACAGGCCAATAAAAAAAACAGCAAGGTCTCGCCTCATTCTGCGTACCCTTTGTGTTTCCTCTTGTGGAGCGTGCAAACATCAGTCCTCGGCACCTCCTGCGGTCCGGCGGGGGGGGGGGTTTGATGCCGGGTGAGCTAATTGATGAGGTGCTCTCAAAGTGCTGCGTTTCACAGGGAAATAGAAGTGATTGTGGGCTGGAGGGCACATTGATGCACTGCTGATAGAACCACGCTAGTTTCACTAGATGTCCACCCCCCACCCCCCCCATTACACTATACAGAGCAGGATGCTGAGAGAGAAAGGGGATGGGGATGGGGTTCAACTGCACACATATACATCACCCTGTCATGGTGGCAGGGACTCAAGTGACTGCTGGAAGGGTTGCTGTTTTTAACCACTTCTGGCCAGAGCGTCTCACAAACAAGAGTAATCTACTGCCAGGCCCTGTATAATTAATTCCCTGCCTAGACAGTAGACAAGCACACACACGCACACACGCACACACACACACACGCACGCGCACGCGCACGCGCACGCACACGCACACACACACACACACACACACACACACACACACACACACACACACACACACACACACACACACACACACACACACACACACACACACACACACTGCACGCGTGCATGAACAAAACAGAAAACAGAATTGATTTATTCAAGTTAAGGGAATAAAAGTAGTGCCTTCTGTAATTGCATGATTTGCATTGCTGTCAATTGTTAAACTACAAAAATCCTGAGATTCTTAATCTTAATTGCTAACTGTTTTATTATAGATATTTGTATATATTCTGTTCAAAACCCTAGGACTGAAGGCCTGGTAGGCTTGCACATTAAGAACATGAGTTCATTTCTTTCCTCTCCCCTACAATTGCAGGCAGCACCATCTACCTGTGGGAATTCCTCCTGGCTTTGCTGCAGGATAAAAACACCTGTCCCAAATACATTAAGTGGACACAGCGGGAGAAAGGCATCTTCAAACTGGTGGACTCTAAAGCCGTGTCCAAGCTGTGGGGCAAACACAAGAACAAGCCTGACATGAACTATGAGACCATGGGCAGAGCTCTCAGGTTAGAGGGACATAATATTACCAATGAGCCTCTTAGTCTAGACAGAGCAATGGTTTTCACATTGTGCCCAGGGCACACAAAAGGGCAAGTCAAAACCTGTGCATTAATATCTGTGCAAAATAGCCTCCATAACACGTGTTATCACTCTGTAGAAGTCTATTTGTATTTACTAATGCCAAATAAAGAGTTTAACCACTTAAATTACTTTAAAAACATCTAACTATATCTAAATGTTGAATCAAGCCATTTAAAAACTGTCTGGTGTGCACTGCACACAAAAGCTTGAGTAATGAGTAGACTGTGTTATTTTCACTGTTTTTTAAATAAATAATAGTTTAAAATGTCTGCCTAAAATGACATGCCAATAGGAACTCCAAGTTGAAAGTGGATTTTCTTTGGGGGTTATACAATTGACCTCTATATATTATGAAATGAATGCGCACAAAGTACTGGTATTTAAAATAAAAAGATAATCATAACTTTTTGTATAGTTGTATAGTATGCCAGTGTGCCTCACCATACCGTTTGGGAACCACTGGTCAAGCCGTGTAACCACATGAACCCAAGCGTCCCTCTTCTGGGCATGTCATAATTAATAGGCGAACATTTGGTCAAAATAGCAGATCTTGTAGATTGGCTATTTTCTGCCACAAGAATTGGTGTAGCGGGAAATAGGGAGGGGACCAAGTATAGACCCCTGGGGCACACCAGTCAACGAAGAAAAGCTCCAATAAGTGAAAGACTCCATTCCAGCGGCAAGATAGTAATTGTCATGCACATTAGCTTCAATTCAGCGCTGGACCCCCGCAGACATCATTTCCATAGCTACGTTCATAACCATATACTGTAATGAGAATTGAACACTGGAGGGGTCCATTACCATTTGATGATGATAACTTATGCACTGCATTAAACAGCACCGTATCCACTCTGCTCTAGATACTACTACCAGAGAGGCATCCTGGCCAAGGTGGAGGGACAGCGGCTCGTTTACCAGTTCAAGGAGATGCCATCTGATCTGGTGGTGATCGAGGACGACGAGGGCTCCGACGCCAACGCCGGGTACGGGAGCCACAGATCCACCGGCCACGGGCGGTCGGGCGTCCGCGGGGGGTCGAGGGGGAACGGGAGGGCCCACGGACAGCACCACGTGTCGGTTAAGCACATAAAGAAAGAGCCGAGCGACGAGGACCTTTACCTGGAGACCAACGGCCGGCAGGCCGAGCAGTTGATTCAGACACTCCACGTGTTGCAGTCCAGCCAGGCGACGGCCATGTCACAAAGCATGAGGTGAGAGATGTGCACGAGGGCCATGCATGTACTTGAGGAACGATTAAACACTTTCAACCTGGTGCCCCTACTTTGATTATGTAAATATAGGCATTTTTTAAACCCATTAAGACCTGAGGCCGATTCTTTTAACATAAAAAATATAAAAATATAAAAATATAAAAATATAAAAATATAAAAATATAAAAATATAAAAATATAAAAATATAAAAACATAAAAATATGAAAATATAAAAATATAAAAAAAAAAAAATGTTGTTCCAGAGATGGTCAGATGCAAAGATTTGAGTCACAAATGTTTGCTTTAAAAATATATGTATTCAAAGATTTGCACACATTTTATCGATTTTTCAAAAACAAGCTCTACAAGCTCATAGTGCGGCACTTGGTGCCGTGCTATGAGCTTGTATATCTGCTATTTTTGAATAGCCAAATAAATCTTAAAATGACACAGCTGCGTTCCCGGTCTAAATGGATTAAATCAGGCTGGTTAATCAGGCTCAAGTGGTTAACAATGTCATATTCACAACATACACATAACATGCACAGTTAGCCCAATAGCATATCATAAAACAACTGTAAAATAATGAATGAATGTTAATCTTACAAACCAGGTGCGTTTCTTTCTGAAAATAGTTTTTGTTTTTGAAATGTTTGTGTCATGAGTACACTACAGTACATCTACACAGAACACAATATTACGCGGCGATAAAGTGATGCAGTTTGTATTTGGAACAAGGTCAATTTTCCACCACGAATAAAGGCATCAACCTGTATGAATCAAGCATCAACTATGTGAATAGTTTTGATGTGATGTACGCGCCGACAAGTATTGTTTATTTGTCACGCCCCTGGTGTGTGAAGCCCTTTACACTGAGGATGTACACATGCAAGCACGTTGCTGTCCTTGAAAGTCACAACATCTGAGAGCCTCATTCTGAGCCTTTATGTCAACCTATTATTAAAACAGCTTCTAAAAACCTTGTTTTTACTGTTTTTAATTATTCATGATTAAAAAGAATATATATAAGAAATGTTCCACATTGATATGTCTACATTTAGGAAATAAATAAATGCTTCCTAATAAATAAATATTTCTACATAGCACTGCCTGGCGTTGCAGATAGGTCTGTCTGTACTTGAAAAACAATCTCCCATAGCTGGAAATTAGAAAAACAAACAAATCTCACCAAGATACATACAGCTTAGAACTGCCTTCTCAGATATTAGATTTGAGCTTTTTTGCACCCACAAGAGGTCCAGTGTATCATAGCACTAACGGTGCACAACCATAAAATGTGCACATACCTACAGAAAGACCCTAAAGGGTGATTTATACTTGGTTGCCTGTCTGTGTCACGCACCGAAAAATAGCAGAGCTCACAACTTACAGAGCTAACAAAGCGTTGCAGCGTGACGTGTTGTGAGCTTGTAAATTGGCTATTTTTGGTATACGACACAACGCACAACCAAGCTTAAATCAGGCTTAATCCTCTAAGCCTCCCTTTCCGTCTCTACTCATCCACCTGTGTCTGCAAACTCGCCTCTTGTTTCCAGACATAAGAAAATAAAGGATTTATTAGTTGCAAAACTCAATGCTAGTCATTTTTGAAAAGCAGTATTCAAAGAAAGTTGATTCAAGTTATTGCTTGGACTATTCTATTTAGATTAGTTACATATACATATACCACAAACACTAGCAACCATTTTCAGTGCAGTTTAGGATTGTAGCCTTGCAACAAATTAACTAGTATAGTGATTTATAGGCCTTTACTCAAGACCGATTCCAAGTCCGCATCAGATGTTCAGAGAGGAGGAGTATGTGGAAGTTGTTGATGAGTAAGAACAGATTTTCAACTGTGCGGTTCTCTAAACCAGTGGTTTTCAACCAGTGGTCCGGGGACCACCAGTGGTCCTTGAGGGGGTTCCAGGGGGTCCCCAGCCAAATAAATAGTTAGAAACCAAATTGACCCGTATGTGTCTGTAACTGAACTGTTGAATGAACACTAATGATGATGATACAGTGTAGACTGGGACCCCCAAGAAATCAAAATGGTTGAGTGCCTGGCATATCTTTTCAGATGGGGGTCCCTGGGCTAATATGTGTCAATTTGAGGGTCCTTGACATGAAAAAGTTTGAGAACCACTGCTCTAAACAGACCTCTTTTTATCTCTTTAAAGGAACATCAACGGTTCTGCCTCGGTTCCCATGATCCTAACATCCAGCAGCTCTCTCCAGTCTGTGCCCCTCACCGGCGCACTGACCAACGGGGACTCGATGCACTCCTCCCCGCCTCGGGTCATCCTCCACACTGTTCCCTCCGCCACAGCGGAGGTCAAAGACCTGCTGACCCTCCACTCCCCCCTGGCTACGGGGGCCGGCAGCCTCCAGGACTTCCGTCAGCAGCTGCTTCTCACCAGCTTGGGCTCCTCCTCCTGCGTCTCCTCCACTTCTCCATGCACCTCCCCCACGCGTGTCATGAGCTCCGCTGCCTCCGGCTTTAATGCTCTCCCTCGCCTGGTCACCTTTAACGCGGCCAGTGGGCAGACCATGGTGGCACAGCAGCCCGGTACTGTAATTGCCACCGTGCTCAAGTCCGGCGACCTCCACGGGCTGCAGGTCAAAGAGGAGGCGCTGGATGCTCCCAACTATTTCCAGTCGCTAGTCAACGGCGATCCCTCACTCGCGGCAGTGGCCTTCGAGAGGGAAATTGGAGAGCTGGAAATTGGAGACATAGGGCTGAGTTACAGGACTGTGATCATTGAAACTGGTCAAGGCAACGAGCTGGACGATGGGCAACTTAACGGACACTTTTCTCAGAGCAGCAGCCCGAGTGAGGGCCTGACCCCTGTGGAGGAGCTAGAAGTGCGAGGGGAGATGTCCTTGCAACCCGAGCAGGTGATCAAGGGCCTTCCGGAGGTCTCCATCCAACTCCCTGCAAACTTTATCCAGATAAAGACAGAGCCCATGGAGGCCTAGGACTGCAGCCAGGACTCTTCCATATATAGTGTGAAACAAAAATAACTATGGAATCAAGTTTGATCACAGACTTAAGGTTTCCTTTCCCTACCGAGATAATCTGATCTTTGAATTAGAGATTTTGCAACGTATTGATCTTAAACATTGGTCAAATTGGCCTCAGGATTTATTGTTTACTCAGACTTTGTGACCATGTGCCTAATTTTGAACGTCAAGGGATTGTTTTGTCTTGTAAAGATGTTATTAATCAGAACTGGGATTACTTACTGTAGATGTGCCCCCTTTAGTGTTTCTCTCTCACACACACACACACACACACACACACACACACACACACACACACACACACACACACACACACACACACACACACACACACACACACACACACACACACACACACACACACACACACACACACACACACACTCTATACAAACATTCCTGTCTAGGAGAATAGCCATCAATTAAACCAGGGATCCCCTGAAATACCAAATGTGCCAGATAGAGTAGTCATTTTCTTGCCCGTACATCTCAATAGACTTGTGTCAATGCTTAACCACTTAAGCCTTATTTTATACGTCGTCATACGATGGGGTCGTGCGGCGAAAATAGACAACCTACAAGTTCACAACAATGCAACACGTGAGCTTGTGAAGTAGATTGGCTATTTTCACTACTTTTGAAAATGTTTGACATTTTTAATCTACTGTATAATGACATGCTCAAAATAGGGACGCCAGGTTGAAAGTGGTTACAGAGACTTTTTCTCCAACTAGGAGAATGCAGCAGACCAAAAACATGGGACCGAATGCCAACTGATTCAATGAAAGAAAGAGTATGTTTGATTGCGTGTTTGTGTGTGTGTGTGTGTGCGTGCATTTGTGCGTGCGTGTGAGTGCGTGTGTGTGTGTGTGTTGGAGGGGGGGGGGGTTATTTTGTTTTGTTATCCACATACAGTAGTATTTCTAGTTCCCAGGGATGAGGACTGGAATGTCATGGTGTCCAATCAGATTAAAGCACCACAGAGTTAGAAGAGTGCCTTAACAGGAAGTTCAAACAGTTCAAGGCTCTTCTTCGGAAATGTATGTGAAAGGATAAAATGGACTGCATAGATTTTCACTTCAAGAGTTGTGTGACTTTTCACACTTTATTTTTATTTCTTGTCAATATGGTATGCATCCGCCCTCCATATTACTCCTGGCCTTAAAACACTGTGTTACTATGGAAATGGGCATTTACCATCCACCAAGGACAGTCCAATATCAGACCTGTTTGTATATACAGCTACAGTCCTGAGGCAAGAGAAAGATAGGGAGGGAGGGAGAAAAAGAGAATGCAGAGAATAAAAGAGATTTCTATCAGCCTCGGCTACAGGGCTTGCATCTCCAAGGTATAAATTCTGTTTATATAAGATAGAATATATATATATACATATATATATGAATATATATATACAGTACATATAATAAGCAATTAAGATTAAGGCCACAGTGAATTTATTTATTTTGTGAATTTCAAAATTCTGTATAAAAAAGGCACATTTGTTTTTCTATTTACATGTGTAAACACGAGGGAATATTACAAAAAATATTGAACTACTTACCAGGATTATTTGGTAGTTTATTTTCTTTCTTTTTTATGACCAGACCAATATTTTTCATTTGTAAAGCATTCTGTATAATCATCACAGCTTTGGTATTTTCACGGTTTTGGACTCAAGCGGGTGTGCAATGCCGCGTTGTTATCATGCTGATGTCTTTGTAGATATATTTTTGTTGTGCGTCTGATTTAAACATACATGTATGTGCTTTGGTTCTCCTCCTTAGTGGACATACCTCTTTACCTTTCACAACAGTATGGCAGCAGGGGCTACGCAGTCAAAAATGTATATTGTGTGCACATGCCTAAAATAATCTTACAAGTACCTTCATTTGCATCTGTTTGATGTTGTTGCTGTGGGACAGAAACCTTGCATCTCCATATCCAGTCTTTCTATGTTTATGTAGTCTGAATTTCATACTTCATCATACGAAAATGTTGCGCAAAAGTAGCGAAAATAGATCTTTCTTTGGCATGTGGGTAGACTGGTCTTTCATCGCAAAGGTGATGTTAATTGGTGCAAAAATGGCGCAAAAATGTCATAAACATTGTAGTGCTCTACGTCATGTTACGTCACAAACACAGCATGCCCCTATTTGGAGACCACTTGAAACTGGCCTGAACATTTAAAAAGAAATGGGGACGACAGGTTGAAAAGTGGTTAAGTCTGTCTGTGGGCTTTATAAATATTTAACCAATGATAAGTATTAAAAATACACAGGCCTCCTGGCCTGCCCAGTAATGCGTGTCGAAGTGTCACTGAGCGAGACACTTAACCCCTAACTTATCCTCCGTCAGCACTCATCATGATCATCTGAGCAGTCATCAGCTGGCTGAAACTGAAACTGAATTTCAGTAGTAACGGTTTTGGACATATAATAAGGTTTCTGCCCAACAGTGACGATAATCATATCTCTCCACTTCCTTTGGTTATTTAGCAAAATGTCTTAGCAGTACTGTTTTTTTTTTGTGATGCACTTGCCATTCTGGTGCTCTCTTCCTGTGCTGTGGCCAGTAGTCTACGCTTTCTATATGATCTGTCATGGTTTGTTAAGGACCGCACAGGCTTAACGTCTAATTGGTCCAGAAGGCCCGCAGGAGCTGAATTCGTATTGATCATGAGAGCTATCGTGGCTAAACTGGTTGTATTTTCACTTGGAAGGTGCAGCTGCAGAGTGAGAACAGTCAGACACGCTGTGACCTCCCTCTGCACCGGCACCTGAGGACAGAACAGGAGTTAAATGCTGGTTTACAACTCACCATGTCACACAATGGGCTCTGTGTCTGCACTGACAATCAGAATGTATGCATACTGTACATACTGGACAATGTTGACAATCAATTATTATGCTGAGTTGTGTTACCATGTTTTGTTGAAATCTGTCTCCATGACAGTCCTTGGGTGCGGATTGAGCTGTGTCCTCATATGCTTTACAGAGGCGTATTTTGTAAACTGTAGATAATATATTCTGTCTGCCATTTCCTTAAAGCACTGTTGTGAGATATTTAGAGGTATGTCCGCTGTTTATTTCTGCTCATTATGTTTTGTGTCCATTGTCTTGGGTTCTCTCCATGGCTTCCCCTATGCTGAAAATAGAATAGATTTTTAAGGAAAGTCAATGTAAGAAATAAAAGCTAATATTTCTTCATTGAAATCCAACATTTCTTTTTTTATATACTAGAGTTTCGGGGGGCTACGCCCCCCTCAACCCCAGCCGCGCACGGGGCCCAGCGTGGCCGTGTGTATATTGGGGGACCCAAATCGCCGGAGTGAAACTGTGGAAATTTTTTTTTGAAAAAGGAAAAAATTTGAAGAAATAATATTTGTTATGTTTCATCCGCCATCAGGGGGTCCGCGGACCCCCTGATGGTCCACTGACCCCCTGTGGAGTGTTGGGACGCGCGGGGACACCCCTGGAACATTGCGGACCATTTCGGTGTTTTTTTTTTTTTTCATGAAGGTGGTTGCTTGTTTCTGGCGCAGGCTGTGCAAACCTGGCAACCCAGCGCATGCTGCCGCACGTTTAAGTGGCGTAGCGTCATGAGGGTGAGTGGGGCCGTGGCTCGGTCAGTGAAGACCCTGTAGTGCGGATGATATGTGGCATAGAGGGGCAGATTGTAAATCCACAGAGGAAACATCCGTGGGCTACCATTGGTTCAGCGATGTGTGCGGTCGCCCTGCGGCCCCTCCTCCTCCTCCACCAATGTGCAGTATTGAGAGCCCTGACATCACAACAATTGGAGCGATGGGCACTGCACTGTGGTTGGTTAGGGTACACCTAGGGCGCAGGTAGAACCCAGTTAAAGCCTGCATGGGCAAACGCAGTTAGGACCCGCCTTGGTCCCACATAAACATGGCTAGTTGGGGCCCACCTAAGGGCCAGGTAGAAGCTACTTATAGCCTGCATGGGCATCGCAGTTGGGACTGAAGTGGATGCCGCTGACATTGCTGACATGGGGTCCATATGGTTTAGCCCACCTTGAAACCATATGGGAACTACGCTGGCATGCTGGCTGTAATGCAAACGCTGCATCATACCTGCAGTGTGTAGTTTGATGTTGTGTGTGTAGCAGATATGCCTGCAGTGTGTAGATCAATGTCCATAGGAAAGTCAATGCCCAGCAGTGTTTTTTTTCCCCAGCAGAGTTTCTAGTGTGTCTGTGTCTCTGTGGAAGAGGTTGCACATGAACTCTGCAGCCGCACTGAGGCGCTCCAACACAAACACTCTGACATTAAGCTGCTTGACACAACAAACATCAGCACCACGCTGCTGTTTGTCCAAAAGACACAATATGTCCTCTCCCACTGACGTCATGTGTTCATTTATCGACAGCCGTACAGACTCCTTTTGACACATTTTACGTCGTTTATCCAGCTCTCACTGACTCTCCACATCGGGCTGTTATTTTGCTGCGATCAAGTCAACGATGTGAGAGATTAGCTATCACAGATGGACGGACAGGGGGTGAAACATAGTCTTGCGCCATGCCTTTCGGCCTGGCGGAGACAATAAAAAACCGAAAGTAAAGGAAATGGCCATTTCTGCAACAGAAGTAGTCAATAAACTATGCTATGAAAACATGGGCCACATTGGCAAAGAATGTAAGAAAGAGGCAATCATGTAGAAAATAGCCGATCTCCAAGCTTACAAAGCCTCTCAACGTGAGGCGTTTCGAGCTTGTAGATCGGCTATTTTCACAATATTTACTTGTGGAACGGAGTCAAACAGAATGGGGGGGTCCCAGATCAAGTACGTGTATTTGTGGGGGGGGGGGGGGGGGGGGGCGGCGTGAAAGGGTTGATAAACACTGCTGTAATCGGAGCGAAATTATCTGAAATTACTACATGACCATAATGCAGCCTAACATGCGTTGCACGTGGCGGTCCTGCCATTACGTTAGTTACTGTAGTTGCTGTGGAGCGACATAGTTCTCCAGAAGACACACACAAACATACACCATGTACAATGGACGAACTGAGCAGCAATGTAGACATTCACCACACGAACGTGCATTGTTGACAAAGTGATTGCACAGGCGCTGCAGGCATGACAACCAGATTAGCGTTAGCGACATGGCAGCTATCACAGCGCCCTGTCCGTCGTGCTGCAACTGCCTGTGATGGCTACAGCAGTAACAGCAAGCTGTCTGCGATGCCATTGTCTGGAGACTGCTCGTAGCGTGACAGGACCAATGAGAGTGAGCGCTGTAGTTGTTGCTAAGATACGGTGGCGTCTCTGCCCCATAGCTTGTAGATCTCTCACACATGATTGGCCTAGGCTGCGTTGCCAGGTCTGACTTTGTGTCTAAGCAATGGTCGGCTTATTTTTGCGCGCCTTTGGGCTCGTTTGCATTGTGCGCACGGCAGCGCTTGTTTAGCGTACGTCAGCGCGACGTGGCAACGGACGTGGCAACGTGAAAGGTGATTGGCTGGTGAAAAGAAACACCCGACGTTACACCAGAAATGGTGCCTGGAGAAAATGGTGACCAAAAAAAAAGTTTGGAAAAAAAGGAAAAAAACCCCGCAGCGGCTGCCAGCTGTTGTGGTGATGAGGTCGTGCGCACGGTAAACGGTACGAAGCTGCTTCCACTTCCGTTGTGTCCGACATTTGGTGAGTAGAATTAATTATGTTGCGAGGTGGGAACGGTGTAGTGAGGCATGCCAGGTGCCCTACGCGAAACGTAAATTCAGGCCGCCCGCCGTGGCGACAGTGTTGGCGACATGTGGTCTGACGGTGTTGTGTTTAGTCGATCACAGAGCTGTGGGGTGTCACCACCGAGGGCGCGGAAGTTGCTCGGCATTTATATAGTTAGATTGAAAGAGAGCTTTCATGGAATGGTTGCCCACAAAAGACATGATAAATCTCACAAGACCATATTTTTCCAATTAAACTGCATTCACTTGTTTTCCTTGTTAGCATGAATACTAAGTGAACAAGGGCCTTTGAAGTCATACACTCTCCAGTGTATCACAACAATAGAATGGCAGATGAGACACAGACTGTTCCTAAGCTTATAGAAATGTGTATCACATCGTAGTATGTTAACCACAAGGAGCCCAGCTGCTAATTGAACAATAATCAATACTTTTTTGACCATTGGATCAAAACAATCAGATTGGTTTACAGTTGCTATAGAATACTGGAAACTGCCGGTCTCCAAAATGTTACAGAATCAATTAATCTTTATTGTACGGCTTACAATACATTGTCAGCATTTAGCAGGCACAAGCAGAGTGCAAAGAAAACAAGTGCTACAAAATAATTAGGTTACCAGGTAAATATCAAACCCACATCTGTCGAACCTGCTTTCGAATAAGATATTTAGCATGTGGACAAGAAGCAAACAGTAGCATAATGTTAACAAGTAACCAGCATACATCTACATAGTATAACTAGCTTCTAATAAAATAGGCAACAAGAAGTGATACAAGGAATGAAGAGAGCCAGGGGGTGAGGTGGAGGCAGAAGAGGTGAGTTTTCAGACTGCGACAGAAAATGGGCAGTGAGTCTGTAGTTCTGACTGCAAGAAGAGGGTCATTCCACAGCTTGGTGGCCAGGAGGGAGAAGAGTCTTGGATGCTTGGAGCACTGGCCAGGGTGTCGTAGGCCCGTGTTTCTCAACCTATGGGTCGGGACCCCCAGGTGGGTCCCCACATGATTTTGAGGGGGTCCCCAGATGACAGTGAAGTGACAATTAAAAAAAAAAAATTAGATAAACAAGCTCACAGCGCCTCGCAACACGAGGCGTTGTGAGCTTGCCGCCAGGCTGAAAGACAAGGCCGAGTCAGGGTGGGGGGTCCCCAGTTCAAATATGATTATTTTGGGGGGTCGCGGCCTGAAAAGGTTGAGAACCACTATGTAGGGAAGGGAGGGACAGACATCCTGTGTTAGCTGATCTAAGTAAGTATGTAGGAAGGGGTGTAAGAAGGATCATGTCCTGAAGGTAAAGGGTGCATGCCCTTGATTGTCTTATCACCAGTGTTTTAAAGCATGGGTTTTCAACTGGTGGTCCGTGGACCACTGGTAGTCCGTGAAGGTATTGCATGTGGTCCCTGTGTCAGTGTTGCCAAGTCCGCTTATTATAAGCGACTTTGGGCTTGTTTTTCCTGTAAAGTCACTTGTAAATATTGGTAGTTGGTTATTTGGGCCTCTTACTAATGTTGTTTAAACCAGTGGTTCTCAAACTTTTCCCATGTCAACGACCCCCAAATTAATGTATTTGTTTGTAGACCCCCATCTGAAAATATTTGTGCCAGTTACCCCCATACAAGATTAATTTGTTGTAATATGTTTGAAAAGAATATTGCTTATTTTTTGGGACTTGTTTCTCTCGCAAAACCTGGCAACGTTGATACTTGCGTACCGCTCAAATTAACCGCCATGCCTGTTTGTTCTGCTTTGACCGACGTGCGTGGAAACAGAACGTGTTGCTGAGCCACGCTGACAGTGACACACTGGAACCTCATAATGTGACAAAATATAATACAAATAAAGCAAAAGAAAGGCCCTTGAATTAGACGCTTAAAACAAAAATGTTCAGAGCCAACACTGTCATAGTTGGGCTGTTTGTAGCAGAGGTCAGTGGTTACCGTTAGTTAAAAGTGTTGAACTGGCACTAATCTATAAAGTACGAGTTACATTTTAAGCATTTAGCTCAAATTAGCAGATGCTCTTTAATCTGCGACACCCAACTTAACTCGTTGCATCGCATTTTTAACCAGCGACGTGGTGTGGTCTTGGAACTATAAAGCGTCAACCCCCTCAACCAACAACAACACGGTATGTGGTCAAGTTCTTATTTGTGTTAAAACAAGTGATGTGCTACATTGTAACAAAACATTTTTGCTACAATGTAGCATCTGTGAACACGTAAACAAACACCAAACGTCTTTGTAAACAGTGACCTCTAGTGGCGTATTGCTTTACTAGACTAGTGGTTCTCAAACTTTTTCATGTCAAGGACCCCCAAATTGACACTTATTAGCCCGCGGACCCCCATTTGAAAAGATATGCCAGGGACCCACCCCCATAAGAGAAGAATTTTAGTAGTAGTGATTCTCAACAATTTTAAATTTCAAGGACCCCCATTTGACATGCATTAATTTGTCTCTGGGACCCCAATTTATATTGTAAAATCAATGTTAATTTAACTCTGAGAGTGTACCAAATGGACCCGTTAGGGTCCATTTGAACGGGTCCATTTGGTACACTCTCAGAGTTACATACCCATAAGGGTCCATTGTGTTCCTAACTATCCATCATTTAGCTGGGGAGTGGACCCCCTGGAACTCCCTCAAGGACCCCTGGGGGTCCCCGGACCCCACTTTGAGAACCAATGTACTAGACAACAGATGGCACCTGTTGTTAAAGGTTGGGTATGCTCTACCTTTAACAGCACCCTATTATAGGCCTATTATGTTTTTGTTTTAACTACTTACTTTAAAAAAAAAACAAAAACATTTGTGTTAAAAGGTTAAAGATTATATTCGGACAGTAATCATTGCTATAGCGTGTTTGTTCAGTAAACGGGGGGTCTCCCTGTCTCTCCGGCTCTTTAATAAACAGAAAATACATTTTCATTTTCAGCCAGTCAGGAGAGAGTACCCATTTATCAGCTTAAATTTTATAGTGTTGCAGTTTAAAATGTGTCTGCTCACTTCTTTGCGTCATCACTTCCAATTTCACTTGTTTATCCTGCATCTCTCCTGATTGGAAAAAAATGCTATCCCGACCTGAAAATGAATTTTCTGTTTACTAAAGGAGTGAAGAGACAGGAAGACCCTGAACAAACAAACACACACTATAGGATTGATAACTATGTGAATATTGATCCATTTAACACGTATTTGAACAAAATGATCATCATACTATCATCATCATCATCATCATCATCATACTATAATTCTAGTAACCTCTGTAGTGGTACGTGAGTGAAGATACCCGGTTCTCCTCACTGGCTGGACCAATTGCTCTGATTTTGCACACAGCCATTGACCATTACCATCTGAACGCAACTGTGAAGCCCGTTTTTCAATTTCATCAAATCTTAGCTTCTTATTAGCGTTTTTGTGTTAGCGTTTTTGTGTCAAACACAAATTGTTCTTTTGCTTCTGTGTAAAGGTGAAGATAGTGGAACGGGAGAAGAGTGGGGAAAACCCCGGCCAGGACCCATCTCAGAGAAACTGCCAGGTACGTGACGGGTTACACATTCCGGGTTTGTTTGTATGTCAACGACCCCCAAATTAATGTATTTGTTTGTAGACCCCCATCTGAAAATATTTGTGCCAGTTACCCCCATACAAGATTAATTTGTTGTAATATGTTTGAAAAGAATATTGCTTATTTTTTGGGACTTGTTTCTCTCGCAAAACCTGGCAACGTTGATACTTGCGTACCGCTCAAATTAACCGCCATGCCTGTTTGTTCTGCTTTGACCGACGTGCGTGGAAACAGAACGTGTTGCTGAGCCACGCTGACAGTGACACACTGGAACCTCATAATGTGACAAAATATAATACAAATAGAGCAAAAGAAAGGCCCTTGAATTAGACGCTTAAAACAAAAATGTTCAGAGCCAACACTGTCACAGTTGGGCTGTTTGTAGCAGAGGTCAGTGGTTACCGTTAGTTAAAAGTGTTGAACTGTGACCATTACCATCTGAACGCAACTGTGAATCCCGTTTTTCAATTTCATCAAATCTTAGCTTCTTATTAGCGTTTTTGTGTCAAACACTGTCGCCATGGTTACGGGGCTGCCCAGCTATGGGACGAACTGCCTCCCGGGTTGCCAGATCATGTGCGCATATCCCCCCACGGATGCGCTGCGCCGACCGGGTATGGTCTAGTACCTTTAACAAGAAAATAACGTAGCCCAACTAGCATCTATGGAAATAGGTGCAATGATTAGGCTGAGTGCTATGCTGCACCAGTTATCATCACACATACTGTGAAGGTGCATAGCAGGCCTACTTGTGAGAATGGGGTAGACCTTTGTGTTAATTGTACATTTTAAAGTGCACGACTGCACTCCCAATAATGCTATTTAAAATATGTACATGATACAGTCTCTCTCTCTCTCTCTCTCTCTCTCTCTCTCGCTGTCTCTCTCTCTCTCTCTCTCTCTCTCTCTCTCTCTCTCTCTCTCTCTCTCTCTCTCTCTCTCTCTCTCTCTCTCTCTCTCACATATTTATATATTCTCAATATATATTCTCAATTTCACACATACACAGACAGAGCCCTCTCTCTCTCTCTTTCTCTCTCTCATATCTAACTATATAAATGCCGAGCAACTTCCGCGCCCTCGGTGGTGACACCCCACAGCTCTGTGATCGACTAAACACAACACCGTCAGACCACATGTCGCCAACACTGTCGCCACGGCGGGCGGCCTGAATTTACGTTTCGCGTAGGGCACCTGGCATGCCTCACTACACCGTTCCCACCTCGCAACATAATTAATTCTACTCACCAAATGTCGGACACAACGGAAGTGGAAGCAGCTTCGTACCGTTTACCGTGCGCACGACCTCATCACCACAACAGCTGGCAGCCGCTGCGGGGTTTTTTTCCTTTTTTTCCAAACTTTTTTTTTGGTCACCATTTTCTCCAGGCACCATTTCTGGTGTAACGTCGGGTGTTTCTTTTCACCAGCCAATCACCTTTCACGTTGCCACGTCCGTTGCCACGTCGCGCTGACGTACGCTAAACAAGCGCTGCCGTGCGCACAATGCAAACGAGCCCAAAGGCGCGCAAAAATAAGCCGACCATTGCTTAGACACAAAGTCAGACCTGGCAACGCAGCCTAGGCCAATCATGTGTGAGAGATCTACAAGCTATGGGGCAGAGACGCCACCGTATCTTAGCAACAACTACAGCGCTCACTCTCATTGGTCCTGTCACGCTACGAGCAGTCTCCAGACAATGGCATCGCAGACAGCTTGCTGTTACTGCTGTAGCCATCACAGGCAGTTGCAGCACGACGGACAGGGCGCTGTGATAGCTGCCATGTCGCTAACGCTAATCTGGTTGTCATGCCTGCAGCGCCTGTGCAATCACTTTGTCAACAATGCACGTTCGTGTGGTGAATGTCTACATTGCTGCTCAGTTCGTCCATTGTACATGGTGTATGTTTGTGTGTGTCTTCTGGAGAACTATGTCGCTCCACAGCAACTACAGTAACTAACGTAATGGCAGGACCGCCACGTGCAACGCATGTTAGGCTGCATTATGGTCATGTAGTAATTTCAGATAATTTCGCTCCGATTACAGCAGTGTTTATCAACCCTTTCACGCCGCCCCCCCCCCCCCCCCCCCCCACAAATACACGTACTTGATCTGGGACCCCCCCATTCTGTTTGACTCCGTTCCACAAGTAAATATTGTGAAAATAGCCGATCTACAAGCTCGAAACGCCTCACGTTGAGAGGCTTTGTAAGCTTGGAGATCGGCTATTTTCTACATGATTGCCTCTTTCTTACATTCTTTGCCAATGTGGCCCATGTTTTCATAGCATAGTTTATTGACTACTTCTGTTGCAGAAATGGCCATTTCCTTTACTTTCGGTTTTTTATTGTCTCCGCCAGGCCGAAAGGCATGGCGCAAGACTATGTTTCACCCCCTGTCCGTCCATCTGTGATAGCTAATCTCTCACATCGTTGACTTGATCGCAGCAAAATAACAGCCCGATGTGGAGAGTCAGTGAGAGCTGGATAAACGACGTAAAATGTGTCAAAAGGAGTCTGTACGGCTGTCGATAAATGAACACATGACGTCAGTGGGAGAGGACATATTGTGTCTTTTGGACAAACAGCAGCGTGGTGCTGATGTTTGTTGTGTCAAGCAGCTTAATGTCAGAGTGTTTGTGTTGGAGCGCCTCAGTGCGGCTGCAGAGTTCATGTGCAACCTCTTCCACAGAGACACAGACACACTAGAAACTCTGCTGGGGAAAAAAAACACTGCTGGGCATTGACTTTCCTATGGACATTGATCTACACACTGCAGGCATATCTGCTACACACACAACATCAAACTACACACTGCAGGTATGATGCAGCGTTTGCATTACAGCCAGCATGCCAGCGTAGTTCCCATATGGTTTCAAGGTGGGCTAAACCATATGGACCCCATGTCAGCAATGTCAGCGGCATCCACTTCAGTCCCAACTGCGATGCCCATGCAGGCTATAAGTAGCTTCTACCTGGCCCTTAGGTGGGCCCCAACTAGCCATGTTTATGTGGGACCAAGGCGGGTCCTAACTGCGTTTGCCCATGCAGGCTTTAACTGGGTTCTACCTGCGCCCTAGGTGTACCCTAACCAACCACAGTGCAGTGCCCATCGCTCCAATTGTTGTGATGTCAGGGCTCTCAATACTGCACATTGGTGGAGGAGGAGGAGGGGCCGCAGGGCGACCGCACACATCGCTGAACCAATGGTAGCCCACGGATGTTTCCTCTGTGGATTTACAATCTGCCCCTCTATGCCACATATCATCCGCACTACAGGGTCTTCACTGACCGAGCCACGGCCCCACTCACCCTCATGACGCTACGCCACTTAAACGTGCGGCAGCATGCGCTGGGTTGCCAGGTTTGCACAGCCTGCGCCAGAAACAAGCAACCACCTTCATGAAAAAAAAAAAAAACACCGAAATGGTCCGCAATGTTCCAGGGGTGTCCCCGCGCGTCCCAACACTCCACAGGGGGTCAGTGGACCATCAGGGGGTCCGCGGACCCCCTGATGGCGGATGAAACATAACAAATATTATTTCTTCAAATTTTTTCCTTTTTCAAAAAAAAATTTCCACAGTTTCACTCCGGCGATTTGGGTCCCCCAATATACACACGGCCACGCTGGGCCCCGTGCGCGGCTGGGGTTGAGGGGGGCGTAGCCCCCCGAAACTCTAGTATTTATATATTCTCAATTTCACACATACACACACAGAGCCAGAAAGAAAGAATAGGCCGGCTGGCTCAGGTGGTAAAGCCGCCTGTGAATCAGAAAAGTTCCCGGTTGGGTTCGATCCATGGCTCCCCCTGGGTTTAGTGTCGAAGTGTCCTGTGTGAGCAAGACACTGAACCCCTACTGCTCCCAATGAGGAGAATGGTACCTTCCATAGTTTCCTCCACTGTTGCTGTGTGAATGTGTGTGTGTGTATGAATGGTTGAATGTAATGCAAGTGCATTACATTGATTGCATTACATGATAAAGGTGCTATATACGGGCATGCACCATTCATAAATAGACAGACAGAGCGAAGCCTTTATTATTTGGAGTACTATCCTGGAGTTTTTTGTTTGGATATTCTTTGTAGGATGCATCTCCCAGTCTCAGTTACTATATGGGATAGACTGAGCGTGTTTCTTTTCACATCTTGTTGATTGTACATTTGGCCAGCCTTTTGTAAGGCCTCTTCTGGCTGCACTGTACAAATAGGTTATTTGCACAGTACGGTTGTAAAGGGAGAAAGGGGTTTTGTAAGCAACAGCACAATGAAAGAGAAATTGTTCTTTTGCTTCTGTGTAAAGGTGAAGATAGTGGAACGGGAGAAGAGTGGGGAAAACCCCGGCCAGGACCCATCTCAGAGAAACTGCCAGGTACGTGACGGGTTACACATTCCGGGTTTGTTTGTATGCTATGATTCTAATCTAGCAGGCTTTGATTAATGACAGATCTTTTTTTTGTGCAGTACATATTCATGCTTTTTCAAATTAAGTTGTTAATTTGCATTTTTATGGTATTTGCTAGGTCATTGGTTCTCAAAGTGGGGTCCGGGGACCCCCAGGGGTCCTTGAGGGAGTTCCAGGGGGTCCCCAGCTAAATGATGGCTGGTTAGGAACCAAATGGACCCTTATGGGTCTGTAACTCTGAGAGTGTACAAATGGAACCAAATGGACCCTAACGGGTCCATTTGGTTCCATTTGTACACTCTCAGAGTTAAATTAACATTGATTTTACAATATAAATTGGGGTCCCAGAGATATAAATGCCATTAAATGGGGGTCCGTAGCCTCTAATGCATGTCAAACTGGGGGGTCCTTGAAATTAAAATGGTTGAGAATCACTGTGCTACTGTAGGTGGTAAATGCAGAGTTGTTGCCTGTGTTTGTTTTAGACTTCCCCAGGCCTTGAATTATTGCCCCAGTCCGGCCCGGGATCCACCGCCAGCTATTTCACCCCAAGGAGTCCGCTATCATGGTAAGAAACTGAAAACTGTGGGCGCTGGGGGCGTGTCTCCTCCTCCGCGTCATCAGCGCCCATACCCTAGGTGGGGTTGGCGAAAAGGGCCTACTCTGTGTGGAGTTTGCATGTTCTCCCCGTGTCTCTCAGGGTAGTTGATACCCTCACAAAAACATGTAGTAATCCTGGTCACTAAACTCCTCCCCCATGACAGCCGGGGCGCCTGATGGAGGGGAAGGGAACTGGTTGGAATAACGTGTTCCTTCCACGCGCTACGTCCAACCAGGGAAACTCTCCCGTCAGGTGACAAGAAGGTCAGTTGGCTCTCAGGCATTGAAGGAGGCATGAGCTTGGCCCTGGCCTCCCTAGGCTGGTGAGGGGAGTGTAGTGCCCAGGATCACTTAGAAAATCGGCACCGGGTGAAAAATAAGGGTTACAAAATCGTGGGATAAAAAAATGAAAAAATGAAAACAACAACAACAACAACAACAACATGGTAACAGATGCACAGTGAGCAGCAAATACACTTCAAATAACAAAAGTAAAAGGCAAAACACTTTTTGCGTACCGCTCAGTGGTTCAAAGGAAGTCCACCATATGGTAAGCAGTGATTGTAATGGAATATGTAACTATAATGAAAAGGCTACTAACACAGTCTGCACAGTCTTTATTCCTGGGTTTTTTCCAAGCCTAATTTCTACTCTGCCACGTGACAGTGAAAATGAGTGAATTTTGAATCGACACCCTCGTCGTGTGTGAGGAGGAAGTATCATTTTGTCTGTTAGCTGGTGAGACAGAGACCCTGCAGAAAGAGAGTGCAGAGAGGGCCCTGGGAGAGAGGAGGACTATTTCTGTGTCGCCTGCAGCCAGTGACACAGCGCAAGTGTTTACTGCCGTGCCATTGCAGCCTCTCACAGTGGGAGCTGTTGAAGGATGACGGCTGACATTATTGTGCCTCCAGCCCCTCGCAGGAATGGTAGAGAGAGAGAAATGAGAGATTATTTAACCACCAGATCCACCAGACTGACTGGAACAATTCGGAGATTTAAAAAAACAAGTCGTTGCCCGGAGTTTCATGGGTATTGCATGCCCGCATTGTGTTTTGTCTCGATTACCTACACCCGATTTTAGATTACAATGTTTTAGGACCACATAATCCTGAAAAGTCAAGTGCTTCATTTTTTATCTACAGAAGAATAATACACGATTTTATCGACAGCTGGTTTAATAGGTGTGTGAATTGTTCAGATAACACATGCAAACCTGTAGGATGAATCAATGCACCGCTAGCTCCACAAGATGGCACTGGTAATACATGTCTTTAAAAGAAGCACTGCAGCCTTGCTTGTGACATGCAGAGAGAACTGTTTTCCCCAAGTCACTCTTTTGACTGGTTTACACTCTCTCTCCCAGCTTCGGAGTAACAACCCATGGAACTGAGCGGATGGATAAGTAATAACCTGAAATGGAAATAAACAGCTGGAGGTGAAGTTACCATGCATTTTTAGATGCAGCAACAAAAGGAATTAATTCACTTGCAGACTTTCTTGATAACCAGCCAGTCCTAAGGCCAAGTAGGTAGAGTCCCTTGAACGGCACTAACCTGGTAGATGGACTGTAATCTCTATATGCTGCAGTGCAGACACCCTTCTTCTCACCACCTCATCAAGATGACAATAAACAAGCTCGGGGGGGGGGGTTGGGTGTAATGGCGGTAGGCTACACAGGGAGCGCTACCTTTTGAAATATGATCCTCGCGTTATTTATTTACTCTTCCTACTTTTTCTGTTGAAGAGGCACACATGGTTGACACGGGTTTACAGATTTGCCAGTGTTGAACCTACACATACATAGACTACTCATTAGAGCAGTGGTTTTCAACCTTTTTCATGCCAAGGACCCCTAAATTGAAATACATTTGGCCGCGGACCCCAATCTGAAAATGTTTTGTGCCAGGAACCCCCAGAAGCAAAGATTTGAGTTAAAAATGTTCGCATTGAAAACATATATTTCAAAGATATGCACACATTTTCAAGTTTTTTCAAAAATAGCAGATCTACAAGCTCATAGCGCGGCACTCGGTGCCACGCTATGAGCTTGTATATCTGCTATTTGACAAAGCTAAGTGATTAAAATGATTGTGACTCTATGTTAACTCATTTCTCTGGGGACCCCCTGGTACCCCCCCAAGGACCACTGGTTGAGAACCACTGCATTAGAGGTTTATGTAATCTGAAACCAAGCACCCAACATATGAATAGGAATCTGTTGCTCTGGGATGTACACGACGTGGGCATTTTGACAGCACCTAGACACATCTTGGGGGGAGGAGGAGGATGATTAGGTTGCTGGCTTTACGTGGATGCATCGGTACAGACTTGTCTCCTGCTTTTCTGGAGTCTTAACAACTCTCGCTGATTAAATAGAAATTACTAACAAGTGAAATCAATTATGAGGGGGATGTACATTTATTGGAGTTTGACTTTCACGATCGATACGAGACTTTCATCGCAACAAGGCATGAAAAGATGTCAGGAATCGAGCAATAATGTATCTGTATCAGTCTCTCCACTCAGGGTTAGATGCCATCCTATTCAAAAATGACTCTCAAGGCTCCCCATGCAATTTACTCCCACAACTACACAAAAGACCCCGCCCCCCCCTGAGTGTCCGCAGGGACCTTGGTAACTGTAACAAATAACAGACTCTTACTAGCAGTTTATGCCTTTTCACAAACCTTTCCATTGTCCATACGCCCATGCGCCAAGAGCACCCTGACTGTGCTGTATCTGTTTAATAAAAGCTAACCACCATTTGATGTGGGAAAGGCGAGAAATAGTATCAACCAAAACTCATAACACTGATTTTATGAACTTCTCAGTATGGCCTCAGGGACTTAGCACCACCCGTGTCAGTTTATTTGAAGTATGTTTGCAATTATTGCATTTGTTAACTCGTACCACAATTTTTTTTACTCGACATGTTGCTTCAGGCCATTGACATTATTGATTTGAAATACAATTTGGTTGCAGCCTGTGCCCCATTTACGAACATTCTTTACACATTTACATAGTATAATATGTCTTGCCCCCATTTTCGCATTAATTTGTTTCATTGCATTAGGCATCAATATCACTGACAGTGTGACATTGAGTAATAAGTCATAGCATCGTGTCACCGTCGACACTCAATTAGAAGACGAGAAACGACCCATCTGTGACCTCCCCCTTCGGTGTAGCTCCGGGACTCCGTCGCATAGCATTGCCATCCACATTTGGTGGCTGGGCGAAACTGTCTATCTTTGCCCTGTTTCCCAACTTCGTTTTCAAAAATGTAAAGGTAGTCCAAAGTTCCTACAGACATCTTTAGTAAGGACGGGGTGGTAAAATGATCTTCTGCTGTGCAACGACTGTTTAAATCAGGAGTTCTGACAACCTTTAACACTGAAGCACGTTCCCGAACAGCAGATCAGGAACGCGCTTCTGGAATATGATTTTAGCACCCCGTCTTTACTGGATGTCAATGTTTTGTGACCGAGTCCCAGAGTGAAGGACGAGGTCACAGATGAGGATACTGTACACATAATGCATCACACTTAAACATTGCAAGTTACTCCATGGATGTCAGTTAGAGCCAGTTACTACAAACATTCTTTTGAGGTTCATTGAAGTTGAAGATTAAAATGTCATCGCTTATACAGCTTTTAATGCCTGAATGTTAAACTATAATGAAGGAGATTCAGGTAATAAGTTATCGGAAAGTAAGGTGTTCTGAAACCCAACACCCATGTGTGGTCTGTCACTGCCAACTCAAAACGCCTAGAGAAGAAAACTGAAAGCGTTATTCATTTAAGAATATAGCCCAGCTGGCAGGTTTGTTGAAAGCTCCCAAAGGAATCACAATGATGTTGTTTTGTTGGAAAGTGGGTGACTGTTGTGTGTTAAATTGATACTCCTCTGCAATCAGGTAATGATGTGAGGTAAGATCACATGCAAGTAGTCTACATGATCAGTTATAGTTTTGGACATTTTTAAGAATTTGTGAATACATTTTAAAATGTCACCAAAATGGGGATGACAGGGTTGTTGTTGTTATGGATAATTTGTACATACTTTTATATAATGATCAAGGTGTTACAATTGTGGCTTGGCAAAGCTTCCTCCCCCTCTGGATTTGGAACTATCTTATAGTCTTTCAAAGACAATTCTTATGGTGAAACTGCTGATTTCTGCCATCAAAGCAGTTGTATTGTTTGTATTGTTCTGGCAAAACAGTCCAGCTGTTTGCATTTTTCGAAACAGCGAGTGTACTAAGTGTTTATTGTGATATGGAACTTACTAATGTTTCAGTTTCCTCACCTACAATGCCTTCAAGGCATTGTAGGTGGAAGGAAACTGAAACAATAGTAAGTTGCTGATTCTACTAGTCAGGACATCAGGACATACCATTTAATTGAATTCAAATGTTTATGGTTACAAGGGAAGCATGACAGAGATGTCTGACAGCGTTGCACCAAATTCAAACCCTTGCAGGTGTACCCTGCTTCTACATCAGCAGCTGATTAGACATGCACCAGGAAATTATTTTGGATTTAAGGAAACACAGTACTTAAAAAAAAGACAGATGCGATTCAGTTTTGCTTTTTTAATGCCTCCACTTTGTTATTCTGAAGACCAAATCAGTTACGAGAACATTGATGCTTGGTTTAAGGCAGACTGCAAATGCTGGAACTTTCCCAGAGATATGGCAGTTTTAATTGGGGCACTATTGAACACATCTTAAAGCTTGCTATGAAACAATGCACAGTAAAACAATAACCACAGAAACAAATTGTAGCGCTAATTCAAGGAGAAGAGGCAGATAATGTGAAGCTTGTTTGATTATAACTTGTTGACTCGACTCAGTTCTAAAAACAGAGATGATATATATTTAATGAAATGTCTAGCATTATGTAATAATTATGGTAGAAGTTGTACAATTCTTGTAGTGTATATACAGTACAAAATACAAAATACTCCAGAAAATCAAGATAAAAAGCTTTGCTTTGTAACCCCCGAGGAAAACAAAATGCAGAGCAGAATTTTTATAAAAACACTGTAAGATAGTTTTCAAAACACAAAGCACAACAGTGCACAGGATGACACTGCATGAATACGATCCGTTCTTAAATCGCTTGATAAGCATTTCAAAATGCACAGCGTTTTCAAGAAAGAATCGCAATTCCCAACTTGACTCAGGCTGTTGAGACAAACACATATTTGGTGTGCTTAGGGCTGAGTAATGTATCAGTATTTATCGCTTATCGTCTATCATTGTAATCATGTCTTGGGATTATTTCGTAATATTTTGAATCATGATCCACAATTTTGTTGTCTAAATTAACACCACAAAGCAACTGCTACTTCAGATTTTTGAAATGCTTTGGAATGTCAGCTGATAATTGCATGTGTGGTTTTCGATACAGATATCGTAATATTTAACAGTATCGGAAGTTCTTCAGGTGATTTTGATATTCATTATTTTTCCCATATTACCCAGCCCTAGGTGTGATCATTGGATACTAAAAGGGCAATGGATTATTTTGGTAATATTGACTTGTGAGAGAATAGCACCAAAAATGACATGAACCTTATTTTCACCAGATCACACATTTCCAACTCAGATCCTCCCCAGCATACGGGCAATCCACCAGTTGCAAGGCATGACGATCTGACAGATGACCCGTCCCCCTTGATAGTAGTATGGATATGGGTTGAAACCTCCCAGGGGTTCGTGGTAGCGTCTGCAGTAGCGGTAACCACGGCGACAGTACTGGCAGCAATAGCCATTGTCATCTAGACGGTTGTCCAGCTCAATTCCAACGTCTCTCTGAAAAGAAGAGCGGGTCCCAATTAGAGCCGTTTATTCATAGTCTTTTGAATAACATTTAATTTAGTTTTAGTGATATTTTAGTAATCTGAAACGTTTTTGTCTAGTTTTAGTCGACTAAATATATGATTTTAGTCGACTGAATGTACAGTTGATTTCGGCGACAGAACTGTATTTTGATGGGCCGTCGTGGCGTCATAATGGCAGATTTTGCACTTGTTTGCGTGCTGAAAATAGCCGATCTACAAGCTCACAGCGCGCCGCAGAGCGACGTGTTGTGAGCTTGTAGATCTGCTATTTTCAGAGCGCAACACCCGAGCGCAACCAAACATAAAATGACTTGTCTTTCAGTTCTATTGGATCTCTTCTCCACTAGTCCCCCCCTAACATTTGAGTCTAGTTTTTATTTGTTGACAATATTGTCTTAGTTTTAGTCATCATAGCTTAGTTTTTATAATTTTTTTGTCAGTGAAAATAATCGACCAACATTTTCCGTCATAGTTTTCTTCGACGAAATTAACACTGCAGGACAGTGGATTTGACTCTGTGAATTGATGCTCCTGCTTTGGTTGTAGGCAAGGAGGATATACTGTATATGAAACATGTTAGAATTTATGTGTCACGCAAAGTTGTGCCGTACTTGATGGCCGTGTGACAAAGGTAACATGATGGCGGTGAAAGTGGGACACCTTGATTTAAGCTCCAGGAGCATAAAACATGATGATATACCCTTGACCTTTCCATTACGCCAGAGGTTGCGGTACTCCTGGCTGTCCGGCGTTCCGTTCTCTGACCCAGTGATCTTGGCTCCACCACCAGGGCCATCTTCAATCAAAGGGACTCTAACGCTGGTGGTTACCAGCATAATTACACTATTTCTTTCATCTCTGACCTCCTACTCCCCCGGTCGCGGCCCACACTCTGCACCAAAATGCTAGCCCCTCCTCCATTAGAGCGTTCAGATTAGCGCTGGCTACATCGTGGCGCCCTCCCTCTGACCTTGACTTTAAGTGGATGGCACATTCCTAAAGCAATTAGCAGAGTAATGATCGCCTAACAAGAATCCTTTCATTTGCTCTCACTGGCTGCCTCTGAATTTATAGAGGGGCCAAATGAAACCCAAACGCAAGGTAAATTGGGTAGAATTAATGGCCCTTGGCTTTTTCCATTGTGCTGGTTGGTTCATGCCCTCTCTAGACTCGTGGGGGCCGAGTGCCATGCCTTTTGATCAAGAGCAACTCCAAATAGGGTTCAGAGAAGTGCCACTTAACTCGCCCCACTAGTTGAGGCGGCGGCTGCCCTCGGTGCGTGTTTGACCACATTTCAATCTCCTGTAGCAAATGAATCCTCTGAGACGATTCAGCACTGTCTTGTTAAACAGCCTGGATGGAAGAGTCAAAGGCCTTCTTGGACCTCCACGTCCGGCGCGAGCTGGCATCATTCTCTATACCATGCTTACAATGAGTCGGCTACTTGCAACGGTCTCTCTAGTCTAGAACAAAACATAAGTCCTCTGTGGGGAATAGAGGATGTCAGGGCCATTGTTCCAGCCTATAGGCTTATGAGAGAACTGGACCCACGGGAACACAACACATGGCTTTGACCTCTAATCCTCCCTTCCACTGTCCACTTTCAACCTGGCGTCCCTATTTTTTGGGCATATTTAGGTTGTTAAAGGTAAAATTATACATATATATTCTTGTTTTATTTAAAAACTAGCTGCAATTTTGTTCACCATCAGAACCTAGTATTGACCGGATCATTGTGTGGGTGAAATAACCTCCCTCTCTTCTCCCTGTCCGTACCTCCCTCCACCTCCCAGTCTCCCTCTCTTCCTACCACCCCCCCCCCCCCCCTCCCCATTTTCGCTGAATATTCACCTATTATGACATGCCCAGAATAGACAGGTTTCTGCACAACTATTCACAGCATATCTGGAACACATCTTTCTAGTTGGACTTGTACTTGAGGTCACGTGATCACGCACTGCAGCTCGCTACTCCAGCTGAACCCGGTCATGCAACATCTGATTACAGTCTTATCAGATGTGAGCGTTTCAGTCAAAGCGGTTTGCCCCCTGAATGCGCACACACCCAGTAATGTTAGTAAACAAGAAATGTGTTCTATTGGGACGCTAAGGTTCACGTAGTAAAGTTGTTCAAATAAGGTTACTGGACCAGCTACTCCTTTTAGGTACAGTGAGTGCAGACTACAGATGGGTACATTTTCTTTTGTGGCTGGTATCTCACCATAACTTCTTAACCTGCATGTCTCACAAAAAAAAAGCAGCAGTAGGATTCAAATCACGAGTCCCATCCCAACTGTTCAGAGAGCGATGATAAATGGAGTTAAATTACATGCTGGTAACACAGGGGACAACACATAGAGAAGGAGAAAAAGATGATGTGTAAGGTGTGCTTGATTTATTGCTCTGACAAAGTCAGCTAGGCAATTAATGATTTATTATTTTAGTCGAGTTTAGGGTCATCAGCTCCCAGGCAACAATCTATTATGGAAAGAACACAAAGGCTGTCAATGGACCAATGATAATCTTATCTGCTTCTCACAGCCCAAAGTGTGACGCTTACGAGATCATGAGCGCTAGCCCCGGAAAAAATAAGAAAATATTTTATTCAAATGATGTTGCATTTATCAAAACAAATAGCCAATAGGTAGTATTGCTCCTCAGAGACAATTAATCAAAGCTATCCTTTTTTAAAACAGAGGGCACATATTAATCACTCTAGCTTTGAGTTTCCTACCTCTGGTGGGATGCTGTGGTGATAAGAATGGTGCACCTTGGGAAATCTCAGGCAGTCAGTCACAAACATGCAGCATTAATGAAGAGTAAAAGTCATTACCCCCTTGCTGCATCTGATTTCATTACACAGACATGCACTCGCACACACACACACACACACACACACACACACACACACACACACACACACACACACACACACACACACACACACACACACACACACACACACATACACACACACACACACACACACCTTCATGCATATTAAGAGGCATACGATATGAATGAGTCTGTCAAGTAGAAAACTTTGTCAGTCATTCAATAAGATGTAGCGAATCAAAGCATGACTCCTTTAATTTCCACACTTGTTGGTGCTATTTCACACACACTGATTGCCACTCTTCATGGGCTTGAAGCACATGCCGGGATATGTTATTAAATCTCATAGCCGAGCTCATCACGTCCTCTCTGATATCAAATTAAAACGCCAGAGACAAGATGTCTCATATTCCGCTGTGCGCTCCCCAGGGGTTTTACTCTCACTAGACACACACACACACACACACACACACACACACACACACGCACACGCACACGCACACACACACACACACACACACAGTGTATGAAAGGCTTTGCTACCAATGTTTAAACGATTTCCTGAACTGATCATTCCACAGTCTGATGATGAAGATAGTAATGTATGCACATAGAGAAATAACTGCTGGTTCACTTAACCACGTAAAAGCTGCAATCCATAACTTTTTGTGTGTGAATTAAACATTATTTTGACCAATCTGTATGGTGAAGTATCTTAATACGATACTTAATACGACTGTTGTTGGGTAGGACCGCTCCTGGTTGACAAGTGGCATTGCATGAAGCTCAAAAAGCGTAATAAATCCTCTGCTCAAACAGGCTTTACTCAGCAGTAGAACATTTTGGGGACCCATGTTCGAATACCTGGTAGGACATAAAACTTACGGATTGCAGCTTTAATCACTTAAAGCCCTATATACTTTGTTTTACATCAGAATGCTCACAACACGCCACAACCCTTGTCATGACACACCTATTTGTAACACATTTTTGCTAGTCTGGGATGGCTCAGGGTACAGTAGATGACAGGGTTAAGCAATTAAAAATGGGATTGCTTTTCAAGATAGGGCATTGAGGGCTCTCCCTCAATGCCCTCTAGAACCTGACTAACTACTAACTACCAAAGTGAGTGACACCGATAGCCACAATACTAGAGGGAGTGACATCAACGATCTGGTACCCACCTATAGAACAAACATGGGTAAATTAGATTCTCTTTCTACTGCACTGCCACCAAAGTGTGGAATGCCCTAACACCATCCCTTAAAAAATGTGGATCTCTGGCTTCCTTCAAAACAGGCCTGAAAATCCATTTCTCAGGAGGCCAACGGGGAGGTAAACTCACTTCTCCCATTGAAAGGTGATGGCATTCACGGCCTACAGTTTTTTCCTTATTATTCTTTTCCCTTTTTCTACTCTGACTGTGCATTTAGTGTTTTATATTTGTTGAGTGTTATTTTATATTATGTTGATACTATGTTGATGAATTGAATACCACAAAAGGACCACAATGGAACTTTTTTTGTTATCCTTTTAGCTCAAATGTCTGACTGTACCTCGTGCTGTTTACAATTCTTTCTAATAAAGTATTCAATCAATCAATCAAACTACGCCTAGTGAGCTTGTAGGTCTGCTATTATCGGTGAATACTTGCAGAACGTTTCCCTATTTTCCCCAAATGTTCGCCTGTTATGACATGCCCAGAATAGGCTACGCTAGGATTCATGTGGTTTAGTGACAAGCTAGTTGGCTCTCTCTGAGCAGAGATGCTACCACAAGGACCACATACACACACTTAGTGCCCCCTTCAGTGTTTTCTAGCTTTTTTCATGGGGCGGCAGTGGCTCAGTGGCCGGTAGAGCAGCCGGATGGCAACCGCAAGGTTCCCAGTTTAATCCCAGGCTCCCTCAGAGTTAGCGCCGAAGTGTCCTTGAGCAAGACGCTGAACCCCTAATTGCTCCCGATGAGCAGGTTGGTGCCTCGCATGGTTTCCTCCGCCATCGGTATATGAATGTGTGTGTGAATGGGTGAATGTAATGCACAATCTATGTAAAGCACTTTGGATAAAAGCGCTATATACATGCACCATTTACCATTTACCTTCGTTTAATGTTTTCCAGTACCAACCTGTAGTGTTAAACATTGATTTCAAAAGCACCATAGACCGTTTTTGAGAAATCAAATTAATTTTGAGGGTGAAATTCGAAATCTTCTCTTGAAATCTTCTCTTGATTTGGTTTGACAGGTGAAGGTCACCGTGCCCGCTTTCCACTTTACATTGCCTTTGTAGCCCACCTGGTTGCCATAGCGACACGATGTACTGATTTCAAACTACAACCTTTTGGTGAGAAAGTTGGTCCAAGATCAGGAAGTGAAATCGTCTGGGCATGTCAAGACTCATTTTAGGTGATACATATAAATGTGTGAAATCTCTCCAAAATGCACTGTGGTGCGACACATTGTGAGCTTGTAGATCGGCTATTTTTGCCACGCAACGCCATTGTACGACGAAGTATAAAACACAACTTATGCACTCCAAAACCAGTGGTGTAAAGTAACTAAGTACATTTACTCAAGTACTGTACTGAAGTACAGTTTTGAGGTACAGTTTGTGAGCTTGTAGATCTCCTATTTTCAAACATTTTAGTACTTTTACTTTTGTACTTTTCCGCAAGTACATTTTTAATTCCGATCTTTTCCTTTACTTCTACTTTGCAGTATTGATACTTTTACTTAAGTAAAACATTTGAGTACTTTTTCCACCACTGTCCAAAACCGTGCGTGCGTGTGTGTGTGTGCTGAAGCATGGTCCAATCATATTGGAAGCCCATCCTCGCTATTTGGGTCAAGGACGGTGGTGCCATTCCTCCAGCACACTGTCGGGTGATAGTTATTCAGTTGGAGATATCCAGGGCTCTGGCTCTGCTACACACCAGGCTACAAATGTGGCAGCCGTGGCTAAAAGGTCACCCCCATATATCTGCCAACCTCTGTCACAAGGACGCTAATGATTATTCTGCCTAAAAAAAAAAAAAATACAAGAGAGAGAGAGAGAGAGAGAGGAGTGCAGTATGGGAAGAGGCAGCTCAGTGATGGGATTCAGACCTATGAAAGGTGGATGAAAGACCATGGCACATCAAAGGGGATGTTTGTGTGAGAGAGAGATAGAGAGAGAGAGAGAGAGAGGTATAGGGTAAAGAAAGAGAGGTAAATAGATTAAGATAAAGAGAAATGGTACACAGTAAAAAGTCAAAAAATGGACTCAAAATGCAGCCACTGCAAGGGTCCAGGTGTGTCCATCTTTTTGCGTTTGTGCACTCACACATTTCTATGCGTGTGTGTGTGCGTGCGTGCGTGCACCTGTTTGCAACGAGTTGCTGCTGCTGCTGCCTCCGGAATAAAAATGTCTGGGATAATACATGTGGCATCCTACTGGCATGGGGCTGGGGGGGGGATCCGCCTACCAATTCCAGTCCGCTGCCTTTTCCCTCTCTGCTTGGTCACAAAGGCCTTTGTTATCGCCAGGCCCACAAACACTGGGCTGGATGTGGTCTTTCATTGCCGCTGCGGCGGGTATGCATTACTCAGTTGATAAAGGTGGACCATTTCAAAAGCCGAACAGTTTTTCATCCCCCTTGGTATGTTTTAATTGCATGGCGGTGCAAAGCAGCCAAGCCACAGAAGATGAGGGAGAAGAAGACGCGTATCGTGGGCGCGGTTGTTGAGTGCGGCGGGGAGGTGTTCCTGGGACTGGCCTGATAAATGCTAATAATATTATAGGGCGTCTCATTGCACTGCGTGTCTCTCGCTGTTTCTTTACTGCTCTGCGGAGAAGACAGAGCTCAGCTCATTATCCTCGAATTTAGCTTTAGTGGCCACTGAGACAGCCCCAGACATTGTCTGTGTTGAATGAGGCATTATGTTTGTGTGCGTGTGTGTGTGTGTGTGTGTGTGTGTGTGTGTGCGTGTGTGTGTGCGTGTGCGCGTGCATGCGGCGTGCTTGCACGACTGTGTGACTGACTGCATAATGTTCAGTGTATGCAGTGTCTGCATGTGATCTTCTCTTCGAGTCAAGGATAATTAAATATACAGTATCGAGTTGGTTTACGCGCAGCGCTCCAAAATATGCCGTTTGGCCGCACCGTTCTTTTTTATACGCTTTCATAATTAATGCTAAATTAATAACTGTGGCGGTATCTATTCAGTAATGAGTGACCTTGGGAGTCGGCCTTTGTGCAGTGATTGCCGCTGCTTCAGAAATAAAGTAAGAAGAAGAGATTCTTAACGGAAGCCATGCAGGGAGAAGTTTGCTGCCTTTGAACGCTGGATATTCCTCTCAATTAACCGAGAGACATTAAGGGAGTCTTCAATGAACTGGCCTTACTTACAGAGATATATAGAGCAATTGCTATGCCCTCTGGTGCACCAAGTCTGTTTTAACATCAATTAGTGAGCGATTTATATGCAGAGAGAGTCTGAAGTACAGCCTGAGCACATGGAAGGAGGGACTGTGTCTCCTAGTGTCTGTGTGGTTCTACTCTACAACACTCCAGGGTGAAGCAGTTAATCGAGCCAATCGATTAAATACATTTTTAAGAAAAGCAAAAATAGCCGGTCTACAACCTCATGACACATGGTGAGGCGACACACTGTAAGCTTGCAGATAAGCTATTTTCGCTATTTTTCCACGACACCGTTGTACAACAACGTATAGGGCTTAAATGTAGGGTTAGTGATTCACTTGTTTAATCTGTATCCTGACTGAGTTCTCTATCCTGACTGGATAAAATTGGTATCCCGACCTGAAAATGCATTTTCTCTTTAATAAAGAGCTGGAGAGACATGGCAACTCCTGTTACTGAACAAACACTCCATAGCAATGAGTACCATCAGAATATAGAGATATTTAACACTTATTTTACCCAAAGAAACTCCTAGCTTAACCTAGCTTAAAGGAGAATTTTGGACTAAGCTTTTCTTACCTTTTCTATGATGTTATGATATGATATCTTAGGATGAATGGTACAGTAGAAAATGTCTCCATCCCTGGTCTGACACAGCTTAAAACGTGCGCGGATAGGCCTTGCGTTAGATCACATATTTTAATACCTTTTTTTTTTCACTAGACAAGATTGAAATCTCGATATTTCAATCTCGTCTAGCGAGACTTAATTTTTTTTTTCTTCTTTTTTTTGACAGTGTTCTGTCACTATGAACGTCAGATCTAAAAAAAAAGAAAGAAAAAAAGCTATTAAAATATGTGATCTAACGCAAGGCCTATCCGCGCACGTTTTAAGCTGTGGTGAACCCAGGATAGAGTTATGAAAATCTTCTACTGTACCATTCATCCTAAGATATCATAACATCATAGAAAAGGTAAGAAAAACTTAGTCCAAAATTCTCCTTTAAGTGGTTCATCAGATACAAAATCAATTACAAGCATTTCGTGTTGATTGAAAAAGGAAGAATCTCAAACGCTTCTCAATTTTTTTCAATGAATCAAAAGAATTATCGATGGAATAATCTCTAAGGAGATGATCGATAGTTGCGGCCCTACAGCTTATCTTTATACCACCGCCCTCTGACCACTCTGGTGCGTTGTCCGAATAAACTGTGTTCAATGAATCAAAAACAAGGAGGTTCGCACTCAGAAATTAAAATTGTTCTCTTGTTTACATTTTCCACGTCTCAGGACAGGTGACAGATGTTTCTGCTATCCAGCCTTCATCATGCCCAGCCCTACAGCTACTTACATAGTCATTGACTTGCTGTTGCTCCTGGACGTCGCGGGTGAATCGCTGACCTGCGACCTCTGCATCAGGTGTGTCCTCCACGTCTTCCACCTCATGGAACTCGGCTTCTGAACACATGGATAAGATTCAGCTGTCATGGCAGCAACAGCAGCAGCAGAATGAATGAAACACTGGGAAAAGGTAAGAGAAATTGCTGAAAAAGGCAGATCTATATGTTCACGCGTTGCGGATACATTTTTTTGCTTGTAGGTCAGCTATTTTCTGTAAGCGACAGCGTCGTACGACAAAGCATACATCAGGCTTAAGAGACGAGCCAATGAAAAAATAAGATAAAGTAAAAAATAAATAAATGGGGAGAACAGACGAGACAGCCAGATGGTGATGCACTGCGCTGCGCCGTAACAGCGATTCCATTGTTAGCGATACAAATGGCAAAGCATGCAGTCAGGATGTTGGCTTGTTTTTCTTTACTGCTTGAAGTTAATTGCTAACATCCGGAGGAGAATAAAGGCAACATTTATTTGCCTTCAAGCAACAGCGATGCAGTTGTGACTCAGTGCACACTGCTAGACAATAGGGCAATTTTCCTCGAGTTTGTTATGCACGTCCCTCGAGAAAGTATGGTTTAAAGGCCGTTCTCCAGATGACCATCCCTCACTTTAAACTTTTAAGCCGCCAGAAACTGAGTCAGTCTCTCCCGTCTGGTGGTGAAAATCCTAACAGTCTCTAAAGGCATCGTGTGACCTGCTGTACGGGGGTGTCTTTTGAGATAGAGTGTTAATAGGCTGCGTTTAGAGGCAGAGGTGCCCCCGTGCCCCTTACCTCCCATGGGGGAGGGATGGATCCAGTGGATGGGCAGCTCCTGGCACATCTCCCAGATCTTGGAGTTGAGAAGGAAGGCTCGGTTAGCGATGGGCTCCTCGGCAGGCATCCACACCTGGGAGTCCTCCACCTTCACATTGATGACCTCTGTCTCCTCACCCACCTGCCAGAGAAAAAAGCACACACACACACACACACACACACACACACACACACAGTATATAAATATGTCGGAGCCTACACAACCGTTTGAAGCCTGCATGCGTAGTCTCTTCGTATGGCCTGCGCTTGCTCTCCTGTCCACCTCTAGCTCTATCCTTTTATCTATTGCCTCATTCTGCCCACAGGGAGTGGGGGCAACTTCCTGAATATTGACTCCCGTTTCCCCGACTTCCTCTCCTCTCTCCTCTTCACCTTCCTCTCAAGCCTCCGGGGCTGCTGCTCCCTTCTATTATACATCATTTAAATTCACAGACAGTGACAATTTGACTTTTAAATGACTTCAGTGGCCTTTATTGCTCTGAGTGTGGCAGCAATATCGTTAAATATGACAGACACAATAAAGCCCGGCGTTTCCCTCTATCCCCAACAAACCACAGCGCCTCGCTTGGCACCCGGGCTTAATTTGTTGATACTGTAGTTCATGAGCTGTAAAGTAAACTATTATTGCTTAATGATAGCGACCGCATGTCACTGTTGTCTAATAGAGATATATGAAGGGGGGTTGGTAATGCCTTCCCCCAACAGTGCAGATATTTATTTTCTTCATGTATATGTAAATACATAAACAAACAAAGCCCTCTACCCATTCCCTTGTTAATTAGCAAAGCCGAGCAGGAAAGCAGTTCACTTTGACAAATGTTTTTACAAGGTGATTTTCTCCCAGTCTAATGCTTAATTGCACATTAGTTAAGCTTGATGTAGAATCCTGGGGGCTATGGTAGGAGCAGGGATCATTAATATCAGGTCGTGCTCCCTTCCTCCTGTTCACTCCTGTCACTCTTCTTTTATATTCCAACGCAATCTCTCCTTGCCAAATTTCATTTGCGGCAAAGGCGACTCCACGATGACCTGTGGAGAAGAAAGAGCACACACGCGCGTGTTCCGTCACATCAAAGACGTTGCTCGGGCGTGGGCGGTGTTTGTGCTCATCCAAGCCTTTGACACAGTTTTTTCTCTCACTTTCTAGCCCAGGCCAGATCACACTATTCTAATGATGACTCGGTGGGTGGGCGGTAGTATGGCGGTTTGGTGTTTACCATTCCCTAGACCGCAGAAATTAAAATAAAACTCATCAAACACAAACGCTGCTCTCTAATTGGACCTCTTAACCATTGAATCCTTGTGAGCCTTTTCCTGAAAAGTGAACGGAGGTCACGACACGGGGCCTCGCAACATGACTTTGACTTCACAGTCGAGAAAACGAATCCAATAACTAGAGAGCAAGAGGGAGCTGGCAAAGGTCTGCATTTTAGCATGGAACAGGGCTACTTAAATACCAGCTGACAAACAAAAAGACAACATTATTATGGTCCATGCAGTTGTGAGCGTTTGTTTTTCTTTTCTCTCTGCTACTGACACATTACATATTGTGACACAAACCGTTTTTTGTGTTGGACATTGGTGAATGATGGTAATTTGGTTTGTGCGCCCAGTCCCTGGAGTATTTTATCTGAGCTTACAGCACACATAACTTACTTATACAGTGTGACACAGTGCAAAATACACACAAGCATGGAACAGATTTCACTGAGTAAAATGGAGCAAAAAAACAAACCGAGTACAGTTTATTCACATTATTCCAGTTTGTCATTGTGTTTGTCTGTGTATTGTTTTTCTGTTTACACCTATTGTCTGTGTGGGAGGTTCTGGATTGGCAGGCAAGCTTTGGTCATCCATATTAAACGAGTGTTTAATGGAGCAAGTGGCATCCATTGACAATGTTGCCGGGGTGTGAGGGAGAAGCCCTGGGATTACTTTCTCCGATGTTTCATAGAGGGAACAAATTGAAAATGAAGAAAGAAACGGCTGGCAAACAATTCATGTTTGTCACCAGGTTCTACTCCCCGGGAGCTTTATTTCCCTTATCAGCCACTTGCAGTTTTCCCTCCAGTTTTTCCCATTGTTTTTCACCTCGGCTTTATAGCCTGCCTCGCTTTGCTCTGAGCCCCATGTCAGCGGAGCCTACGGCTGGGCTGAGCTAGGAACCATTAGTGCTTGGCTTTAACCCCAGTGAGCTTCATGTGGTCACCACCTGAGGTGAGACCTGCTCTGGGCTTCATCAGGGGAACATGTGGGAGGATTCTCATGGAACATGGATCACGGGCTGCTCTCTAATCCTGACGGGAGGTCACGTCAAGAACAAACCGCCTTCCCTCCGACCACTTGTTGGAGAAAAGTCTTCCCTCCTTTTTTTCCTCCTCTTTTTCAGAATGAATATGGATAGAAAACATTTTTAAGAATCTGTGCGACCGACCGACCGACCGACCGACAGACAGACCCTATTCTCCCCGTGTCCCCTAGGGTAGGTACCCTCACAAAAACATGCAGTAATTCTGGTCACTATACTGCCCCCTCCCCCTGGCCAGCCGGGGCGCCTGATGGAGGGGAAAGGAACTGGTTGGAATAACGTGTTCCTTCCACGCGCTTCCAACCAGGGAAACTCTCCCCTGTCAGGTGATAAGAAGGTCAGTTGGCTCTCATGCATTGAAGGAGGCATGAGCTCGGCCCTGGCCTCCCTAGGTTGGCAGAGGGAAGGTAGTGCCCAGGATTACATAGACAAATTTGCACTGGGTGTAAAAAGAGATATCGGCATATAAGTGATATTACACTAATGGTATATCTGTTCTTGAGATAATTGTTTATTCCCCAAAATCACAAAGGCTAATTTGGCCTTTGGGATACACAAATAAGTCGAGAGTGTCCAAAAACGTAGTTACTGCACTTTGGCTTTGTAGGACAGTATAGACTCCTGCAGAGCCATGCTGTAAAAAGGGTAAAGCAATTCATTATCTGTTTAAGTTTAAAACAAAATATGGTGCGGCTCTGCAGGAGTCTAACCATCTATAAGAGGGTCTATATGTCTGTCTGTGACTGTCTGTCTGTGTGTCTGTCCGGAGCCGGACATCATAGATGACTGACATCACAAGCTGATCCTGGTAGTTTTTTTTTAGTTCACTTGTTTCCTAAATCAAGCTTGGAGTGCCTAAGTATGTAACTATTGGCATTGCTTGATTTTTTTTTTTAGGTTTGAGCATTGGGCATGAATATGTGCTTTATTGTGTTTAGGTAAAGTTTCCCTCATTCTCTGAAATAACCACACTCCTCTCAATGGCTTTAGATGAGTTACTTTGAGAGCTGTGAATTAAGCCAATTAGGTTTCACAATGCACAAAAGAAAACATAAATGGTAGAGACATATGGTGCTGCCTGAGCAATTAGTATCTGTAAACATGGATCAGACAATAGGAAGATGAGAGAAGGGCGATGCAGTCTGTTTTTCAGCCTGAACAACATGTGTTCTTAAAGTAAAAAAAGGACGTTTGATTTTAGCATGTACAGACAATGGGTTTATACAGGTTTCAGAATAAAGCAGGGAACAGAGCGTGTCAGATATTGCCAGTTACTTCTATGCCGGTGTGAAATGTAAATGAGAGAGTGCTAGCAGCAGAAACATTCGAGGGAAGGATTTTCTCTTTGAATACATAGCCCACTCAGCAAATTGCAGTGTGTCTGGAAATTGGATATTTGATTGATAGAATTTTCTTCCATCTCTCTTGCTGAAGTTCACGTGCAGCTTTAAGACCCAGAGAAGAAAGATGAACCGTTGAACTTGTAGTGGAGTGTGGTGAAATTTACCACGAAAGCATCTCTTTTTAAAATGTCTTTTTTTAAAATAAAATTTTAATGGCTTACCGCTCTTCTCAGACCTCTCTACCCCCTTAACCCATTCAGACCGGGAATGCATCTGTGTCATTTTAGATGTCTTTGTGAAAAATAGTGAAAATGTGTCCTTGACATGAAAAGGTTTGAGAACCACTGATATAGAAACATACGTTTTTCAAAAAACTGTTAGGATTTAGAAGACATTTAGAATCCCCCAGAAGCAAAGATTTGAGTTACGAATGTTCGCCTTCAAAAATACATATTCAAAGATTTGCACAAACTTTCACGATTTTTCAAAAATAGCAGATCTACAAGCTTGTAGCGCGGCACTTGGTGCCGCGCTACGAGCTTCTAGATATGCTATTTTTGAATAGCACCAAGAAATCTAAAAATGATTCTTTCCCGGTCTAAATGGATTAAGGGTATTTGGGTAGAGGTTTTGGAAGGGAGATGATTAAAAATTAATATTGACTCGAAGATTGACAGCAAACACCATTTGATGTGAGCCACAAAGGGGCTATGGGTCTGTGGGCAGCTTTCTGGCTGGGTTTCATAGGCACTACAAACCCAAAGTTTATACCTATAGTGAGAGGAGGCGGAGGAGATGGACAGGCTGTGGATTTTCTTTATGGAGCTCACATTGCGCTTCTCTTGATATCTACCTACTATATCCCATTAAGACCTGGAACGCATCTGTGTCACTTTTTGATTTGAGCTAAAAAGCACTATTTTACACTTTGGCTATTCAAAAATAGCAGATATACACGCTCATAGCGCGGCACCGAGTGCCGCGCTATGAGCTTGTAGATCTGCTATTTTTGAAAAATCGTGAAAATGTGTGCAAATCTTTGAATATATATTGTTTTAAAGCAAACATTTTTTACTCAAATCTTTGCTTCTGGGGGTCCCTGGAACAAAATATTTCAAGCTGGGGGTCGGCGGCCAAATACATATCATTCTTGGGGTCCCTGACATGAAAAAGTTTGAGCATCTCTGATATAGAAACCTACGTTTTTTTTCAGAATACTGTTGGGATTTAGAACACATTTGTAGAATCGGCTTCAAGTCTTAACGGGATATGCATGACCGCTTCTGTGGCGCTGGAGAGAGCATCTGAGGGTAGAGACAGCTGAGGGAGGGAGACATACTGTACCAGTAACTGTGTGTCCTCAGCCTCCTCCACCTCAGTCACTGTAGGAAGCCTTCGGGTTTGGGTCTTGATGTAGCACCTCTGATGTTTGGCAAACCGGATCCCAGTGATTCCCTTTTTTTAGAAACAAAAAAAAAAAAAGGAGGAAGAAATTAATCAGACAATTCATAGTAGTATCATTCCTGGCCCTCTCTCTCTCTGTGCTTGATATCCTACAAGGCGCCAGGGTGATGGTTGTAAAAAAAGGTTTTACATGTTTTGGATGATAATCAAAAGAGATTAGATTAGAAGAGATTTGGTGTCAAACAGTGGCGCCAGTTCAGCAAAAGCTAAGGTATGGCAAGGTTAGGGTTGCCAACTCCTAGAGATTGAGATAAGGGACACCTATCCTGGGCGTGCGGCAAAGCCACGCGGCTGAATTTTTTTTGGGGAGGGGGGGCGTCAAACCCCCCAAAACCCCTGAAATGCATAGAAAACTATGCATTATCCTACTATAATTCTAGTAACCTGACGGTGGGTGGATGGGGTCCTGGGTCTCCGATCAAACTGCGCATGCGTCGTGTTGCCAGGTTTCGCGAGAGAAACAAGCAACGAGGTCTATGAAAACGAGGCCAAACCAAACGAACCCTATACCACCAACATTGGCCCTACAGCGCTTACAGTAGTACGCCGACATGGCAACACCGAGACCCCGCCCACTCTCTGACTGTCTACAATTCCAAGCAACGAGGTCTATGAAAACGAGGCCAAACCAAACGAACCCTATACCACCAACATTGGCCCTACAGCGCTTACAGTACGCCGACATGGCAACACCGAGACCCCGCCCACTCTCTGACTGTCTACAATTCCACACGTCGCGGCCGCCATTGAAATCAGCAGCTCGCTCGCTTCACACAGCTCACGCACAGTTACCTCCTAAATGCTGAAATAAGCACACATTTCGAACCAATGTGGTAATATTCTCACACAAACAAGCCCAACTTACATTTCTGTCCATTACAAATGTCACAAGACACGAAGGAGACGAGGCAGCGGCCCCGCGGAAGTCGCGGCCTAGCGCAAGCATAAGCCTCGCCTGGGAGTGGGGCCTTTACCCCAACATCGCCGCGCCGCCCGACGGATGTCGGCGCGCTGCCACCCGCGACGTCCCGCGCCATGTAAACAAACTACCGGTTGTTGCTAATACTGTCTAAAGCATGTATGTGAATGCTTATGTCCAATACTGTGTTGCCGTTAGTTGGGTTTAAGCCAACAGCTGCCTATAATGGGCCGTCAGTGTGGAGCTAAGCCACGGGTAGCGTTAGCATGCGGCTAACGTTAATGTTACACAACGCAGCTGTCGTCACTCAAACGGCTACGTTAAACATCTTATCAACAACCTGTATGAACGTTAGTGTGGTCAATGTCATCAATGCTAACTAATTAGCCCGTTGAACAGTGTTATTTTGGGGACTTTGGTGGGTTTCTGTGACACAATGTCACGATGTAGCAACTCACAGTGTTATGTCACACGCAATTGAATAGCTTAGCACTTCCGGTCGTTCCTTCACAATAAAGGTTGCAATCAATTGAAAATAGCCCATCTACAAGCTCTCAATGCGTCGCGATGCGTTGTGAAAATAGGGAGATGGGGAGAGAGAGAGAGAGGGACGGAGAGAATACTCAAATACCTTGAGCAAAAATACTTCAGAGTACTCAACATGAGTAAAATACTTAAAAGTACTGAAAAGTTGAAAAAAAAGAGTAAAAATACTTAAAGATTGATGAAAACACTACAAATACCTAAAAGTTGATAAAAACACTACAAATACCTAAAAGTTGATAAAAACAGTAAAAATACTTAAAAATCTGTAAAAAAAACTTTAAAGCTAATACAGTCATTAAAAACACTTTCAAGTAAATACATTGAGTAACAATACTTACTTAACTACTACTACAAATACTCTTTTAGTACCGCCTCTTTTAGTACCGCCTCAATACCAGCTTCAATGCATTACTGAAATTACATTTATATGAAATACATCACAACACCGTCCTATTATATTAAAACAAACAGCCGAAGGGGTCCGCCATGTTCCACAGGGGTGCGCGGGCCCCCAGGGGGTCCGGGGACACCCAGGAAAATAAAAAAGAAATGTTGAATCTTTTTCTTTTTTCTTTTTCACTTTTGGAATTTTTTGTCCCACGCTTTTGGTACCCCAAAATAGGGGGGCGCCACGACGGGGCGCGCGCGGGGGAGAAACCGCGCGACAGGACGTGCATTAACCCCAACTTTGCAACTACTTTCGCCTGTGCCCTTCACCGGGTATGGTCTAGTACCTATAACACAATACAAACACAATGGTCTTACACCCTGCATTTTTTATATATAGATGTTTTGGAGCCAAGGTATGGCACCTGCCCTACCTTGCCATACCCAATTGACGCCCCTGGTGTCAAAGCAAAAAAGGAGTCGGCCAAAGATAGACTGTATAGGGTTTAATTGGTTTAAAAGTGAAAACCTAGTTGGTGAGGTGTGTTTTGATCTTTCCCCGTTGTTGTTGTTTTTGTGGTTCAACACCGATGACTGGGCCCACTCAGCCATTGCAACACAAGCCGATTGCTACTGGAAGCGACAGGGCTGAGGGTTGCGAGGGCTTCGCTGCGGCTGAACAATACTTCATTATGGGATACATCTCACAAAAGAGCCGAGTGGCATTGTTGGGAATGAAGTGCTTTCCACAGAGCGTGCCCCCATTGAATTAGCCAGTCATAGGTCCCTGTCACTCTTTTAATCTGTGCAGTCAAGTGAGGAGAGCCCGCTCTCTGCAGCTGATGATCACCCACCATGTGGACTCACGCTATGTTACGCCCTGACACAGAGGGAGCCTCAGCAGACAAGAAAGACCTGTTAATTCTCTCTCCCGGCGCCACTCTATGTTAACCCATTCAATCCAGGGACGGGATCTGTGTCAAGATATATTTCTTTGGCTATTCAAAAATAGCAGATCTTCAAGCTCATAGTAGCACCGAGTGCCGTGCTATGAGCTTGTAGATCTGCTATTTTTTTTTTTTAATAGTGAAAATTTGTGCGAATAGTTGAATACATATTTTTAAAGGGAACATTTTTGACTCAAATCCTTGCCTCTGGGGGGTCCCTGGAACAAGATATTTTGAGATGGGGGTCTGCGGCCAAATACATATACATTTTGGGGGTCCTTGACATGAAAAAAGTTTGGGAACCACTGATTACAGCAACTTAAGTTTTTTCAAAAAACTGCTTTTTGAAGAGATTTGTAGAATCCCCAGAAGCAAATATTTGAGTTACAAATGCTTGCTTTAAAAAAAAATATATATATATATATTCAAAGATTTGCAAAAATGTTCAAGAGTAAAAAAAAAATCACACCCTGTGTGAAGGTAGCGGCGCCTTTGATACATTTTGTCATCGATATGTGTTTATAATGTGTTTATAGCCACGTGTCACGTGAAGCTTGACCAATCACTTTGTTGTCGTACGCACCTGACCAATCAGAACGTTGACGCACACGGACAAAGTCAGGTATAGAGCAGGATCCGCTCTATACCTAAAGGTATAGAGCGGCTAGCGCCGCTAAAAATAGCCCAAAGAAATCTAAAAATCACACCCTGTGTGAAGGACGCGGCGCCTTTGATGAGCCCTGTGCTCAAACATACATACTGTTTGTCATCAATATGTGTTTATAACCCAGCCACGTGTCACGTGAAGCTTGACCAATCACTTTGGACTGGACGGACACGCACGCACACGGACAAAGTCAGATATAGAGCGGCTAGCGCCGCTAAAAATGACACTGATTCTTTCCCGGTCTTAAAGGGTTAATCTACGATGTTCAGCTGGAATATAAGGCTGAGCCTGATCAGATTGTATCCAATTTAGCCTCTGCAGAGCAAGAGTGTCTCGTTCAGCATACTGTATGAGAAGAAGACGGCGGGGATCTACATCTGCCACAGACGCTTTAATGTTGCATCAAGAAGAAGATTGTATAAGCGCCGGCATGAAAATGGACTTGATTCCATCTGAATTTAATTACACTGACATGGTGATTGCTGTGACATCTCCTTTAAATCGGATAACTTGGCCATACGGGGTGCTGTGTGTGTGTTTTTTTTTCTCCCTCCTCCACTTTCCCTTGGCGCTGCCACTCTGAAAAGCAGACGCCGGCTGCTGCTCAAGACATAATGTCAAGACATGGCTGTCATAAAGCACCGCATGTAATCTCATATTTGTGGGGGGGGGGGAAAGATGAGGCAATAATAGTCTCAAACACAAAAGCGTAATGTTTATGCTGGGCTTCATAGTGACGAGTTGCCGTTTAACGCTTTAAGACCTGGAACGCATCTGTGTAATGTTTTTATTTGAGCTAAAAAGCATTATTTTACACCTTGGCTATTCAAAAATAGCAGATATACAAGCTCATAGTGCGGCACCGAGTGCCGCGCTATGAGCTTGTATATCTGCTATTTTTGAAAAATTATGAAAATGTGTGCAAATATTTGAATATATATTGTTTTAAAGCGAACATTTTTAACTAAAATCCTTGCTTCTGGGGGGTCCCTGGAACAAAATATTTTGAGATGGGGGGTCGGCGGCCAAATACATATAATTTTGGGGGTCCTTGACATGAAAAAGTTTGAGCACCACTGATATAGAAACAGACGTTTTTTTCAGAATACTGTTGGGATTTAGAAGACATTTGTAGAATCGGCCTCAAGTCTTAATGGGTTAATTTGGGCTACTGTAATGGCAAGCCACAGCACCAGGGAGGATGGGACAATCTCAGTGATGAGATGCGATGATTACTGAAGTTGGTCAAGCAGAAAATGAAAAAAGACACATCATTACAGACATAAGGAAAAGGAAAAGGGATGTGGCCTTGAGAGACGATGCTGAAATCCGTGGCTGTCTTCAGTACACACGTCTGTGAGCAATGTTTTGATTGGAGGCTTAGTACCTTCATGCAATCTCAGAGAAAGGTTAGTGGAGGCTGTTGTAATCATTGTCACATGAGCAGCACGTCCCCTATCTATCTCTATGAGGGCCTGTCAGCACAGGCGCTGTGTAGTTCTCAAACTTTTTCGTGCCAAGGACCCCCAAATTGATATACATTTGGCCGCGGACCCCCATCAGAAAATGTTTGTGCCAGGGACCCCAAGAAGAAAATATTTATTGAAAGCAATATCTAAATTATTCAAAAACGTCCAAACATTTTCGATATTTTTTCAAAGATTCTCAATAATAGTAGATGTACAAGCTTGCAGCGCTGCACCAAGTGAAGCGCTGTGAGTTTGTAGATCTGCTATTTTTGAATATCCAACATATAAATGGATATAGTGGTTAAAATGATTGTGATGCTGTATTAACACATTTTACAGGGGACCCCCTGGAACCTCCACAAGGACACCTGGGGGTCCCCGGACCCCACTTTGAGAACCACTGATCTGGAGGACACAAACAGCAAAGATGCACCTGCACCTGTACCAGAATATGGAAGCTATGGATAGCATACCAGTACAACACTCAGTTACATAATAGCTGCCACACCACTGTGTCTTAATTATGTTTTCAATACAACTTAAAAATATATATTTTGTAAAGCAGTGCGTCTGGGGAAGAGGATTTATTAACGTACATATTATAAGCAACTATTTTAGGTTACATTAGGTTAGATAACTAGATAACTAAAGATCTCTGGAGCTGGGGGGCTAGCTAATCAGATTTCACATGAGGCTACCCCAGGTTACCTCGTGGACAGGCCCTGAGCGACTCGTAACAAGATTGTTGGACCAATATCTTGTTATATTCAAATAATGACTGGACCAGTTTTGTATAAGGAAACACGATATGGACTCCTGCCTCAACAAGAGCTTCATTACAGCTATCTAGCACATTTCATGAATAAGGAAACCGTCCTTATGTCAGCTCTCATTAAGGTGTTCATACAACACTTGCGTCATTTGAGACGAGGCTGTCGAACAGTGTGTCAATTTATTCAACAAAGTTTTCAGATGAATGTCTGAAGTCAATTCCCACGAATGCGCCATGTAGCAGTTATGAAGTGCTCATTCAGATGTTATGAATATTTTATGAGCCCGGAGTTAATGTAAAATGTAACTCTGTCTGGTCGTCTCCGAGGAATCCTTATCGCCAGTTCTTTGTCCGTCCGTTCCCTTTCAGAAAAGTGTCTGGTATTAGCCTGAAACAATGGCGAGAGGATTCTGCCTGTGGTCTGTTCTCCTAATGGCATAATCCCCCAATTTTCAATTTCTTGCTCAGCCCTTGGGCTCTGTGGAGATTGTTTTAGAGGTGGCTTTAGTGAGTGTAATGGCATGCAACATCCCTTTTTACACGCACACGCACACGCACGCACGCACACACACTCACACAGTACATACAGTATATAAAATATAGCATATTCTTGTTCTCTATTTCATTCTTCTATTACAATAGGATTTGAATCAGTGTGCTCCCTCAATTGTTAATCAGTCTCCTGGTGCAGACTATAGGATCAAATAAATCTCCCTGGTTGATTTGCCTCACTGACAGAAGGAGAGCAAGCCAATAAGCCACAATATGTCTTTGTGTGTGCATGTGCGTGTGTGTGTGTGTGTGCGCGTGTGCGTGCACGGCGAATGAGCACACACATCAACGTGCATGTTGGAGACAGTCGAGACATACACAGAGACGGAGAGAACTGGAGAGAGAGAGAGAGAGGGACAGAGAAACAGTCTGTTATTGGATATTCAGTGTTACTGACATAATGTCATAAGCATTGTATTGCATGCAGTGTTGAGGTTCAAGATGTGATTTCAGAAGACAGTCAATTAAGCATAACGTATGTATTGGCAAAAAGGCGCACTGCGACATGTAGTTTGGCGAAAATGACACATTTTCGATCAGAAAAAAGGTGTTGTGTTTTTTTTGCCAGCATAAATTAGGTTTTACCTCTCACAAAGACATGAAAAGATAATTATGTTTATGAACTATTTCACATATAATTCCATCGATCGCAGAGACACAAATTGTATGTTCAGACAGGCAGTCCAAATCAGATGTTTGACCTATCCAGATTGGAATCAGATTGGTTTCCCAGTCTGAACACTAAAAAAACGACATACTGTAAGTAAGCATTACCGAGCCATGTGGCCCATAGGGCAGGAGCCTATCTCCTGTTTCCTTAGTGTGAGGCAGCTTCATGTACAAGTACACCCTATGGACATGGCGCTAGTATGTCACAGGGATTTACCCCCAATCCAACCCTTGATGCTGAGTGCCAAGCAGGGAGGCATTTGGTCCCATTCTTATAGTCTTTGGTATGACCCGGCTGGGACATCTACAAGGTATTAAAATAATAATGTAAATAGTACAGCAAGAGTATAAAAACATGCAACATCAACTGAAGCATTCAAAATACAAAATAATTGATGACATAAATGACATGGTATGGGAATGGCATAGACTGGCATACTCACCGATACCCAGTGTTGTCCCTGAACGTGTTCAATGAACGATCGTTCATATTTTTGGGCGAACGTGAACTGAGCGCACTGTATTTCCGCTAGATGAACGTTATTGTGAACGCGTTCATTCTGGCGTTTGTGAACGGCATTCTCTCACAGTATAGCTTTGTTCAAGAGTGTGCGAGATTTCCATGGTTACATCGGTTTGTCATGTTGTATTTCATCCTATCTTGTGTTTCCAAGGCGCCATGAACGCACCATCAGCCAAAAATAAAAGAAGCAGGGCGGACTCTACTAGCATTCATCTGCGCAGTGCGGTGTGAACCCACTCTACATGCAGACTACAGACTAACTATGCAGCACCCATGATTACAGATAGCCTCTCCGGTTAAAAATGCAAGAGAAGGACCACTTCGCTTTATATGTCCGAATGTCCACTGATCAGTTGTTGTGTCACTCTAGTAGGCCCATGCTGAGTGATAATGATCCACAGCTGTTCTTCTTGCAGTGTCTCCAACGCGATTGAGATCATTTTGTAATTAAAGAAAGCATCTGCGCTTTATTAACTACACACGTATGAACAACAACAAAAACAACGTTGCTGTGTAACTGCTTGTGTTTAAAACAAAGTCTTTTTCACTATTTCACAACTTTTTCTGCTGCATACAAGCTCACAACGTGTCGTGGATGCGACTGATTGTGAGCTTAAAGGTCTACTATGTTTTAAAAACATAGCTAAAAATGGCATAATCCTGGATTACATTCATATAATATAAATGATACAGTGATGGAGATTCACATGCTTAATATATAAATAATATTAGTAATACTAATAGTATTTATTATTAGTAATAATCTGAGTTTCAGTGCTAAAACGGATAAAATAATTGCTGTCTGTGGTTCTATATGGGCTTTGGCAATACATTTGACAAATAATAGCTCGCAGCAACGTATTGGAAAAAAACCCTAAAAAGAACTAAACTAGTTAATTTTGAAACCATGAACTTTAGTTCAAAACTTTGAATTATGAACTATGAACTGAACTAGTTCATTTAAAAACTTGTGAATTAGTTCATGTAGAAAGTGAACTTTCCCAACACTGCCGATAGCAGTATTTTAAGCAGTGTCGGCAGCTTTTCCGATACTGGTATTGCTATCGGAACAACTCTAGAAAGAACTCATGCTATCATAGAATCTTGAGTGAGTGTGAAGAACACTTGGCTTTTGTAATACTTACATTTTTGAAGTCGTGGACCTCCAGCACCTCGTCACTTCCGTTCCCCATTCTGAAGATCTCGATGCGGTGGGCGGGGTCAATCTCCAGGACGCTGTCCGTCTCTGTACCGTCCAACACCGCCTTGTAGTGATGGTCGTACACCTGCACATACAGACAGTGGTGTAAAGTAACATTTACTCATTTACTCAAGTACTGTACTTACATTTTGATAGCAATACATTTGTACATTTTGATACCAATACTTTTGTACTTTTACTCAAGTAAATTTATGACAACCAGAAAAGGATTGAGTATTTCACAATCTCCGAATGCTATATAGAGTGTGGAATCTACAGTATCTCCCGAAAGCCGAGACGGGACGCTGTCAGCTCTTTGTCATTTCCGTTCACGAAAATATATTTTACAATATCTTTACATTTTATTTTTGAATTCCCATTTCTGCTAAGCAGCAAGACATATATGCTTCTGTTATTTTGATTTATATTAGGATAAATTTGGGCGACTGTAAAGACAAAACGGAAGCGGGGAGGAGGCGTCACATCCGCTTTATCCCCCGATCCTCCGACTGTATGATTGAAGCATTTGAAAATTGTTGGGAGGCAACAGTCTGGCTCGCGAGACTAAGTTTGAGAGACTACGCTAAAGTCAACATAATATCACTATATCCTCATATATCATTATAATGTGATTTGAGGATACATAGTGCACTTTGACCTTTTGCAATACGTCTTGTCAACCAATAGTGTTCCTACTCGGCCACGGGATCTAAATGTCTCCATAGAAGAGCAGGGACACTTGCAACATGTAACCACTGCAGTTGTGTTAGTTATATTGTATTAACACACAGTACTCTACCATACAGAGTGGTCAAAATAATGTGACACATACCCACAACAGGGACACCAGGGTTAATGTGGTTAAGTTGATATCATCATAAATCTTGTGACTTGGATGCAGAACTATGCCAGTATACTGGCTCACCTTGCCACTGTACTGTAGGTTCTAGTTGTTAAATCATAACACGTTTGAAGTCAGTCTTCTTGTTGAGCTCAAATGGCTGCATAGACATGCAGCCGGTTGTCCCGGCGACTAACGCTGCCTGCATGTCAAGCTTACATCATGCTGCTCAGCTACAGTCGTTAGGTCTGTAATCTCCAATGACCTGCAGCAATTCTTCAAGTCTATCTGTCCCTCAAACACAAAATGTAATTGATACAATCTGCACACAAGTTCAGCGATTGAGCTCCAGGCGTTCAATCTGTGAGCTGCCATATATTCAAAACCCAGGCTCAGTGACAATAATCACTAGTCCCCGGAATATATTTACATTGACAAGCTCCAAGCTTAAATGAAAAAAGTGCATCACGAGAAGTTTGCCTGAAGTAAGTAGTAAAAAATGTCTTTTTTTTCCAGCCTCCTGTTTGGTTCTAGCTTTTTTTTTTCTTCCTTGACTGTTCCCTTAAAGCGCTGTTGTTTATCACAGCCGCTTGCTTATGTACTGTTCTCGGATACGCATGGATAGCTCTTAAAATTCCCTGTCTACAAAAATGATTCATGCCCACCAGCTGAAAATATGCTATTAATATTTATGTGAGGGCTGTGTTATGATGAGAAATATATTGCTGAGTTCATCTTCATCTGTCTCGGTGGCAAATCAGAGCCTGGCCAATGAGATGAGTGATTAATGAATATGCGTAGACGGGCGTCCGTCTGGATTTACAGTACACCCCCCATCCCCCCCATGAAAAACATTCGAAGGACCTCTACATACAGTACTAGCCCAAAATCAGATACTTTATCATCCAGTACATGCATTTAGCATGCTGTTGGTTCATCCGCACAAAGTCTTAATAATTTGTTTTTTATGGGAGAGCTGAGTAATAATGATCGAATATAACATCATTCTTAATAGAGGATCACAGAAAGAATGACACTGGAATATGAATCTCCATTAAGATGGGTCACAATGGCCTTGGTACAAAACGTACTGAGTTGGACCTAAATACATTGTATGGGATGCCAAATTAAGAGTTAAAGTTCTATCTGAGCATTTTATTTCAATATTAAAGTTCTATCTGAGCATTTTATTTCAATATTAACATGAAGGTGGAACAGGGGTAATAGATTCTGGGAATGTATTGATTAATACTAAATCACTGAATTACATTTTCAGCAGGCAATCACTTTAGATGGAATTCCAGCAGCGAGATTCTACCCTCCTCACCAGGTTGAAATAGATAATAATGTATTACAACAGTTTCACTTCAGCCGGTTCAATATCTAAAGCTGCTGCAGTGCAGTGTAATTGGCATTCTGAAAATAGAAATTAATGGCTTCAGTAGCTTCTCTTTAGTATGCTTTTAGGGTACTGTAGATGCGGCATCGTGCTGCGAAACTTGTAATGCAATTTGGGGCCCATGAACCTATTCTGAGTGGAATTTGTTCAGGGGAAAATAGCAGATCTACAAGCTCACAACATGACGCGATGCTTTGTGACTCGCGCTTTGTGACTTGTAGATCGGCTATTTTCTATGAAGAGATTTGGTGTGGGGCGAAAATAGGAAGGGAATCCGGTCAACTAAGTATAGGGAAGTGTCACTGTACTGTAAGGACATTTTCAGAAAAACAGTTTTTGTTCAAATCATCAGGATTGTGTAGTTTCAGTGACAAACTTAATCATCTTGTATACTTACAGTTGATATCATGCACAGGAGGAGCTTTATATTGCTACGTTGATACTTAAACATTGTATGTGAAACCGTGATTTTATACATGATGCTGGATTTGTTTTGCACATTTCTGCCTTCTGTAGTGCCATCTATCCATTGTTCTTTTCTTATAATGCACCTTATGTATATTGGACATTGTATATTTGATTTGTCTGTGCCTTCCTGTTATTTGACTTGTTCTGCGTTCCTCCTTCTCTTCTTCTTTCGTCTCTTACCCTGTTCTAGCTCTTCCTGTAACTGCAAACGTTACAGGAATGAAATGAAACGTTAGCTTGCATGAAAAAAGTATTTCACCGGCCCCGACGGCTGGCGTAGCGGTCCGGGCACGCGTGTCACGGACCGTTCCCGACGTCCTTTGCTGTGTGTCACTCCCCATCTCTCTCTCTCCCCATTTCCTGTCAGTCTACTGTACTCTAAAGGCAGAAAAAGCCAAACAAATATGGATGGTGGACGTCACAAACATAACATGCCCATACAGTACATAGGGAATCATTTTAAACTAGATTTGAAGTGGCCTGAAAATCTAGTATTGGACATTTGAAGTTCTGTAATGAGAGAGTGCAAAAGAAGAATTTTAATTTACATCACCCATCTCAACCAGTTTCTAAATCTAAACAGTGACCTTTTTCAGAAACCTGTGCAGAAAACTCTTTCACCTACTGTAACAAAAGACCCTGGCTTTTCCAAGAAATAATGACACAGGAAGTTAATTAGCTGTCCATATGGCCTTAATTAGGTGGTAAATGGCCAAGGAAAGACTCCAATTTAAATTACCTTCTGCATAAGGCTACCATATGATTACCTTGGTGTGTAGGCTTTTACTTGTGATTTCTTAACCACTTAAACCCCCTATAATTTAGTTAATCTTACAACGAATAGCATCACCAATAGCATAGCTCACAATGCATCGCGACATGAGCTTGTAGATCTGCTGTTTTTCGCTATTTAAAAAAAGTTTGAAATGGTTTGAAAACTGTTGGCCAAAATAGGGACACCAGGGTGAAAGGTTAAGCAGTTTTATATCGATTAAGACCTGTGTTTATGGTATTATTAAGATACTCCTGTGATATACCGTAACATCCTCTAATTCATTGGTTCTCAAAGTGGGGTCCGGGGACCCCCAGGGGTCCTTGGGGGGTTTCCAGGGGGTACCCAGAAAAATGCGTTAATATCGCATTACAATAATGTTAACCACTTTAACCTTTTACACTTTGGCTATTCAAAAATAGCAGATATACAAGCTCATAGCGCAGCACTGAGTGCCGCGCTATGAGCTTGTAGATCTGCTATTTAAAAAAAAAACTTAAACATTTGTGCAAATCTTTGAATTTATATATTTTTAAAGCTTTGCTTCTGGGGGTCCCTGGAACAAAATATTTTGAGATGGGGGTCCACGGCCAAATACATATCATTTTGGGGGTCCTTGACATGAAAAAGTTTGAGAACCACTGCTCTAATTATTTCAAGTCTCAAATTTATACCAAGGTCCACCAGTCTTTTCTGCTTCCGTTCTCAGAACACAACGGGGTGCCAGAAATGACATACTGTACAAGAATAAGAGTTTTTATTTCAGAGATGGCAAAGCAACAGCAACAAGAAAATGTTCTTCTTTGGATTATGTTTTTCTTTTTCTTTTTTTCCTTTCTTTTGCCAAAGCAGCATCATTATTTGAACACATCAAGGTCACATTCCAAACAGCTCTGTGGCAAATTGAACACAATTATTGCAAGAAAGAAAGAACCCCCCCCCCCCCCTCCCACCCACTCCAAAGTGTGTTTTATTTTGTATAATGATAGAAGCCTGAGGAAGGCTTTCACGACCAAAACGTTGCTTCGCTTCATTAAACTTTTCTCTTGTACCGTGCAAGTTAGCAGTGTGCAGATTTATTCTTTTATTATAATAAAAAAAAAAATACTGGTACTCAAAGTTCCTTCCTGTTGTGTAATCGTAAATTTTCATTTCAGGGACCCCCAAATTGATATATATTTGGCCGCGGACCCCCATCTGAAAATATGTTGTGCGAGGGACCCCCCAGAAGCAAACATTCGTGTTAAAATGTTCGCTTTCAAATAAATATATTCAAAGATTTGCACAAATCTTCAAGATTTTTCAAAAATAGCAGATCTACAAGCTCATAGCGCGGCACTCGGTGCCGTGCTATGAGCTTGTATATCTGCTATTTCTGAATAGCCAAAGTATAAAAGGTTAAAACTATTGTGATGCTATTTTCACACAATGGTCTAATGCTCCTCTGCAATGGTTGGTCTTTAAGATCTCAAATGCCTCTCACTGTCATAAGAGTCAGATAAGGCATTCAGAGCTCCACAGCACGGAGGACAGTGTGTGGGGGGGGGAGCTGTGCAGAAACCTCCTCATCATGACAATGGCTTGTTTATTCTTACACTTTTCTCTGAGGTGGTCTTTAACGACCTCCATCCAGATGCTTCCATACACACGGTACACCCACAGCAAGAGCGAGAGCGAATGAGAAACTGCAGGCGCACAGGTTGTTGTTGTTTTGTGTTGAATGGGCTCTGGCGTGGCACTGGAAGACATTAAGCAAAGGTCATGCTGATATCGTCATAGGTGAGTGGGTTGCTGAGGGGATAGTGATCGCGCGCGCGCCTGTGTGTGTGTGTGCGTGTGCATGTGCATGTGCGGAAGAGCTGGTTTGCCATAAAGGGCGGGATGAGTTGAGGACAATATGTGCCCCAGTTAGTTGTCCTTGAAGGTTGGACGATAGAGGCTCTAGTCAGGTGGAACTGGATGTCTGTCACTCACAGCGGGGAAGAGAGCAGGGCATCGGGAGGTGGACCCTGCACGCAGCACCGGGTCTCCGGGGAGCCCCTGGCAGCCCTGTGATGGATCGAGGTGGGCGGGCGCTCAGACAGCCATGCTGGGGCAACAATCAGTCGCTATTTTAATTATAGTCCTGTTGCTGTACTCTTCTGGTTGGGTTAAATAAAAATGTAAGAGGGTACTAGTTTGGATTTGGCCTGACAAACTTCACAAAGGTTTTTTTTGTTGTTTACGAGACAGTTTCTTGGGTAATACACAGCAGGCACTGAAGGCAGCTTTATTATAACAGGGCTGCAGGTACTCGTGTTGCCTCCCAGTTATGGAGAAGTCATCTGACTCCTCCACTGCAAAGCTTAAGATTTTTGTTGTTTTCAAGACGAGTGTCTAGTTGAATTATCCACAGCCGTGTAGTAGCAGTAGAACTGGGTTGCAGGTACTTTAGTTGCCTCCCAGGTATAGAGAAGTCATCCGACTCTTTCATTGCAAAGCCTAAACTCGGAACAGCTGGGCTTGTCAGGGGTGGGGAGACAGTTGTTTATCCCTGCTTTCTCGTGACGTAACAGAAGCCCCCCCCCCGCCCCCCCCTCCTTTCTCTCTCTCTCACACACACACACACTCTCTCTCTGTCTTTCTTTCTTTCCTGGCTCCCACTCTCACAGAGTAAACTCCACTGGTTCCTTGTCCTCCAGGAGTGGAAGAATGCAGCAGGGTGCATTATTTACTGACCTGGAATCGAGGTAGATGTCTCCCCAGGGGTTTGTCTGCCATTTGAAATGTTGTTTTAGTGTACTTTCTCTTAAATTCTTCCTTTGCTTTCTTTCTTTCTTTCTTTTTTTTTCAAAAGGTGAAAGGCAACATCTCTGTTAGACGCATTGCAAATTGCCACTGCAGAGGTGCAGCAAAAGAAAGTTGGCGCAATTTCCACCACCATAATTAATCTCCCCACGGAATGATGTATTTTAAAGAGATGGACACCATAGTCACACCATGAATACAAAAAGAAAAGATGAGAGGTAAACAAACTTCACATAAATCACATAAATATTTGCCATTAAGTAGAGAAGATATACAGTATAGGAGGGGGGGAAAGGCTAAAATGCTCCTATGGATGTGTTAAAGGAAAATGAAGACCCACAGGGGAAATAACTTCAACCAGTACAGATCAATCGGAGACTCTGGTGCTGATGGCTTTCACACATGTAAACACATGTTCAATATATCTACAGTAGCAGACGTGTGTGTGTGTGTGAGAGAGAAGAGAGAGAGAGAGAGAGGGGGGGGGGGAGAGAGAGAGAGAGAGAGATTGTATGTGTTTATTGTTGTGTCTCCAGAATTTTGCACTGAATTCTGTAATATCCATTAGGGTGGGGCAATTAACAGGAGATATATCTAAACCGACATTTAGAACCAATAATCGACTGACTGCCCATGTAGGTTAATCGAATAACCGAGAAGGTTTTTTTATACAACAAATCAACCAAAAAATGTGTTTTATAATCGATTAGACTGAGTAACCACTTAAGCCTTGTATTATACTTTGTTGTAAAATGGTGGTGTGCTATTTTCATGAGGCAAAAGTTAGAAATAATATTGATTTAAAGTCCTATCTCTCAGCCCTAATATCCATGGTATTATTATTATTATTATTATATGCATGTCAATGGCATAAGTATGTCAAATGTACACTGGAATCAAGTCTCTCTGTGGAGAGGAAGAGACAGAGAGAGAGAGAGAGAGAGGGGGAGAGAGAGAGAGAGAGATTTGATTGTGTGATGTCTGGAGACATGGGGATTATGCTTGTGGACATTGATTACCAGGCCTGTCAACTCCCAGGGCCTGTAGAATATGGATAAATGGAGTAGGAAAGCTCAGGGCCCGCCAAACACATCCAGGCTGCTGTTTGGTGATGCCTTCTGAAGGCAGACAGCTGTTCTTGGATGCACGCCAGCTTGGAAAATTCAATTTAGAAAAGAGTGGTCAGTCACTAATGCATCATCAACTTAGTTGGTATGGGGGAAAATGAGCCCACTGATGGTGCGCGATATCAATCTCAGTGAGCACTACTTGACAGCAGACACTAGACAGAATACAATGCAGTGCGGCGTATTGCAGAGGATGTACAGTAAAATGAATGGGCTCATTTTGTGGCACATCAATAACAGATGTACGGTACAGCCACACGATGTATTTTCCCTCTTGTTTTGTTTGAAAGCCAGTGAGCTATTACGACTTGCATGCCTCATCAATGCCAATTTTCTCCTCTTCCTTGATTATATTATTTCTGATCACTGTTGAGGGATGTTGCTCAGAGACAATCACATTTACTCATGAGCCTTGTGGAGATCGTTGTGGTGTGCTGATTTAACCAAATATCTGCTATTAGTGGCGACCACTTGATAAGCCCATTGGCATACATGTCATCACTTGGCCATTATTTTTATATGCTGGCACTCAGTCTAAGCGGCATGAAGGCTGCTTTCATCGGATTGTGTTTTGTCGTGGACGGCAGTGCATGCTGCTCTTGGTCAGTTTTTGTGATAGATCAATAATCACGCATGGCCTTTCGTGACCAAGTGGGGAGAAATCTTCCAATTATAGCATGTAGGCATTTTGTCCTCAACTTTTAACTGGGGGATGTAAACATTCCCCAGTTAAAACATCCAAGTCAATGTAATGAAACATCCAAGTCAATGTAATGAAAGGACACCAAATCAGGAACAAGCTCTAAATATAAATACTTGTAAGGCATTGAAACACTGGTGCATTGTAATTACAACTACACTCTTCTGTGGTTTTGTTAATTGTGGAGGTACAGTGCTTTGCCGGATACTAGGAAAGGAGAAACAGTGCCAGAGTTTGCCCTTCTCTTTAACTTTGAGACCTCTCTAAATTCTATCAATAGCCCTGTTGAAGACTTGAAGTCTACTGAACGTTGGGCATCTGCATGGTAGACAGAAAATGCGGACAAAAAACAAAAAACTCAACAAAACTAATCTAAATCTATTCTAGTATTACAGAAAGCATAATCAGCATCGCATATTGTACATTCTCCCAAATTTGTGTTGGCTTAAATGTTTGTTGGAAGCCACACAAAAAAAACACAATCTGTATTTGTGGTACGTAGCGTTTAGCAGAGCGTTAGGAACTGGTTAGATTGCTTTTGGGAATTCACCCAAGTGATTACTTTAAGTATTAGTTTAATGTTAAAATGCTTTGCAGACATAAACTCCACACTCTAAGGGGCTCTACAAAGACTCAGTGGATTCATTGTGCAAAAATTGGTTTGAGGCTGAAGAATCTTTGATTTGATAAGTAGCCTAGAGGATTTCTTAGACAGCAGCAGTGTTTCCACACAAGATAAGGCTTTTCCAGGTCCCATTGGTGTGGGAGGTTATTCTGCTTACCTTGGCCAAGCTGGGATCGGAATAGTTTTTCTTTATGGAATGTCTTTAACCAAACAGTAAATCAGGGTTCCTACACATTTTCCAGGCTCAAATTCCCAGAAATCTCTGTAGATTTGTCACACCATATTTGACATCCGACAATCCGAGTACAAATAGCTAGATGTTTATGTACTGTAACTAAATCCAACCGTTAACGTATCTTCCATTCTGTCTATATAGGTTATGCTAATGTCTTGCCAAATAATTTCAAGAAGAAGATTGTAGCTACGTAGTATGTACTGTAGCTCATAGAAATCAATTAACCACTTAACCACTTAAACCCCGGCATCTGCAAATAGCAGATCGACAAGCTGAAAATGCGACGCATTGCGAGTTTGTCGATCGGCTATTTTAAGCGAAAGCTTTCACCACAATAACAGAAAACAGAAGATACACCAGTATTGAGCCCTGAGGGACTCCAGTTACCCATATGGGGTTTAAGTGGTTACATAGACCATCTACAAGCTCACAACACGTCACAATGCGACACATTGTGAGCGTGTAGATCGGCTACTAAATCCTTTTTTTTTTGCCTTCAATGTCATGCATTGTATACCTTCAACCCCTACAGCAACATAAGGGATGTTCATGTACAATTCACCAGTGAACTATAAAAGAGAGCTAAAGTCCACTAACTTTGCTTCATTGGCTGTTTATAAAGTAAAACATCAAAACATACTTGTCAGCACTGTTTAACAAATCATTAAGTAAACTAACTGAAACGGTCCTACCTATACTCATTATTTCCCCTTAATAGATTGAAAAAATGATATATTATTGTTCTCCCCTTGAATCTCTTTTCTTAATAAGAACCGAGAATGAGTCAATAAAAATAATATGAAATGTTCGCACTGTCTGAAGCCTTATTTATTCACTGTGTCCATGGACATGACTATAAATGCAGCCATACAATTATGGCTTGTTATGAAGAAAAGATAGTTTACGTTTTCTATTAACTACACTGCGTAACTAATAAATGTTCAGGCAAGCATTTGCCACAATGTTATTTGTGATGCTATGTATGCAGCAATTCGGAGATATTTTCTTTAAACTAATTTGGTGGGGGATGTTAGGATTTGGTGCAAGTTATTAAGTCAATAGTCTGGAAACATAATTATTTTTCCAGACTATAATCTTTCTTCTTATTCCCATACTTATCTAGACCTGGAAATGACTAAAATCTAATTCAATACTTTTCCATACTTTTCATACTTGTGTAGGAGGAACCCTGGAAAATAGATCATGGTGAAAATATATGAGAACATATTTAGTCAGAATATTTCTATAAAAATGTATTATGGAAATGTATGGAAAAAGTGAACCAAACATATATTCAACTATACCTTTGTTTGTTTTTTGGTAGATTTTTGTATATTTTGAAACAAATATATTTGAGTTATTTTATTTTATTCAGTATAGATAAAGCTGGTAATCCTTTTTTTTTCAATGTTTGGAGCGGGGGAGCCTGGTGCAACGCTCAGGTCCTGGACCTGGTGAGACGAAGGAGGGGCCCGGACAGGAGGCCATCCACAGAGCCTAGCCCCTCCACGTGCCAGAGCCTCCCCCGGTCCCAGCAGAGTAGTTCGAGAAGCAGACTGAGGGGCCCTGTCTTTCCCTAAGAGGACTGACCGTGGGTAGCTACTGGGACGTAAGTCAGGGCTTGATCAACCCCGACTGGGTCACCTGGGCGAGGGTGTATGTTGCGAGACCCGAAACACCCGTCGACCCCAGGCTACAACACGGGATGATACGTCCCAGGTGCAACCATGTGATGTTTTTTATTTATTTGTATGACATTTCTGCTTTCAGTTGTATACGGTTCATAGGGTTAATATTGAATGTTGAGAAATTCATCAATCAGACCATTGAAGTGCATACCCCTCACATGTGGCTACACTACATCTACACTATGGATTCTAGAAAGAGCCTTTTTGTTTTAGTTCTGCAAGCACTAATATGCACTGACGTATGTTAATGGACACTTTGAAGTTTTTACTAATGTAAGTGGCCTTACATAGTGTCTGCCCTGAGATTTGGGGGTCGGCCGTTCGATCCTTGGCTGAGTCATACCAAAGACTATAAAAATGGAACCCAATTGCTCCCTTCTTGGAAATCGGCATCAATGGTTGGATTGGGGGTAAGTGCCCGCAACATACTGTACTAGCGCGGCGCGCCATATCCAGGGGGCGTACTTCAATCTACGTCATGCTAGAAACAAGAGATTTCCTGAGGTTCCTGACCTGCAGTATGGGCTGCATGGCTTGGGAACCATGGTTTCCAAGGCTACTTACTTTAGGCCTAATGCAAGTTAGAGAAACCATATTTGAAAACGTTCCACACAAATTCATTCTGGGTCACGAGGGCTCATTAGCAGCCAATGTTATAACCATTCTGTATCGGGTCCTTGTGAGCAAACGAGGTGCTCTAAATAAAAGCAATGTTCTTTTTATACCCTTCAAAAACTGCTCTTGAAGGAGCAAAAATCAGTTACCCTTTAAAAAGCAATGGCCTCCCGTCATACCCCTTTCCTTTTTAAACAGTAATCCATCTTGGAGATAACTGAGGATTTCAAGAACATAATTGTAGGGTAACCAAAGTGGAATTTCGGCTCCATTCAGAAATTATGATGCAGCTGCATCGTGTTTATATTCCTGAAATCAAGCCGGCATTCACCAGCTTCATCATGCACCATCTTGGATGTAGTGCACCTCTCTCCTCCGTCATCCTGCCCGTACGTGAAAGGAGTGTAATGACCCACTTTCTCTCCTTGTCCCCCGGCGACTCTGTGTCGCTTGCCACGTTTGACCACCTTGCTGTGGTCGGCTACAGTCTGCAGCTGCTGTTAATTTGCAGGAGCCCCGCGCACCCCTTTTTTCAGCTCCAAAGCATATATGACTAATCACACCAGCCATTTTAAACAACTTGAGCTCTCTGTGGCAATAAATCACCTTGATACGTGCTACTGTGCCTATAATAGAGCTACGTCCAGGAGGGAGGAGAGTGAGGGAGCTTTGGGAATATTCTGTCTGCTCTCGGTCAACATGCTGTTGTGAAGCAAACACGGGCTCTAGGAAACATTGTTGTCTGATGTTGTTTGTTTCTTTTATCCCAACAAAAATCAAAAGGAAAACTACAAAGTGTTTTTATTTTATTTTGCACTACAGTCCAGGGAATAAAGTTTGTCCTCATTTATTTATTTATTTGTTGGTTATACCAAAACAACAGACTTGAGAAATGTCTGAAAGTCACTGCTACAGAAGTCTACAGAAATCTCCATTTTACGTAGGCAAAGACACGTCTCAAAAGGAATGGGATGCTGGGCAAGCCATGAGCGTCTCGAAATGACAGTAATTACTAATTGTCTCCGCCAGGCCGAAAGGCATGGCGAGAGAGTATGTTTTACCCCCTGTCCGTCCGTCCGTGTGTCCGTGTGTCCGTGTGTCCGTGTGTCCGTCCGTCATTCGATCTGTCTGTGTACAGCTAATCTCTGGCACCGTTGGCTTGCTCGCAGCCAAACTGTGCACACATAGTCCCTGGATACCAGAGCAGAACCTCTGCCCCAATTTTTTCACAGGGGCCTGTTATAGCGCCACCAGGAGGCCGATTTGTGCAAAACACATTTTTTGACAGTACTACTACAGATTTTGTCCAAAAATCCCGCAAATCGGTACACAGTATCTCTATAGTCATTAAACGAAACGGGTCTTTCAGATTTCTCATATTCCATCCTGATTGGCTAAAAATGTCTTCCAAAGTTTGCAGGAGTGCTCCGTTTTGAACAAAATGCCTCAAATCATGAACACAGCATGCAATTTCCGTGAAATTTTGCACGCACATTCCCATTAGGCCGAGGAAGAACTACCATTTGAACATTTTCAAATCAGCCACATGGTGGCGCTATAACAGGCCGATTCGTGTTTTTACCTATAATTGCACCGATCTGTGTAAAACTTTGTACGCACACTCCCTATAGGTCAAGGAAAAACATTTGCCCTGCATTTTTCACATCTGCCTTTTATAGCGCCACCAGGAGGCCGACTTATGTAAAACATTTTTTTTTTATACTACTCCTTCCAATTTTATCCAAATGTCACGCAAATCGGTACACATGATCTCTATAGTCATGTGATCACGACGGATGTGTTTGATTTTTTATATTCCATACTGATTGGCTAAGATTGACATCTAAAGTTTGCATTATTGGCTTGTTTTGAACAAAATTCCGCAAATCATGAACGCACCGTCCAATTGCGCTCAAACTTTGCACGCACATTCACACTATGTTGAGGAACAAATGCCACCCTTTTAACATTGGCCTGTTATAGCGCCACCAACAGGGCTAATTTAGCGAAACACATGTTTTTAACAAAATGCCTCAAATCATGAATGCAGTCAGTGTCCGATTGTCGTGCAAGGCCTAAGAAGAAATGGCACCCTTTTCACGTTGGCCTATTATAGCGCCACCAGGAGGCCACAATAGCCTATCTGACCTGGCGGAGACCTGTGCTCCGAGGAGCACTTTTTCTAGTTTCTGATGATTCTCTCTCGCAGTCATTTTAAGGCTTTAACCTATCGGCTCAGGCCTTTTTTTAAAGACATTTAGGGCATATTGTGCATTTATGCAGCTCACCAGCCTAGTCATTTTTAGCTCCGCCAGCAGCGGGGCTCTAATGATGGCAATTTCCGTCTGTCCAACAGTTTGAACTCTGCTTTAAACTACAGCCTGGATTTCTTTGATTGATTGATTGACATCTTTATTGACACACAAAAACATCTACACAACGTTCAAGATGCACATAGTGGTCAAAAGGATAACACAAAAAGCCCAAGAGCTTATTTCCAGTGTGGTTCTATTGATGATGTGACATGGGGGGGATCGGTAGAAGCGGGAGTAAATACAATGAAAAAGCAATATAAGGCGGCCTACTACAGACTTTAAAGTCGGGAGATCAGTCGGTTGAAATGTGTGAAACGCACAGACAGTCGGCTTCTAGTATGGTGCTAAAAATATGGCCTGACGTACACTTCAACAACTGGCCTGCAGCCTTTAGTCATTTTTGCTTCAACTAATTATTAATACATACTGTATTATTAAAGATAATTGGCACAGCGGCCAGTAATCTAACTTTACCATACTCATAACGATCATCATTTTCAACTGAAAACATGGTCAATCGATCTATGTACGGTATAATGATTGTTTCATAATTTAGTTGGAGAAGAAGCACACAGGCTTGCGATGGTGAAAACAAAATTGAAACCTACTGTATGTTAGAATATCACCTGATGCTTCAGTTTGGATTTTACAGACCTTTATAAAAAGCAGAAGTATGTGGGGAATTTGGGAGTTGGTACAACAACTAAAGTGGCAACTATGACTTTTTGAAGGGAAAAAAGGACAGCATTTGCATAGTGCTTATCTTGTCCAATGAGACACTGAAAGTGCTTTATAGTGTACAGTATGCCTCACATTCACACATTCACTCATCGATGGCAGAACCAACCATGCAGGGCGCCAACCTGCTCATCAGGAGCAGTGATGGTTATGGGTTCAGTATCTTGCTCAAGGACACTTTGACACAATGCTATAAACTGCAGGATCAAGCCTGGAACCTTCTAATTACCAGATGATGACCACTCTTCCTCCTGAGCCAATTGGAGGCAGAGGAATGTGGTAAATTATGAATCAAATATGTTTTAGATCTGGGCCTGTTATTACAGAGAAAAGTACTTGAGCCCACTAGGTTTGTGAGACTCGTTCCACCTCTGAGTAGCACTAGAGCGTAGTCTGGTCTGAAGTCTGAATCATGAGTATGTTTGTACATGCCTACATGTTGGGGAAACCCCACCTGGTGTGCCTAGTAGTTGTGTGAGAGACACTTAACACCACCGGTGCATTTGAGGTATGCAGCGTGCACACGTTTAATATCGAGTCTCTGCCGTGCAGACATAACTCAAACTCTGGATGCCAGCCTGAGTTTTACGTTTCTATTTCCTTTTATTCCTAGTATTATTCCTGTTTACACCGTCCACTTATCTCTGTATGCTTGTCAACGGCGCACTGTAACGCGATGAACAAACTCTGTCTTGTGAAGATAGCATTGAATAAAATCCTATCTCGGATTACTGAAGACATTTCTACTGTTTGAGTTTGACCAGTCTCCTGTGATGAGAAAGCTGGCGTAGTCAATAACAAAATTCAGTGCACTCGGGCGGCATGCTTAGTGTGGTGCATTGGTAAAAGTAACTGTCCACCAACATGGAGTCCATTTTCAATTGGAATAATGAAACATGAAGGAAGGCTAAAAAACATATTTGGCTAAAGTGCTTGACCTTTAATAATAAGCCAGGCAGCCATTATCGTCATCATGGGACTGACCTCTGCTGTCTCCTTGTGGCCCTGCTGGTTTTCATCTACACCACCCTCCTCCTAATAAATCAACAAGAGTGTGTGATGGACTCCTGTAGCTAAGTGGCATTTAAGGAACAGCTTGTGTTGTGAGAGATGCAAGGCTGTAGTTTGAGTAGTTGTAGTTTGCTGGAAATGGAGACGGGGATTTTATTTTAAGCCAGTAACACCCCTCTTCTTGTTGTTGCCCTCATGGGGTTCCAAAGGGCAACAAAATAAATATCTTCGATTTACTACCAGTCACGTTCACTTAGTAATATCAGTGATAGGGCACATCTTTATTCATAGGATTGTAGAAAAAGAATCTAAATCGTGACTTCAGTGTCAGTGTTCTATTCAGGCACTGATTTGCTGATGTTTCTCATCCTGGCAATTTTGCAAGGAAAGCAGTAAAAGTCCCACTGCGTGTAAATTTGTTAAAGTGCGAGAATATCAAATTGTTTTCTTTGTTAAATATAACAGTAGCTTCGGTGGACTGCTGTGGTTTATTCAGAATTTCAAAGTCACAAACACAGCACCATGTGTGTCAGCGTCTCCCTGCTTTTATGATCACACACATAATATGATATTCTCAGAACAGCGAATCCCACAGGACACTGCGCTTCACCACTGTCTTATTACACAGAGAACTTGTTAGCTGCGTCTGCACAAGGTAGACCGTTGGGTACGGTCCCTAAGAGACCTGCTGGGAGATTTACAGACTCATAATTGTTCAAATGTTGTTTACACGATGCAGCTGCTTACGAAACACCATAAAAGGGGTATAGGGATGCACAAGCATCTGAGCTACAGTACACTATAGAGCATGGGTCTTCAACAGGGAGTCCGGGACCCCTAGGGGTTCCCCAGAGTTACTACGGGGGGGGGGGGGGGGGGGGGCACCAAATCTTTGTGTGATAGGATATTCTTTTACATTAACCACTTGAACCCTAGCATCCCTATTCTGAGGAGAACTTATAATATCCAACATACAGTACACTGACGATGTTGTCAAACTAGTCTATGAAGCTTTATAATAAATCTATGACAATATTTTATCTGCAACACAATTTTATACAATATGTAGTGGGGGTCCCTGCTTCATCTCGTTCTCAGTTAAGGGGTCCTTGGCCTGAGAAACATTGAAGACCTCTGCTATAGGGGCACGGTGGCGCAGTCTGTGGCGCTGTCGCCTCACAGCTAGAAGGTCCTGGGTTCGATTGCATGTTCTCCCCTTGTCCCCTAGGGGAAAGTAACTGGTTGGAATAACGTGTTCCTTCCACGAGCTATGTCCTACCAGGGGAAACTTCCCCCTGTCAGGTGATAAGAACCAGCCTGCTCACTCCTCATGCATTGAAGGAAGCATGAGCTCTCCCCAGGCTGGCAGAGGGAGAGTAGCACCCAGGCTTACAGCTTAGGCAATAGGCACTGGGTGAAAAAAATGGGTTACAAGAATCGTAGGATAAACATTTTTAAAAAAGAGGAAAAAATACCCTGTTATAGAGTGTGACCAAAAGCCAGTGGAAGCCCTTTCTAAATTAGTGTTTCTAATTGGTGCCCTTTGTTCCAGTGAATAGAAATATTACTGCTACAGTACAGTGACATTCTGGACAATTGTGTTCTTCCAATTTTGTGGCAACAGTTTGCGGAAGGCCGCTTCCTGTTTCAGAAGGACAATCCCCTGTGTGGTCTCCATGCTCCCCCATACAGAAATATTGTGTAGGGATGAGTGCGGAAGAACTTGACTGTCCTGCACAGAGCCCTGACCTTCACCCGATCAAACATAAGAAATAAAAAAAAACTTTGAAATGAATTGAAAACATCCAATTTGAGCCAGACCTAAACGCCCAACATAAAAATGTCTGACCTCACTAATGGCTCTTATGGCTGAATGGAAGCAAATTGCAGCAGCAATGTTACAACTAGTGATAAGCCATCCCAGAATAGTGGAGAATAAGGCACTCGGCCTGCCCACCACCGTGGAGGTTGTGGGGTTTGATTCCACCATGGTGTATCCAGCTTTGTCTAGCGGGTACTGATTGAATATTTTATTTACTGTTTGCAAAAAAATCACAGAAAGTACAGTTCAATACAAAAGGATGCTAAAAGGATTAAACCCAAGAAAGCACTATGGCTTGTTTCCATTAGGGTCCTGTGTATTCAGGTCATCGAAACATTTAATGACAAACAATAATATACAATACTATGCAAAAACATCATATAAACGAGTAGTAATCGAGAAATATGTACAGTAAACAACATTTCTGGTGATTTTACAGGGGCCAGTTTTGAATTGCAACCACCTGTAAGTGCTCTTTTAGAGCGGTTTTGAAGGATAGTGAGGATTCACACTTTTTTATGACTGTCGGTAGGGCATTCCACATTTTGTCATATTGTCATGGCCAGTGGCCTTGTTTTGTTGCAGAGTGCTACATTTTTTAAACACCATCAGTTGTCACCATGGTGAGTTTAAAATAATCTTTGCATCATACACCTAGATTTTTGTAGGATGCTTGGATGTGCTTTACACCATAAAGCCCAGAGTGAGAGGGCAGTATGTGAACAGGGAGTGTTGGCCGGGAGGAATAGGACGAAGACTCTACGTCCTCCCGGTGGGGGCTCCTGACTGGTTGGAACTGCAACAGCAGTGACAACACAGAAATGTGTGTGGGGTGGAATAATCAATTGGCATAATGACTAAATTGTGGAGAAAAAAGTGTAAAATGCACTTTTTTTTAAAAGAATGTTATAGTAGCGAAGGATGGACCTCTGGACCAACTTCATATCACTTTCACTATTACATTACATTACAGTCATTTAGCAGACGCTTTTATCCAAAGCGACTTACAATAAGTGCATTCAACATAGGTAGGGAACGAAACTACTAATCACCAGAGGTCTTAAGTGCATTTCCTGTAAAAACAAGCAACCAAGAGTATACCTAGCGCTAAGGTAAAAGTGCAATATATCAGCTATCTACTTTCATAAACACATGAGATAAAATAGCCAAATCAAATGAGCACGAGCTAATAGATCCAATACAACAATACAACAATAGTTCCTACAACTAGTTTACAACAAGTAGGCCAGGCAAAGAGGAAGGGTAGTGTTTCCTGAAGAGGTGGGTTTTCAGCCTGCGGCGAAAGATGGGCAGTGACTCTGCTGTCCTGACATCAGTGGGAAGTTCATTCCACCACTGTGGGGCCAGAACAGAAAAAAGTCGTGACCGTGTCGATCGACCAGAAGGACCGTTGAGTGGGGAGGGAGTCAGTCGCCCCGAGGTGGCAGACCGGAGTGGTCGGGCAGGGGTGTGGGCATTGACCATTTGCTTCCATTTATCCACTGACACGTGATGTCCGGCTCACGTTTGACGTTCCAATTCATTCCAAAGGTGTTTGATGGGGTTGAGGTCAGGGCTCTATGTAGGAAAGTCATGTTCTTTCTGTCATTCTGATACAGGAAATTGCTTTCACACACTGTTGCCACAGAATTGTATAGAATGATAGAATTAAGATTTACTTTTAACTTTTAACTTTTTTGTCATAGTGTATCTCACTAGGACTACTGGCACCGATGAGACACTCCGGGTTCTGTTGCCATGGCCCCGGTGTGAGTTACATGTCAGCATTGCCGGGCCTTTTATTTAATAAGACTGAATAATTCTTGGAAGGCCCACAGGAGGAGCACATTATGGTCCCCATGGTGAATAAATCTGGGACTTCCAATGAAACATTGTCTCATGCTTTTTTGAGAAATGGGTCACGACCATCCTGATTCAACACAATTTATGGATGTACACTAAGCTGGGAAGTAGACACTTTAGGATTACGATGCACGTGCTAATTTCAGTGCTATGCAAAAGTAATGACTCCTTTAGTTCTTTGTCTATACCAAAATAAACGCGTATTCAACTGATAGGGATTGAGTGTATTTATTCCGATGGAGGCAAATGGGCAGGTTTCTGTTCATTGTAAGTCACTCTAATCACACAAGCCATTTTAAACTCTGAAAAATAGTATATATATTCTACAATTTGTGCTGGATTAGGTTCCGAACAAGCTACCAAGCTCTCTGACACATTTTGCCATGTAGCATCTAATGGTGATCATTACTTTCCGCTCTATGTCCATTTCAGCCCATTTCACGTCCACTGAATGGAAAGGAACCCTACCTGAAATGACTCTTCTGATGTTCACATCTAATAGATTTTCGTCAGGCTTTTGGTACAGCAGGCAATGCAATCTTTATTTATCTTGGCATCATTTCCACTTATCATGTGCAGTGCAGGAAATAGTCTAAAGAAATAGTACATCACATTATGATGACGCACAGTAACCCATTAGTCAGATGCATTGCATGCACGCACGCACGTATGCATGCATGTGCAGTAAACACAAGGACAGGCTCTGCTGTTAGTGAGCCTCCATTTGGTCTGAGAGGGGAGAAAGTATACCGAAAGAATATACATTAGATCAGGGGTCTTCAACAGGGGGTCCGGGACCCCTAGGGCAGTGGTTCTCAAACTTTTTCATGTCAAGGACCCCCAAATTGACACTTATTAGCCCGCGGACCCCCATTTGAAAAGATAAGTCAGGGACCCCCATAAGAGAAGATTTTTACGTCTCTAGCAGTGATTCTCAACAATTTTTAATATCAAGGACCCCCAGTTTGACATGCATTAGAGCTACGGACCCCATTAAATGGCATCTCTATCTCTGGGACCCCAATTCATATTGTAAAATCAATGTTAATTTAACTCTGAGAGTGTACAAATGGAACCAAATGGACCCGTTAGGGTCCATTTGGTTCCATTTGTACACTCTCAGAGTTACAGACCCATAAGGGTCCATTTGGTACCTATCCATCATTTAGCTGGGGACCCCCTGGAACCCCCTCAAGTACCCCTGGGGGTCCCCGGACCCCACTTTGAGAACCAATGCCCTAGGGGGTTTGATGTCGAGGGGAAAAAAGTTTACTAAATATTGAGAGTTTTAAGTGGTTAAATGTCTGAAAATACACATTAACATGAATCCAACGAACATCTATGAAAAAGTTTAATCTGCAGCACAATTTTATACAATATGTAGTAGTGGGGGTCCCTGCTTCATCTCTCTCTCAGCTAAGGGGTCCTTGGGCTAAAAAACGTTAAAGACCCCGGCAGTAGATCTTTCAGACAATACTAGCGTGGTTGGTTAATGATTTGACAAAAGGCAGTGGATATTCAGCTGTCAAACGGCATCGGTAAAGGGAACGCTATTAAGCCATCAGACACTCGCTCTGCCCCGAAACCTTAGCTGAATATCTGAATATCCACTACTTTTATAGAATGGCAGGAACTGACCCACAATGGATTCATGAATGGAATGTGCACTGCTCTTACTGCAGAAAAAGTGACCTCTATTACTATTCTTGTTCTTGCTCTTGTTGTTCATCTTCTACCACTTACTGTACTTATTACATATTTTTGTTTCAGCAATCAGCACTTATCTTGATTTACAATAGACACATGCTAGGTATGTTATTTACTCATTTACCACTTTTAACCTGGTCTCCCTATTTCTGGCATGTCATTATAGTCGAAAATCGAATATAGTGAATATAGCCGATCTGCAAGCTTACATTGGCTATTTTAGTTATTTTGTCGTACAACAAAATATATAGGACCTTTTCTGGTAGCACTCTAATTCCTTGGCCACTTAGCCTAATTTTGTTCACTTAATGCATATATTCATTTTCACTGTTGATCATCTGCACATACTGTATAGCGCTTGGAAACGTGTCGTCACCACGGGGGGGGGGGGCGTGGCATTGTAGCTGCAGACATATTGGTGGGAGTCAATGTTAAGTCAAGCTGTTTATGAGCCACCAAGATGTCCGCCGCTACCAAATGACACTTGTTGACGCCCCCTTCAGGATTTCTTTCCTACGCACTATATCCTTTCATATTCTCAATGGCAATAGATGTACAGTATTTTCATTCATAGGAGTTTTAGAATGTACATTTATAGTTTATAAATGAATGCGGCGACCCAGTGCAATGTCTAGTGTTGTGTCCAACTATTGTATTGACATTTTTCTTACCTACAGTATCTTTAGTTTGTGCCTGTTTTTTGACCTGTTCCTCTGTTTCAGTCTTACTGCTGTTGCTGCTGTAACACCTCAATCTCTCCCTGGGCATCAATACAATCTTATCTTATCTTATGCCTAAACTTTGACTGTAGCTGCTACATAATTATAACTTAAGGTTTCTCACATTGTACTTGAGGGGGGCCATTATGTATACAGTCAGTGGTTGCCTTGAGAAGCAGAAATGATTTACCAGACATTTTGATAGTTATTTAAGATTCTTCTTTCAACAATCAAAACACATCTTTAGTCTAATAAAGTAAGCTTTTACTTGTACCAAAGGCCACTTGGCAGCTGCACTAAGGAGTGGAAAATAGCATAAGTTTTGGTATGCTTCCCTCACCAGCTGTGATGAAGTATTATTTCCCTGCACTTGGCAGGGTACCTTACTCTTTCATAAAGCAGAACTCTGGAGTTTTTTGTGATAGTTTTCTCAGCCTTGCTGCTTTTCTTCACTTGAGACTAATGCATTCAACCACAGCGGTAGCACACAAACAGGACATTTGGGGACACAGACCCAATTCAGGAAGGTAATGAAAAATCAGACTTTATATGTAGGCCAGGTTATACAACATTTAAGTACAGTTTTGTGTAAAAGAAAAAATATAATCAACTATTTATTTGTTTTTCATTTTTCTCCCAATGTAGTCATTATGCCTATTGTGTTTAGTCCCTTTCCCCTAATGTTGCTCTGGGGAGGGTGTGTAGACAACCACGTGTCTCCTCCTTCGATATACATAGAATCACAAGCCACTTCTTTTCACACCTCTTCGGGAGAGTGTAACACGCACGTGTGGAGAAACATTCATGCCCTCCCATGGGGCTCCCTGCTGAACAGGCACCCTGACCAACCTGCAGGAGTCACTATAGTGCAGTCAGTGACAGAGACCCCCCCCCTCCCCCCCCCCTCCCCACCCGGAATCCCACTGCCGGTGAACACCGGGGAAATTGTGTTCGTTGGTGTGTTCGCCTGGCCAAGCTGGAGGCACTGCAGGAATGAACCTCCTGTGGGCAGGTACTTTACCCCCTGCTCCACCCGGATACCCCAGCTTTATTTAAGTTTAAGTATTATATTTTGCCTGATGTGATACTTGTACCGTTATTATTTTGGGACAGTGAAAGAAAAGACATCATGTACAGTATACGTAGAAGTGTGGGTCATGACCAAAAGAATAAGGTCGCGGATACAAGCGGCCCTAATGAGTTTTCTCAGACAGGTGGCCGGCCTCCCCCTTAGAGATGAGGGTGAGAAGTTCAGTCATCCGCGAGAGACTCTTGAGTATAACCGCTGCTCCTTCACTTGGAAAGGAGCCAGCTTAGCTGGTTCGGGCATCTAGTTCGGACTACGGATGCCTCCCGAGCGTCTCCCTCGCTGCACGTCCCAATGGGGGGGAGACCCCCTGGCAGACCAAAGACCAGATGGGGAGGATTATATCTCCACACTGGCCTTGGAAAGCCTCGGGCTCCCCCAGGAGGAAGTGGCTAAAGGGAAAGGAAGTCTGGAGCTCTCTGCTGGAGCTGTTGCCCCCGCGACCCGATTCCGGATAAGCGGTTGAAGATGGATGGATCATGTAGCAAGGACACTGGAGAGGATTGTAAAATGAATGGAATACAAAGAGCCTCGTTGACGTTTTACAAGGAAGAAGAACATAGTCCACAGATACATGAAGGTGAAAACCAACCAGCGACCTTTTTTGGTCCAGCGGGGGAAATTCAGTCGCCGGAGGCAGAAGAACAGATACAGAGTAAGAGAAGGGTAGCGAGTCTAGTGACATCAAAACTGGCATAGTCAAAAGAAGAACAAGATCCATGGTATATTGGATCTATAAGGCTACTGTGAGGTGCACATTTTAAATTATGCCATTACCTTTCCGTGAAACCTCAGGAACTAAACTCAAATGCCATCCAGAAGTAATGAGCCATGTTTCTAACCTGCTTGAGTATTCAGAGGCAAAATCCCATTTTGAAGTAATGAGAGGAGCTACATTGATTTGGCGAACAAGAAAGAATTAGAACTATGAACTAACAGGATAGAATTCTTACTAACTGATAACTACAAACCTAAATTGAAGTCTAAATAATATATGCTATGAAATGTTTGAACAAATTTGCCCTGTGTTAAATATGCCAAAATGAAACCACTTACTTTAATAGGGTTTTGTGTCATTTTAATTGAACAATTTCACATGAATTCCAAAAATTGCTTTATGGTAAAGATTTTGCTGCACAAAAACATGGGGAGGGGACAGAGCGGTGGTGCAAACTTGAGAATTAAGTGAGTAGCCAAGAATCTGTGAAAATACTGAACAAAGAAAGAAAGAAGGGTGGATTACTGCCAAAATTCCATTCCCTGGACTCATCATACAGAGATGTGCATGGGCTTAAAGGGAATATGAGAAATTCTTCTTTCCAAAAAGAAAAGAAAAGGATCCTTCATGAAGGATCACAAATCACAGTTTCTGACCCCACTTCTACTTTCCTTGTTGAAGCACTGCACATCCTGTAGAAATGACATAGATGCATACATCTGATTAAGATATATTCTGTACATATAGTGTGATGTATACGAATAAACATAGTCTACCATAGTGTAATGTTTAATCTGTTTCAAATTCTGATGCAGCATGTTTTTGTGGACATATGCTGTATTTTACTAAAATCTGTAAAAGTATCATAGTTGCGCCAGTGTCTGCTATTTCTTTCTATTGTGCTTTTAATGTCAGATTAAGACAAAGCTAAGGCCTACCTTGGGTTGAAGTTTGTATTTAACATAGCCCCAGCATCATCTCCATATTATTTTAAACATTTCATCTCAGACAGAACAGCATCTTCTCAAGCTTTATCATCATTGCCTCGCCAAAGCAAAACACATTTGGTGGACAAAGGTGACATTCAAGCATTCAGCTCAGTCTGGCAGAGTGGCAGCATTTCCCATCCATAGATCACAGTAATGGTGACATGTTTTTGAAGAGCTGCACGTAAGGTTGCACAGCAAAGATTTTGGTCTGAAAGCAACATGTTTCTGGAGATGATCATCAGTGACATTGCATCAGTATTGCAATGTAGGTCTTCTCACTACTATTCAGAAATCTTAACAATCACAGCATACAATGGGAAAATGGACAATGGGCACAATACTCAAAATAGGAGAAATATAGAACCACATATCCATTCTTGACTGTATGCAGTGAAGGGGAAGACGAGGCAAATATTTATACATTGCAGAAACTGCGTCAGGGAGTCTGCAGTCCCCTCCAGCGTTGTGTGGCTGTGAGTGGACTGTGCGGGTGGACCAGAGCAGGCTCTCTCTGGGAGCGAGAGAGAGAGAGAGAAACTGGATGTAAAAGCTCAATCACAGCAAATTGTACAACAGAGTGGAGAAGGCTACTTGACAGGCACAGCCTGTGAGACAGAGAGAGGGATGAGATACACAGGGTCTGGAAAGATGGGATGGGGGGGGCACACTTTGTGTCTCAGTTTACCAGCTGTACCGTATGTGTGTGTGTGTGTGTGTGTGTGTGTGTGTGTGTGTGTGTGTGTGTGTGTGTGTGTGTGTGTGTGTGTGTGTGTGTGTGTGTGTGTGAGAGTGTGTTAGGCGTGCAACGCGCCACGCACAATTTGCTACCGGATTGGCGACATGAACTGCTGGCACTTCAAACGTTAATCTCTGCTACACTTCCCCATTAGTCGAGACTATACACCGGGAAACCCGCAAACGGTGCAATGCTGCGTGGCGTGGCACAGTGAATGCCCCCAGCGGGCTGTCTGTTGCTGTCTCTGTCCCAGATGAAAGCAGCGTGCCACAAACTGCCATGAAGCCTTCACAGGTCCACCTCGGGCACTTGGATGGCTCTCATTTAAACGACTCTCCTCCCTCTCTCTCTCCCTCTCTCCCTCTCTTCCACTGTTCCCTGTGTGGGAGGCATAATACATCATTTTAAGAGAGTGAGCCTGTAGTGGCCTAATTCAGCAGCTTGGGAGAAACACCAGTGAACACAGGCCTCCTAATGAATGAATGAGCTTGACATGTAAAAATCAGAAAAGATTACCCGGCTGAGGGCATAGATTCCCAGAAGGTCCTGCCAAAAGCAGCTGTTCAGATAAAGCTCTGTTGCTTCACCAGAATAATAAGTTGCTCCGTGCACGAGACCCAGCAAACGGAACAAGGGGGGTAAAGAGAAGTTAGGAACCTATGTATTCCCCCTTCAGTGGAACAACGAGAGAAAGCGGAAGCATGACAGGAAGATGGAATCATGATCAAGTGTTCCATCTCGCCCTCGCCCGCCCCCCTGTCTCATGCTGACACAAGGACGTCGAGGGGATTCTCAGGGTGGACATAGCGTGCAAGCGATAAATAAACACAGGCCTTGAAAAGCCCTACACCTGTGACCATCGCAGAAGCAGCAGGTGCGCTTTGGTTCATTAACGAAGGCGTTCCTGACACTGAAGCCCCCCACCGCCACCCCTCCCGAGGCTATCGGGAGCAGCGACTCAGTGGCCACCTTGGGACTGGATAAGGAGCCGCGCCAAGGTTAGCAATGCAATTGTAGCTTGAATAATGGAGCACTTCCCTCAGGCCTGACACCCGTGGATTTCTCTGGCAATTTTGCAAACACCTGTGAGCCAGTTGAGGCTCTCCAGCATAAGTTGGTTTACAGCATCCACCATTCACCCAGTTACCCAGCACCTTGTTGCCTAGCTAGCTCAATGACCCTGTGTCTCGTTGCCCTGTTGAAATTAAGCTAGCTCAATGACCCTGTGTCTCATTGCCTTGTTAAAGTGAAACTAGCTCAATGACCCTGTGTCTCATTTCCCTGTTGAAGTGAAACTAGCTCAATGACCCTGTGTCTCATTTCCCTGTTGAAATGAAGCTAGCTCAATGACCCTGTGTCTCATTTCCCTGTTGAAATGAAGCTAGCTCAATGACCCTGTGTCTCATTTCCCTGTTGAAATGAAGCTAGCTCAATGACCCTGTGTCTCTTTGCCCTGTTGAAGTGAAACTAGCTTAAGGTTGTTTGTGAATTGGAGATGCAGCCCAAAATGAACAAAATCTATCTCCACCATATGGAGGATATTGCTTTTTGGAATTATGCACAACTGCAGACAAAACTCACACCAAACGAGAGCTAGGTTTATTAAAGGCCAGGGTTTTTCTTTTGCTCAAATTATAATGTGCAAAGTCATTACTACGATTCTCTTATTTAGAATCAATGTCCAGATTCTATTTTCGTGCAGTTGCAGATGTAAACTGGTAATAACAGTGAATTAATTTACAAGGAAGCAAAATCCCCTAGCGAGCTCTGTGGCCCAGAACAATAATGAGCACATAGTAAACATTGAGACAGAAATTTGCCGTAAGCCAAAGAAGAATGTGGTTTGTCACACAAACAACACACAACTACACACAATACGTAGGAATAGAAAAACGTCCCCACATGCGCGCCGCACGCACGCACAAACAAACAAACTGGCAGCAAAACTGATGGCAAACTATCTTTGCCAGCCCTCTGTAACAACATATGTTAGAAAGTAATTAAAAGAAGCTCCCTAGTGGTTATCATGGCATATTGAAATACAATGCGCAGAGCAAATTACCTCTCCATGGTTGTTTATAGCAGGGCTCCAGATCACATTGCTTTAGCTGCGCACACAGGTTTTCTAAAGTGGGGGCTGCCAGGGTGCGCCATGGGGGCCAATTGGAAGGGAGAGTAAAATTCATAAAAATAAAAATAAACTTTAATCTCAATTCAATTCATAGGATGCCAGTTTAACCACTGTAAATCTGGCGTCCCTTTTTTGGACATGTCATTACTGTCTGAGATTTTCCAAAATATCCCCGAAATGTTCACACAGTAGCGGCTTTGCTAACAACGCGTCATGATACACTTTGTGAGCTTGTAAAGGGGGCGTCTACAGCCCAGAACTGACAAATACTTGGCTCTGGTCGTGCTGTGGCATTGGCTCATAATTGCAATTCTAAGGCTTAACGTTTTAGGAAGAACCATAATCAATGACTTAAGCTTTGGGAGAAATGCAAGCAAGGTTCAATTAGTGTGATAAGTCCAATTATTCTATGTATTAACATAGTTTTCCAAGCACAAGATCATTGAAACAGGGACAGCCGTCATAACGTATGTAGTGTTGTGAAATATTCATATAGCCCTGTAAAACAGGTGTGCATAAAGCTATATAATATCGTTGATCTATCTATCTATCTTATCTATCTTATCTATCTAGCTATCTAGCTATCTATCTGTCTGTTTCACTGATGGTGTGTGTAAGGGGGTGGGGTGGCTCAAAGCTGACAGACAGGTGATTCAGCTTTGAAGTGCCGCCATCTCGCTCGTTGATGTAGGCCAGAGAATGAGCGTCCCCCTCAAGACCCCATTAAAGCACAACCCTGGGTCTGTAGGTTTGATGTTCATTGCCCGGGCAAGCTCTGCCGTCAATGCATTTTGTGCCACGTGACAATGATCACAGCTTATTAAAGTGGAAATAATGACTGCTCTACCTCCGCTATGAAATATTTAACAAGGACAATGGAGATGGCTCAAAGGTGATTTATATCTGTGTTGAAGGGGGCGGACATGGACGTACCATCTATACAGGAAGCAGAGGTGAACCTTGGTTAACCTGAGCTCAGGACCAGTGTTGCAAAGTCTGCTTATTATAAGTGACTTTGGACTTGTTTTTTCTGTAGAAGTCACTTGGAAATATTGGTAGTTGCAGGTTGCATTTTCATGGTCTTGTGTTGTAGGAAACGTGTCACAATGTGACACATTGTGAGCTTATATGCTGTTTTCAAATAGCCGATGTATAGGTTTAAAGTGGCTGTATTAACACATTTTGCTGGGTGTGAGTGATCATGCGGTCTAATGGCTTCTTTTTGGGCTTGTTTTCGTAGACCTGGACGCTTGTTTCTCTTGCAAAATCTGGCAACACCACAGAACCTTGAAGTGGGAAAAGGTTCGTTTAGCAGGAGTTTTGTCCCAGTAGCAGGATTTTTGTCCCCCTTGAACAAACGTGTATTATTACAAGACATGCATTAACCGCTTCAGCCCTATTTATTCTTAGGCTATTTGAAAATAGCCGATCTACAAGCTCACAACGCGTCGCAAAGCGACGCGTTGTGAGCTTGTAGATCTGCTATTTTTATACATTTGGAAACTGTTGAAATGGGACATTCTGCATAATGACTACTTTTACTTTCAGTACTTAAGTATATTTTAATGCGAATGCTTTTGTACTTTTACTCAAGTACATTTTTGATACCAGACCTTTATATGTAACAGAGTATTTCTACATTGTGGTATGGCTACTTTTACTTGAGTACAAAATGTGAGTACTTCTTACACCACTGCTAATTACCTCCTCTGCAGAATGCATTCTTTTATTTTTTTTATCCCACTTATACTGTAGCATGGCTTCTTACCAGCAATTAAAATATAAGTAGTGTTTATGTATATTTTGGGGCAATATGGTGTTTGTATAACTTTGGAATACACAAGTGAGGTACAGTAGCAAGAGGGTGAAGCTGTAATAACAACCTAGAAATTAGTTCTGAGTCAGTCAGCTGACAATATCGTCTTAACGCGCACACACAAATCAACACAATATGTTTTATGTTCCCCCAAAAGTATATATTAAAGTTATTGAAATCAAGTTTTTATGGATAGCTTGTATGTTGGTTTCAGTTTTCAGTACCATTTTGATACTGCATATTAATTTAGGATGTTCAGGCAGCTGCATCAAAGGTGTGCGGTAATCTGAAAATAATACACACCCTCCGGTCAATCAAAATCGAGTGTTCTCCGCGGCCATGGTATGATTAAGCAATAACTCATGACAGGCCATGCTATATTGTCATTGGGGCTGACAACCCCCTTAGGTGTGATATAATGACAATATAACATGATAACATGGCCTGGAGTGAGTTGTTGCCTTTATAAAACTACCAAATATGGCAACCTGAAAATCATAGACATATCCCATTTAATAACAATTTCAGTACAAAAATAATTTCTACAAGAAAGTAGTCCCCAACTGCTTGCACAAACAAAGTGGTTGCTATCCCCTATAACTGCATGGAAGTTCCCGGATATTGTTGACAAAGTTTTAACCTACCTATTTTAACCTAGCTATTGTAAATGTGATATGAATCAATATTGAGCTGCATGGTCTGTTTATCACCTTAAATGTTATCAAAACCCTTTTTTTTTTTGTATAGGTGAACTAGTAAATTAAACGGGGCTGCCCCTGCAGTATTTTCTAAATACTAGTCAGTTGCACTAAAAATGTATTATCATAGTTTCATTTCAAAACATGCTTTTATTTGGGAAAATACGGTGTTATGAAATTAAAATCAGACAGCCCTTGTAGCTCTCCTTCAACTTTGTGAAGTGCTAACTGTAAATTATTACCACAAGTTAACTCATGACGTTTTCAGCATTGTACTGCCTTGACTACTTCACTGCAACTTTAGGGGGGAAGAAATACAGTACCTTCCTCAATGTAAACAAGTAACAACACACTGGATAAAGCATGGATAAAGGCGTCACAATGTTTGCTGGAGCACACCAACATTCAGCGAAGTTAACCATGGTTAACTATAGTTTCACGTGAGAAAGACATTGATATCCTAATTCTTGTCTTAATGTCACTTTTCCTGAATCAAGTCAACCGATTTTGATTTGTAGGATAACAATGGTCGCAAAATGCCCTATTTTTCTGCACCATTTAAAATTAGATTTGGTTATTTGAATATTATATTAAGCATTTACAAATGGCTTATATGCTATTTTTCTCTGATTAGATTTGGCTGTATAGTTTGAAATGTGCTCAATCCTGCTAGCTCTTTTCTGAGTGCGCCCTTAATTTTTGAAAAGTCGTCGTTTGTTACAATATCATAATTTAAACATCAGTGAACTTAGTTGCTGCGCACACAGCTACTGCGAGCAAGTCAGCTATGCGAAAACATCCGCACATCAAGGGGGTAAATGCACCCCGCTGTCATGCGGTTATTTTCTCATAACTGACTTTCTCCCAGTGCATTATCCTTACACCTTACATAATGCATGCAGGGACGGAAGAACAGTCTCTGAAGCTGTCAGAATTAATGTTAAATGTCTCCAAGGAACGACCACTGTTTTTTCTCTATTCACCCATGGGCATTAGAGCACAAGGCAGACCTCTAGTTTGCAGTCAGCCGTGGAATATTTACTCTACAGTATGTGGGCTTCAAATCCCTGCCACATTCTTATCTTATTCTACTTAAGAAATACAATTGTTTCAATAATTTCCATGCTACATAGCACCTGAATGTCTGTGTGACATTGTCGATATTGTTGCCACGGACTTGAGTAAATTAGCTTCTATTTTTTTGGCCCCTTGGGAAAATCTGCAGAAGGAGCATAGTGAAAATGTTCTCCATCAAAGGTGAGTGAATTGGATTTTACAAGATGAATTGCTGGGACAAGAGTTTACTCCAATTATATCACCAAGAGCCTCGAATTCTAGTGCAGCTGCTTCGGCCAACAGCAATTAAGCTCAGGATTGGAGGTATCAAGATCTTGCATACTGACAAGATGTTTACAATGTGCAAGAGCTGCTAATAGAGTAAATGATAAATGAGGCTGTAGGCCAACGTTTCCAGCAGTAAGATGCCAGTGGCTCTGTCCAAGATTCCCCCAAAATCATAGAGCTGACAGTCAGACCATTGGCAGAGCAAAACACAGCTGTCTTTCCCATTGCCTACAGAGCTTTTCATACGGCATAATATTATACAGAATGTGAGGGTTGTCTTTGGCTCTTATAGCTAATTTATAATATACACCGTCAAAGAACCAAAACTCAACTGAAAAATGTGCGACACTTTATTTGAGAGTTGAAAACATGTTGTTTTGGTTGTTCACTGGCAGAAGCTACACAGTTAACTGTGTGTCTACCAAACAAAGATTTGTTTTCAGTCTTACCTGTCCTGGGCTTGGACTCCAGAAGTACCACAGGCTGAAAACGCCTAGGGTCAAAGCCAGGAAGAGCAGTCCTAGAATTAGAGCCCCTCGCTGGTAGCTGCGGTATCTGGCTTTCTTCTCATTCCCCACCTCAACCTGAAGACAAAGGTTTGGGGGAAAATTACTCCAGGTAGCAGTTATCCTTTTGTCTCAGAAGGGATATGTTAACGATATTTGTTACTACAATACTGTAATCCTGAAAGCCACACTTGAGTAAATATCTTACTAGAGAATGACTGACGAAAGTGAAAGTCACCCACTAGACCACGCAAGTAAAAGTCTTAAAGTATCTAATATTAACTGTGCTTAGTTATCAAAAGTAACTTTTATGCTGTTAATAAAAATGTCAGGCAAATGTAGTTTATTCTGTTCATTCAGTTTTGTGGATTTTCTGGCAAATGTCAGGCAAATGTAGTTTATTCAGTTCATCCAGTTTGGATGAGTCATTCTCCTAAAATTTGAGGGAGATTCTTTGAATGTTGAAATTGAATTCGCCCCTGGGCAGAAAAAGAAGATATTTCAGCTGATAAGAATCACCCCATACTTCAGAAATTCTAACATATCTCTTAGATATGGCCATGGGTGATGATCGATGCTGGCGGGGAGAGTTGCATGCATCTTTCATGGTAGCGCTAGCAATGAGGTGCTGACCTGAATGAAATGGAGTAAAAAGTCAAGATTTTGTATTGTAGTGGCGCAAGAGTGAAAAGTAGAGTTAAGTACAGATCCTCATAACTCAATTAGACGCTGCCATTCCAGACAGAGCTTTTTTTCTGAATCAATCCCTATGTCATTTCGTCTTTTATTTGTGATTGATGGTCTGATGTATTGATCGATGTGTGAATTGTTTAAGCCGTCTGCACATTGGCACGGTTAATAAAGTATCTTGGATCTCTAATGACTCACAAAAGGCTAGCTACAGTAGATGAATTGGTAAAAGAAAGAAAGAAAAGAAAACATGAACATAAGGCAGCGATCTACTTCCATACAAGCCATGACACCACAAAAAAGCCTCTCTTTAATGAAGCTACCGTAATGACAAAAAACATACAATGAAAGCAATGATACATGAGGTACAGCATATGGCGGAGCCGCACTTCAAAAAGGTCACATTTATTAAACTTTTCCTCAAATTAAAACTCTCCCTGCTATAGTGAATTCCCCAAGCTTATGGACACAAATTAATAAAGGCAAGCTTTTGTTCCAACACAGTTCCAAGAGAGACGAAATGAAAGCGTCTCATTCACACTGGACTACTTTTGAAGCTCTCAGAGGACAACGGAAAGGGAACAAAGTAAAAACCGAACCAACTTCAATTAGAAGAATTGGTGTTGCTTATCTGCGTGTCTTTTTGTGTGTGTAAGTGATGATGAAGCAGCCTTGCCCTTCCATTATGATTGAGGTTGTTAAGGTAGTTTGACTACAGTGGATTTGGGAGACACTATTAATTCCTTATTCATTATAAAAACAGTTTAGGAATACACTCTGGGATTTTGTTTCTTAATGATGACTTTGTTTTTCACAAATGCAAATAGCTCCATAGGATATAAAGTTTTTCCTTTTTTTCCCCCTTTTACCCCCTTTTCTCCCCAATTTAGTAAATACCTATTAATTCCTCCCCACACACACGTGTGTGTTGTCACTGCTGTTTTATCATACTGACTCACCTGCCAGTGAGGAGCCCCAATCGGGAAGCCAATGTCCTACTCCTCCCGCTCATTCCCTGCTAACAGGTGCCGTCCCAGCCCGTAGGATTATATGCAGTAACAATTATCACCCTCGCCGTCCGGCTTCCCTTCCCTGAAAACTGGCCAACTGTGTTCGTATAGATGCTCGACAAAGCTGGATGCACCGTGGTGGACTCGAACCTCCACGGTGGTGGGCAGCCACTTTACCACTGCGCCACCCAAGCACTCTAGGAATCGGATATATACTGTACGGTAATTTCTGATTTGCTCTATGCAAAAGATGGTATGACTTAATAACAGAATTAAAGCGAAATTACACTTTAGTAGAGGTTTGTGTTGTTGTACAGTAGTTACCTTGCGATGATGTAACTCCAAATATTTAGTTTAAGTTTAAGACCAGTTTAACCAGTTGAAGAAATGTTGAGCTTGTTCAAACTTAAATTGGAGGTAAATTGGAGGTCTACATTACCTCATTGACCATCATACCCAACTTCATAAAATTATGCCAATATCTTCAAAGCCATTAGTTTGCTGCTGTCTGGATTTAGCATCCTTTGTTTAAGTATAGGTATTGTACAATGTTGTAAATATTAATATTGCCATCCCATAGTTTGATAACGTGCCAAACAATTTGATATAGTGTAAAATTGTGCAATACAGCATAATATGCATCTTTACAATCCTTAACCGCATTAACTCTTCTGTCCTGTCCCTATTCTGGGCATGCCCGAGTTTTAGTTTAGAGGCAGAGGCACCCCGGTCAAACAAAGTATATAGGGTTTACAAGAGTTTTCAGGACACTGTGTGGTCTAGAAATGGAAGTAACACATGCGATGGCTCTTTATAGGAGGTGGCAGTACAGTTGGGGGAGGCTACTAGAACACTGTATTTAACAACAACACATGCAATACCAACAAAGTCTGTGAGTGGCCAGTAATTATGAAAATTGACCTTTTTAAGTCATTATAAAGGGCTTTATAATGGATTATGATTGCATTATGAGTACTTATGAGTGCTTATAACTGTAATTAAACAGTGTTATAAGCTGATTACAATGCATTTGTACTGGTCCTTATAAGTCATTATACAGTAAAATGCTTTGTAATGTTTTGTGATAATTCTCATACAGCATATAGAGTATTATGAGTTCCTGTAACTATGGCTATACGGTGATATAAGCAGATTATAATGCAGTAATCATGTCTTTATAATGCATTATAGACATTAGGGATTCACAGCAAGTGTTTACCCCAATGGTGTATTAATTAGTTCATCAATTACTAATTTATTATTGAAATATTTCATCGTTGTTGTTCATTTAACGTGTTTGCAACAGTGCGGTCGTTAGAAGAAAAAGTGATTTCAGATCAAAGCGTGAAGCCCTGAAGCAAAGGTATGATGAGAACCAGAAGACTATAATCACAGAGCCAGACGCATTCCTCACACAGAGAATCTCTTTTAGTGTGGAAAGAAAAATGTGGCTGAGATCTCTCTCCTTGCTCGAGTCGGGTGGGGGAGCAGCAGCAATGGAAACTTAACTTGGAGGACAAACCCCTGTCTGCAGCATGAATACAGAGTACTCACAGAGGAGGAGGAGGAGGAGGAGGTGGAGGGGTGGGGGGGTACAGTCAGAAGAGAGAGACACATGGAGAAAGACAGAAATAAAGAGAGCGATGCAGAGAGATGGAGGTAGTAGAGGCAGAGCCAGAGAAGCACAGTCTGTGTGTGCCAAAGCGGACGGTCAGTGTTCAAGGAGTCTGGGCCATGAGATTCAGCCGGACCAGTCAGTCCCGTCTGGTGCTCTGTGATGAGCAGAGCAGGGCCCTGGAGCCCCCTGCTGTTCTTGTGGAAAGAAGGAGAAAAATAAACCTTCCCAGCCACTGGTGGAAAGTAACTAAGTACATTAAACGAAAGTACTGTACTTAAGTACAATTTTGAGGTGTTTTTTTTACTTTGCTGGAGCACTTCCAACTTGCAATACTTTTACTTCTACTCCACTACATTTCAGAGGCAAATATTGTGCTTTTTGGTCCACTACAATTATTTGAAAACTTTAGTTACTAGTTACTTTGTAGATGTGGACTATTATTACAAAACCACTTAAGACCTATATACTTTGGCAATTTGAAAGTAGCCGATCTACAAGCTCACAACGCGTCGCAAAGCGACGCGTTGTGAGCTTGTAGATCGACTATTTTCAAAGGGTTCTTATACATTTTAGACATTTGAAAACTTGTGAAATGGTATCTGCATAATGAGTAGGCTACTTTTACTTTTGGTTCTTTAAGTACATTTTGATGCCAATACTTTTGTACTTTTACTCAAGTAGATTGCGAATATCAAACTTACTATTTCTACAAGAGGGTATTTGATACGTTTACTTAAGTAAAGTAAATGTGAGTACTTCTTCCATCGCTGTACCCAGCAACGGCATACAGTATCATATCACGTCCCAAAAAAGCAGGTGGTTTGTTCTGGCAGTGTCACAGCACAGTGGCGGGTTCAGGTCAGAGAGAATGAACACATCAATCACAGAATCCCTGACTACGTACTACTGTACTGTAGTTTGATCAAGGTAGTTCAAGGCACCATCTGCTAACAGCATATTCTGTATCTCATTGCTTGTGGTGTAGAGTGACTTAAGTACATGTTACTCAAGTACTGTACTTAAGTACAATTCTGAGGTACTTTTACTTTACTGGAGTATTTCCAATTGTCTATACTTTTACTTTTACTCCACTACATCGCAGAGGCAAAACTTGTACTTTTACTCCACTACAATTATTTGAAAGCTTTAGTTACTAGCTACATTGCAGGTATAAATTATTATTATAAAACATACATTAACAACTTTAGCCCTATTCTATACCTAGGCTATTTGAACATAGCAGATCTACAAGCTCACAACGTGTCGCATCGCGACGCGTTGTGAGCTTGTAGATCTGCTATTTTCAAACATTTTAGTACTTTTACTTTTGGTACTTTAAGTACATTTTGATTCCAATACTTTTGTACTTTTTTTAAAGTACATTTTTAATTCCGGACTTTTACTTGTAACAGAGTACTTCTACATTGCAGTATTGATACTTTTACTTAAGTAAAACATTTGAGTACTTTTCCCACCACTGCATATTCAACAACAATCAGACACGATGAGGAAGGCTTGATTTAATATTCACTGCAATTGAACGCATTTGAAACTATTTGGCAGATAGCCAGACAACGTGAAGCCCCCCACAGGTGGTTTCCTAATCATAATTCTCGACGTATACTTTGGACACGTTTCTGCGCCTGCTAGATCGATTGGCGTTGCTGTGACAGGGGGGACGTGATGGATGGCTAGAAAGCATGCTTCATCACAGGGAATAACGCTACGGAGCAGAGCCCCGCGCTGCTTACACCCACACGTCTGTGTGTCCCGTGGTACTGTGTTGTGTTGTTGCGTACGGGGGAGAGGGAAAATGTGGATTTCAAATTTCAAAACCTATAATAAACCTATATTCTTCTGCCTTCTGTGGAAAAAAGTACTCAACATATTTTTTAAGTATCTAGTAAAAGTATCTGCTGTATACTGCAATGTAGAAATACTCTGTTAGGAGTAAAAGTCCCGAATTCAACATTTACTTTGAGTAAAAGTACAAAAGTATTGGTATAAAAATGGACTTAAAGTACCAAAAGTATAATATGCAGAATGCCCCATTTCACAAGTTTTTCAAATGTATACAATGTGTGAAAATCGTTTGAAAATAGCAGATCTACAAACAATGTGTTGCATCGCGAGTAGAAGTAAAAGTACTGAAAATAGGAAATACTCCAGTACAGTAAAAGTACCTCAAAATTGTACTTTACTTAAGTAAATGTTACTTTCCACCACTGCTCCGACCCCACTTGACCATGAGTTCACGAAAAAAAAAGAAAAAGGAAATCATAGGAAGATTTGAAAGCTCAACGTACGTGAGGCATGAGGATATTTGAGAATAAAGCGAGGGCAGGGGCGCAGGTGGAGCTGTGAGAGGACGGAAAGCCTAACAGACGAGGCAGAAGGAAAGAACGATTTCTCTGAAAATGTTCTGATATCATCATCACTCGCTCGGATATCAAGCCCTGTGCTTTTTCAGATTTTTTTGCTCATGTTCAAAGTTTAGAAGTTCAAGAGCAATGTAAAATATTGTGTTAAAAAAAAAAAGAAACGTAGAGAAGCATCTTTCTCTATTCATGTCTCCTTTTGTCCCTCTCTTTTCCCCCCAAGCCACCTCTGACAACCACCTACACATTTTCCTTCAATGAGCAGCACCATTTTAAAAGGTGTGATTTTTTCGAAAAAAGCAAGTAAAACTACAGATGAATTCAAATCATTTTTAAAATTACAAACTGCTTGACTGCATAATGATGAAGTCAGCGTTGCAATTTTAACCCTTTCAGACCGGGAAAGAATCTGTGTCATTTTATTTTTTTAGGTTTCTTTGGGTTATTCAAAAAATAGCAGATCTACAAGCTCATAGCGCGGCACCAAGTGCCGCGCTATGAGCTTGCTATTTTTGAAATATCGTGAAAATTTGAGCAAATCTTTGAATACGTATATTTTTTCAAAGCAAACATTTGTAACTCAAATCTTTGCTTCTGGGGGATTCTACAAATGTCTTCTAAATCAGAACAGTTTTTTGAAAAAACACATTATGTTGCTATAATCAGTGGTTCTCAAACTTTTTCATGTCAAGGACCCCCAAAATTATATGAATTTTGGCCGCGGACCCCCATCTCAAAGTATTTTGTTCCAGGGACCCCCCCCCACAGAAGTTGTAACAGAGTCAAAAATGTTCGCTATGGAAAAATAGATATTCAAAGATTTGCACAAATTTTCACGATTTTTCAACCAAAAAAAATGCAGATCTACAAGCTCATAGCGCGGCACTCAGTGCCGTGCTTTGAGCTTCTAGATCTGTTATTTTTGGATAGCCAAAGAAATCTTAAAATGACACAGATGCGTTCTCGGTCTGAAAGGGTTAAAAAAATTAGCACAATAAGGGAAATAAGTACATTTATTATTATCATCATCATCATCATGGTCATAGTTTAACTCACATCTTTCCACAGAACCTGTTGACTGCTGGCCTGAGACCTAGTTTCCATAGTGAATAGAGCACAGAAAGATTCCCTCTTCCAAGCTGGGGTAAGAAATACTGAGGCTCTGGAAGGCAGAGTCCCAGTATTCATTCCATCGGTAATTTGGGAGTGTGCTTGAAGGAGGAGGGAAGTTTTCAGATCGAGTGGAATTACAAAAGCACTTGTGATCCCCATTATAAGCTTAGCAGATGTCTCCTGCGCTGCCCCATGCAGTTCAATGGTGGGAAATCATAGACACATTCAAACAGTAAATTACATCACAGCACTTTGAGTGACAATTGGTCCAGCACTTTCACCCAAGGACGACACATCATGTTGAATGTGAGATAACAGAATTTACATATGTAATATGTTCAGTCGTATACAGTATGAGGCATACAAAAGGCATTATTTTATTCCATATTTAGGTGACTGCCTGCACTGCAAAACCACAAATAAGTACAATTAATGCATTATTTTGCATAGAAAGGTAAAGGAGCTGGTGGACGTTTTGTGACTGAAGAGTTCCAATGATGGCCAGGCTGAGCTTGAAAAATACAATACAATGTGTAGTTACTGTATTTACAGAATGACAAACAGAACAAAGCACTCGTAGCCCACAGAAATGAAGAAAAGGAATATCAAACAATCTGTGGTGTCTTTTGAGCACACTTCTGTTTGTTTGTTTGTTTGATTGATTGATTGATTGAATACTTTATTAGTCAAGAGGTGTCAACAGCACGACGTACAGTCAGACATTTAGGCTAAAAGGATAACACAGAAAAGTCCAGGGGACTTGTTTCCATTGTGGTCCTAATAATAATAATGTAGCTTTAACGGTTGCCCATCACATACTGCAAGAAAAGTATTCTGATTGTCAACAATAAAAGCATTTTCAAAAGGTAGAATAAAAGGCTATATCAGGTGAACATTAAGGCAGATGTCAGGGAAAATAACATGCTTGGCAAATACATGTACTTTTCTTTTTTACGTGTTTAACAGCGTCGTGTGGGACCTCAATTTGAGAAGCCTCTTGGTTGTATTCAGAGCCATAAAGAGAGTTCTGACACTAGCGTCAACTCCCATTGTAAGAATGGAATGCGGAAGTGCTCTGTCTATCCCAATGAGATAGTTCCAATGTTTGGGACTATAGCCCATAGGAGCCCGCTTTGCGGCGAGATCAAAGCGTGTCGTTACTCTCTTTTCTACACTCTGGTTGTATTCAGGAAGCAATTAACATTGAATGAGTCGCAGGCTCACCCAGGAGGGGTTAAATAACACACCCAGTAATTGAAGCCCTCATACAGACTGGCAACCCCCAGAGCAGGGGTATTCAACTAGATTAGGGCAGATGAACAGCCACCACGTAAGACTGCAAATCTGCCTTAAGTTAAACACAGGGAAATAAAGTAACATGTACACTTCAAGAAGTTGACAAGATAACATACAGTAGACCTGAAGGCTGTGGGATTTCCTTTTCAAAACGTTGTTTCAGAGAATAACACCATGTTTTGCAGTAAAACTATGATCTGATTTTTTTTTTTTTTTTTTTTGCACAACCGCCCCAAACCAGCCCCGCTCACAAAACAGTCCTGGGGAGCACCGAAACGGGTCGTACCGGGCACCACGAAGGGTTAATCCGCCCCTGAATACACACACGCACTAGATTACTGATTTTACTGTTCCTCACATCCCTCACATCAGTTTAGTTTTGTTTGTTTGTCTTTGGCTAATTAATACATATTTGTGGCTTTTAACTGCTCCCTCCCGTTTTTTTGCCGTCCCCTAGTACCCCTAGGTCAGGGTCGAAACAAGTTGTACGCCAAAACGTGAAGCGGCCTGTTATAGGGCTCATTCAACAATCGGAAGTTATTCTTCCATGGCCTACTTGGAGTGTGTGTGCAAAGTTTCACGACAATTGGTCCAGCTGTGCGGAGACACACACGGACAGGCAGGGACGGAAAATAATCTCTGGCCTTCGGCCGTCCAGCCTGGCGGAGATAACCTTTGACTCAACTGAGGTTGTGTAATGAATACTGAACATTGTATTGTTGCAGTAACAAGGCAGACAGCTGCATACTTGCACTTTGATTTGTGTCGGGAATCTTTTCGGAGAAATGGCCTGATGATCTGCACGTACAGTACACACGTATGCATGCACGCACGCATTGTCATAGTAACAAGGCAGACAACCGCAAACTTTCACTTTGACTTTGTCTAGAGAGTAATTTACTGGAAATCAGTTGATCTGCTGTAAAGCCCCCCCCCCCCTCTTTCTGGGCATGTCATAAATGTGTTGCAAATTCTTCGACATGAACACTTGAAAAACGGCTGAAAACCAAATACTAAAACACTTAATGTTAATTATTATTATTATTATTATCATCATTATGTATTTTTTGTACCATTGCTGTCATGGCTGTGACTCTGTTGTATTTAATAGGGGTGTCACGGTACACACATTTCAGGATACGATACACGATATTAGGCTCACAATATCGATATGATACTATTGTTATTATTTTCCCCAAATTATCATCAACATTGGCCATCATCTTCAGTTTAAAAGTACATAAACAAGTGGAGTAAGTTCTCACTATAAACCACATTGTTTCAGAGGATATATAGACACTAATAACAAATATAATATAAATGTCATCTGGACTTTACCAACCAAGTGTAGCTTAGTTACATCAGCTTTAACAAAATATCTATAAGCCAGGCCAAGGTCGCTTGTAAAAAAAAGAGAAATAATCTTTATCTTAGAATAGATGTAGACCTATTTCACAGTTCAGAAACATAATTGCCTTGACATTGTGCCTGTGTGTTACGTTACACTTCACCACAGGGATCATCAATGTGTCCGTACATGGACGAATGTGTCCCTGGCAAGACTTGGCCTGGTCTGTGGCAAATTCTAGATTTTTAGCTTTTTACATTTAACATTATAATGTTGTCATTTTGATCACAAGAGCCAATTACTGAATGTCAGTCTCCAGGTTTTCTTCAGAATATGTATGACTCATTTGCTGATTTACTATGACACTATGGCACATTTGGAGTCCACTAGGACAGTCGGTTCTCTAACTTTTTATTTTCAAGGACCCCCATAACTCTGAGAGTGCACAAATAGGACCAAATGGGTTCTGCTTGTGCACTGTCAGAGTTACAGACCCGTAAAGGTAATTCAAGGTTATAGCTCTGTATGTGTTTCTGGTAATATTACTCTCCGCTCATTTGTACATCCATGGCAAAAATAGAATTTTGACAAAAAGTTCCACCACAAGCCAGCATGACCCCTCCAAAAAGGGCTCCTGGACGATCACAACAACGCAACCAATTGTCTTTACAGAATGACATGTTCCTATCAACACTTTTGTCTGCCTCCCTTTCTCAGGACATGACAGAAAAAAAAAAACATACAAAATCATTCTTCATGTACAGTATCTTCTGACTGGAAGTGATGGATGGGCAAAGACGGCGTAATACACGATAATGGCGTTATAAACTGACTTGCACAAAAGCAGCTGTCAACACAAACATACAATAACCTTTCTTTTATGTTGTCTGATGAAAAAAAAAACAAGACTTAAACAGTGATCTACTGTCAAATACTGTGCTCTGACACGTTTGAAATCATTCCAGTGTTCCATCAAGATTAAAAATCCCTCTAAACATAGACGGGGGTAGAATAAAAATTCACTCAACACTAGAGAGGAAAATCGCGGTTAAAATTGGTCAGGCTGCAAGCGTGGCAGGCAGGCAACTCTCGAGCACACATTAAGTCTGTCAGATCTGATAGCTGTAGGACCTAGTCAGCTCTTTCCTATTGATATAAATCTTCACAATTACTGTGACATTTGGCTTGGGTAAATCAAGCGGCAGGTCTTTCAGGAATAGTGTTGTGTCAGCATCAGAGTTGAGCATCCAGGGACCCCCAATTCCCTCGGCAGCATTCAGAGCCAGACCGAGGCTTTGACGCCCACAGAAAAGAATAAACAGCAATTTAGTTTAGAGTGCATGACAGATACTCGCAGATTACAGCAGGTGTTGATGTGAGCAGCCAAAGCAAGCCCGGGAAGAATGTGAACGTAAACATTCCCTCTCTCCCTCTCTCCCAGCTTCAGTCCTGATAGCAACTGATGGGATGTTTTAATATCTTTTGGATTTAGCACAAATTGACTGCCGCCACCCACAGGAAGGCCAATTACAACTCAAACAAAGAGTTGTGATAAAAGGTGTGATGCAGAAAGAACGGATTGTATCACGTTTCTTAAATTCTAGATTCAAAATTGCATCGGTTGCTTACAGGTCATGAAAGCGTTTGTCCATTAAAAGTCGGAGATGGATTTCTCTCCAGGCCACAGAGCAGAGAGGTGTCACAGTTTTCATGATGATGAAAGTGATAATTCAACACCTTTCTTCAAGTGCCAGAATAAACACCAAACACAAACCCTGCAGCCCTTTGACACCCCCGTGATCTTCTGTAGCGTAATTTGCTTCATTAAACTGAGTCTTTGGCCATACACACCTCAGCTACTCCGCTATAGCTCTATCCAAATGAACTTGTTGTGGCACACCAATCAATCACTACCTCCTCAATATACCATGTCATATTTCACAGTCGCCATGCTATCCAGGAAAGCAATTGCCAGTTTTCCCGTTTTTTTTTGTTGCTTTCTTTTCTTTTTTAATCGCTTGACAAAGTCTCACTTCGATTTCTCCCTCGCCGAGGAACCGAGTCATGATGGTTGACACCCACACGTCTGTCCTGTCTACAGCCGGCTCCATGCTTGGCTGTACTTCCCTGTCACTCTCTACTGCGGGCCCACATCCATCTTGTCACAGTCGGCGGGCAGCGACACAGATTAACAGTCCCGCCCACATGACGGGTGAGAGCTCAGAGAGAAAAGGAAAGGGAGAAAGGAAGAAAGAAAGGAATGGAACACTGCAAGCTCCTCTCTCCTCTACTCTTACACCTGATATGTAATAGCACACACGCACACATTCAGACTCTGTCACGCACGCGCACACACACACACACACACACACACACACACACACACACACACACACACACACACACACACACACACACACACACGTGCGTGCGCGCGCGCGCACACAGGTCAAATATGGCTTATTATCCTCTGTGATTCGATTATCCACCTCCTGCCTTGCTGCAGCTCCAAGTCTTTCATTACAGAGGAAGAGGAGGTGGGGTGGAAGTGGGCTGGGGGATGTGTGACAACATGAAGGGGCAGTCATGGAAACGGACTTGGCTGGAGGAAGGATCTGAGAATCTCATCCTCCCTCCCTCTCTCTCTCTCTGTCTTGTCTCTCCATCTATTTTCTCCAGGTTCATCTCCACACGCTTCAGTGAAGGTGTGGAGGAAGTGTGTAGTCCAGCACAGCTAGCTTGTAAGGCACTCCGTTTCCCAGGACTCACTTGGCTGCTTAGCAGACCGTAGTGGAACCCTGACACATGCTGTCATGATGCACTATTGTATTTTCTCTCTGCCAAACAATGCCGGGAGAAGCGGCAGTCGCCCCGCAAATGACCCCCTGTTGTCTTGTGGTTCACGACCAGACACGTGGCTGAAGTGCCTTATTGTGGTTTATTAGCTGTTGTGTCGTATTTATGAGCGTGTTAATTAACAGACCGTTGTTGAGATTGCAGCAGTATAGTTCCAGAGGCTCTGCTCTGTGAGATGAACGTGAGAAGAACTTCTATTCATTGTGAAATAGCTGAGCACATAACTGTGTACAATACATACCGCGATAAAAAAAAAAGTCATTTGAACATTGATGTTTAGTAGTCCACCGGTGGAAAAATGTAAATAGAAGTTTGAGGGGATAATTCTGCATCATCTCCACAGAGTTCTTTTTGAATTGACATACTGGAGGAAGTAGATGAATAGAAATGCGGATTACGACGCTGCAAATCTTCACCAAGTTTTATACATTCATTTTCGTAAATCTCACCTTTAGAGGAAAGCTACTTGGTGGGGGATTTTCTCAATTTCTTGCTTGGTGGGACAGGTGTATTTACTTAGATAATTGTATTCCTCATCCAATTTATAATGCGATTAAATTTTAATACAATTCTTGAGTTTGAAGAATGGCAGATGGGTGAAAATTATCTCGGCAGCAGTATTGCAATATCATTCTCCTTATGTTGCAACTTTTCTAAGGAAAAGTCCCGTTAAAATAGAAGGGAAGCGACACTGATAGGGAGAATACCGTTTTTTTTTTTTAAAGGATGCATTGAAAGTGGTGTTTCCACAAATAAATCACTTGAAGTAAAAGATAGAAATAGGTGGAGTTTTTTTCTCCGCTTTGGCAATCATTGCTCTGTCCTGGCTGGGGCTTTGTTTAGCTAGTCACACAGCTCTCTGGGGGGAACATTGACTGGCACGGTCAAAGCAGAACTCTGCTGAATGAGCTTCCAGTCCACCAATATCCCAGTATGTGTGAGCCACAGAATCAGACAAACAGAGCTGACCGTAAGTCATAGTCAAAGAGTAATTACCTCTGCACCACCATGCAGGAGCAGGAGCCCAATTGACTCCTCTAGGTGAATGACAACAGGTAAAAGGCCAGTGATTAGCCTTGGGGTCCCAGAGGCCTTGCTAGATTTACAGGCGGAGGCAATGTTCCATATAGGGCAATGGATACGCTTAACTTATTACGTTATGCACGTATTACGTGTCTCATTATGTTCAGCACCACTATCATTTAGCTCATCAGGAGCTGGTGAATGCAGATAAATTAAGATATTTGTCTTTTTCAATCTGTTGTTTTTCGTATAAAGGGCTGGTTTCCAAATATCCATATTTTTTCCTGCTTTGAGAATTCTGTATCATTTCATATCTGAATGCATGTTAATTCCACAAGGCACTGTACAATGTAATCAGTGGAATCAGTGAAAATGTCTTCGGTTGCAGTATATCACTATTACAATTTGCAAATGTAAGTAAGTACTAGTAATTAATTAATCATGAGCTATGATAAGCACATAATATTATGTTTATACCTCAGTCATCCTCAGTTGTCAAAGGTTACATTTTTCATTTTGGATACCAACACAAAGTGAGACTACGCATTGCAGTTTAGAGAATTTTAATTGGAATATAAAAGCAGAACAGAGGACCCATCTGGATCTTCTGCCTTTAGTGAAGAATTTTAAATGTCTGTTGCCAAAAAGCTGCTGCAGTGGGAGGTGAATGGTGAATGAATTTTTTTTGAACCTGCAGGCTTTAGGAAAGAAGAAAAAAAAATAAGTTGTACAGGGAGCTCTCACAATGGGGCTTCGTCGGCAGTAGGAAGTGGTTCCTAAGCAACTATTGGCGAGTCGCTGTGGGTTATAGCAGCAGACCATTATAGACTGAATCATTACAAGAGTTCTCTACTCCATTTTCATAAAGGCTTTTCTGTCCTGTGAAGTAAGTACATATTAGCAACTATGTTGGCTCAGTTCTGTTCAGATCTCGCAACCAGCAGGGCATATTGACTTAGATGTATGAATCAGATATTTAAGAGAATTCCCTTTGGATTCTACTGAGCTCCTTTTTACATTAAAAAAGTAATGGTTTTGCACTCCCTGCAGGAAAAAGGTCAAAACAGCAGGCAATGTCAAAAATAATAGTTGCTTAACTGGTTGAGATATTCTTTCAACTGCCAGGAACAAAGTCAAATAATAGCTTAATTTGAAGAGCAGCATGGGCGTAAATAAATAATCAATCAGCAGATAAAACTAGGATGTGTCTTGCTTCCAATTAGGCAAATAGATGTCAGCTTTACCTGTGGCTCCCTGTTTGAAAACAGTGGGTTTAATTTAATTTGAAACAGCAGGAAATGTGAGTGAAGGAAAAATACTGGATCTTGACAAGTAAGATATGAGCACAAGTTATCTGATTGGCAATTTCATACTGCAAATAAAATATAGACCCACATGCGAAGAAATCCTCCGCTCGTTTTTGATGTAAATTGCTTCAACGTCATCTGTGAGAACTTGCTGAAGTAAACTTGACATGAGACAAATAGATGAAAAATATTCAATATACTGTACGGGCATGCATTATTGAACTGTGGGACAAAACAGCCCCGTGCTGCACATTTATTATCATGATTTTTCCTCTACAGCTTGAAAAAGGAATTATATAGGCTATGGAGTACTTGAATGGACCTTTACTCTCTAAGAGTCATTATTGAAAGTGGGCCCCTAAATTATTTTAATGTAGCCATTTTTTCTGGTGCTTTCATTAAAGGGAGACTTGGACTGCGCACAACTATATCTTAATTACCTGAAGAGGGATAATTCACTTTATCACTTTTAATTTGATATGCGGTTTATAAATGAGTAATGGTTTTTGGGTATTTTATAATTTGTGTTCAGTTTCAACCCAAGGAATGGAAAGGTAAGGTAGTATATTTAAGGCCGACCTTGGTAAAGGAAGCCAAAGTGGAAATGGGTAAGAAAGGGAACATTGTTTAGCAACAGTAATAAAGTAAAGTCCTGTGGAACTCAAGCTTTTCTGCTCACCTGCATCTATTTTGTCATAAACTACCATCAAGCACTCTAGCCCACACATAGGAGACATACATGTGTGGATCGGAAGCATTTAATCTGTGTTGATGTGTGAGGATAGCGACCATTATGCTTTGGCACAACAGGTTTAAAGACAGGGCAATCATTTTTAAATGCTGGAAATTGAAATAATGTGATGAACAGCGCCGATACAGTAACTGATTAAATATGTTATATACGTTTTTGGAAATCGGTATTTGAATAGCTAAATCCGGCGAGCCACACTGACTCCTCCATCAACACCCGGCACTGCTGAAGTGCTCTTGAGAAAGGCATTAACGGACACATACAGTACACACAAACACGGGGCAGGGGCGAAAACATAATCTCCGCCTCCTAGCCTAAAAATAGTTGATTGAATTTTGGTTACTCTACTTTTAATTGTATTGTAACAAACACTAAGATGGAATGGGGAATGTTTTAAAACATATTTAACCTATTAAGACCTGAAAAAACGTTTTCTAAATCCTAACAGTTTTTCAAAAATAATGTAAAATTTTTTTTCTCACTTTTTTCCAAAAATAGCAGATCTACAAGCTCATAGCGCGGCACTCTGTGCCGCGCTATGAGCTTGTATATCTGCTATTTTTGAATAGCCAAAGAATTCTAAAATGACACAGATGCGTTCCAGGTCTTAATGGGTTAATTAATAGACTTTTTTCAGCTTTTGGATGGACTTTCAGTTGAGAGCTTTTGAGTGACCTTCCTTCATTTTCATGAAAGCCGCATGCAGGAACAGATATCTTTAATCAAAATTATTATTTAAAAAAAGTGGAAGTTTCACCTGACTAATTTAATAAAGGCCTGAGGTGTTTGAACCGCCCCGAAGGCTGTGTTCATTCTTGGCGGCCATCAAATTATATCTCTCTACGTATTAACACAGCTTATTTCCTGTGGTCGTGCACCACACGTCGCATGGCGGCAGCACACCGCTAGTTGGATTCACATTTGCAAATTTAATCAAACAGAAAAAAAACTGATTAACATAGATTATATGCAAATGAATGGGAAATGGACAAAGCATAACACTTCAGCATTTCCTCATTGAAATAATCTAATGCATCAATTTAACTGCTTAAAAGGGATGTAAGTGATATATTTTGGTTACAGTTCAATTACAATACATTCTGATGAACATTATACTGTTTGGGTTGCCTGTCTGTTTCTTTTTATTTACTATTCTTTTTACTATTTGTACATTTACTTAATTTTGCTCTTTCCACCCACCTTGGTGGTGGGTGGGATGGTTGGGGAAATAATATGTCGAATACAGTACAATGTATGTATCTATGTTTACTGTCTGTTACACATGGAATATACAAAGAAAGCATTTGAAAAACACTATTGGCATTAAATAACTCTGGACACACTGGAGTTTTACTGCTATAGAATGTTTGTGTTGCTGGATAACAATTATCCAATCAGGAGAGAGAACTCTCAGAACAGAATAGACCTAAATTCCTAAATTGGAATTGGAACACTCTACAATTGAAGCTATCTCGAGTTCTCTCTCCTGATTGGAGAAAAGTGGTAGCCTGACACTCAGCCTGAATTTTCATTTCGTTTCACTCCATTATTCAGTCTGAAAGCCCTCTCAATGCAGCCGATTTCTGAGATGGGGGCGTGGCCAAAGTTTTTTTTTCAAAGACTCTTTGGCGATTGGTTCATACTGGATTATCCCGATCACGATTTGTTGTACAGATTTTCAACCGAGAAACACCCGCCTTCGACAGCGTCACCAGACGCTGAATGCGAGGCAAACGATTCAGGGGGTGGAGCCAGGCTAGAAAAGTGGTATCCCGACCTGAAAATTATTTTTTACTAAAGAGCTGGAGAGACCCCTGTTACTGAACAAACACTGTACTACAGCAACAATTAATCTTCTGTGGGTTTTCTTTTTTTTACAAAAACATACAGTATCAGTTACACCCCCTTTAAGCCCTATCCTATACTTTGTTGTACGGAATTGTCGTGTGGTGAAAATAGCCAATCTACAAGGTCTTTAATTGTCTTTTTTTTTATTTTTTTTACGATTTTCGCCTATAATGTCATGCCCAAAATAGGGGCACCAGGGTTAATGTGGTTAATCAACCTATATGAACCCTCTCTTCTAAATGTGCTTGATTTACAGTAGATAGAATGCAGGCTTATAATTGCTGTGCTGTGATTAGCTGGACATTTGTGATTACTAAATTGAAACTTCTTCCCACTATTTCCAAAATTCCTCACTGCATAAGGCAAAGGACATATATAAAAACAACAATTAAAGTCAATCTGGAATTTCTATTATTTCAATAGTTACTTCGTATACTGTACATATGTAATTTTTTTGGATAACTGGCTGCTCAATATACTATAGCTGCTTGATACTAGTTTTTCATGAAAAAATAAAACGTAATTAGAATTAAAGCTATGGTGAAATGAGTTTAATCTGAACTTCAGTCCTGGGAGAATTACATGAGATTGGATAATTGGTGTCATAGCAGCAACGGCAGTGAGGGTGAAACACAGAAGAGCTACAGAAACAAGAATCAAAACTAGATTAGAATACAAATGAAGTTAAAATAAAATAAAAAATAGTTTAGTTGCTGGCCCTATAGATCTGTACTGGGACTCTGAATGACTGAAAAAAAAATAGCAGATCTACAAGCTCGTAGCGCGGCACTCGGTGACCCGCTATGAGCTTGTATATCTGCTATTTTTGAATAGTCAAAGAAATCTTAAAATTTCAGAGATGCGTTCCCGGTCTTAATGGGTTAACAAAGTTCAGCAATGAACAGTACATCCTAGTAGCCCGCATGTGCAAGTGAGCCAGAGCCAGTGTAGGAGTCAGGAGTAAAAAAATCGATTCTAATAATGGCATGAACTCCATTCCCATTGTATTAGCTATCAGTAGTAAGTTGTGTGCAGTTTGAGAATAAAGTGGCGCAAATCACAATGCAGTGTTCAATGTTGAAGTGGCACTATACAGGCAGCTTGTGTGTAAATTGTGCATGCCGTAGGCAAGGTCAGGTTTATACAGTAGCATATTTCAACAACAAGGCAATTCCAGATGCTAGTGTGTGGTGACAATATTCATACTTCTCATTTGACCAAATGGAAATGATGATCTCTAGACCCTTCAACAACAACTGCAAAAGTGCTTCACATGGACAATATTGGTGAAACTAAGAGATTTGCTTGTTTTTACATACATTTTCTACTACACCCCAACTTTCACACTCTTTTTAAAATGTACTTTAACTTTTCCTTCGCCAGGCACTTTTGGCCAGAGGTGTTTCTGTTGGAAAAAGTTTTTGCCGGTTTTGGCCATTGCATTTGCAGCAGTCACAGTGCATCACTGCCTCCACATTATTTGAACCAGTTCCTCTGTAAACGCAAATATACTGCTACTCAGAATTTGTACTTTTTTCCCTCGCAAAGAAATGTGAAGTGTGAGGGAAGATAGCGAACCAAATTCTCATAATTTACTACAACTTTGATTCCATGGTACAACATTGATTACGATTTTATTATTGCAAAGTTAACACATAGAAATCTTAATGATAAAATAAGCATCTGGGATTCTACTTTTTTGTTGTTGTTTGCATTGCTTTCAGGGGAGTCATATTAAAGTAAAAATGACCTACTGTAATTATCAGTGGCCTAAAAAAGTACATTTTATAATCTGGGGTAAGGACAAAGACAAACATGACAGCACCTTCACATGTAACGCGAAGCTTTACCAATACAGTACCTGTTATTGCATCAGTTAGCAGTCAAACAACCTGGCTTGTGATACTGTAGCTTTTCCTCAAAGTTGACTTTCTGCTCTTAGGCTGAGATGAATTAAAATGACTGATTGGGCACGCTGAAGTTGATTGAGCACGGTGCTGTCGAAAATTCTGACTGATTTCCCCGTTATGGTACCTCTCCCTCCCTCCTGACTCCCCTACCCTGTGCATTTCTAGCAGTCAGGTTCAAAGATGCTCTTCAAATCTATGACCATTGTCCAGAGGTCATTGTGGACGTTAGCTCATCACGCAGAGCGCTGCACACTTTGGGAGGCAGTCCGAAGCCTCCAGCCTCCCACATCAACATTCTTTCCTGCCCTTAGGCCAACAAACCAGATTTTTCATGTCAGCTGGCATGCACCTTCAACTCATAAGTAGCTGTTTGACTTTCACAAGTCTCACATCATCCAGGCATACACACTGTCAGGCAAGGTTGCCATATCCTTGGTCCATAATTATATGCCAGTTATAAGTGTCCACTCGCGCATGCAGATGGGCTGCGCTCCTTAAAACCCAGGTAGTAGCCACAGCTACTATTTGTCATTCCCCATGGAAAACATAATTAATTAATTATTACTAATTTTGTTAATTTGGGGGATTTGGTTTTCGGGAATGATTCATATTATAGCAAATGTCAGATGAAGTTAAGTGTGCATGAATGTGACTTAGAAGCATACATAAGCATTCTGTCTTTCTGTATTCGGGAAATAGTTCTCTGTGCCATTTCACCAGATAAGGAAGTTAACAAAGTAATGTGGGAAAAGACATTAGCTTCTTCGCTAATAGCCAATATTTAGAATAAACAAATGGACGGCCCCTCAAAATGCTGACTGTTTGTAGAAAATCCTGACTGGAGCTCATTACTGTCAAACCGGTTCATCTGCAGTACCAACGATTGTCAATCGTTAACTTAATACAGTACCTAACAATGACAGGTATTTCAGAAGAGACATTTTTGCAATGTGCGTATGCCTGACCAGCTGGGCTGCAGATGGAGCGCATAGGAGACGGCTTGGTGCCGCCTTAGGATTTACACACAGGATTTGTTTGGGGGGGATTGGGGGGAGCAATCCATGCCTCTGCTTTTGATACCCTCCCGGACATTCATTTTGATCACAGATTCTGGACTGACTGAATTAAATACATGCATTTCCTTGAAATGCAGACTCTCATATTATGTTTGATACTTACCAACAACATCTACATCAACCAGCTAGCAGCAGCACCACCACCCGGGTCGGCCAGCCTATTAACCATCTCGGCATCCCGGGCCACATCTTAAAGGCATGTGCCGACCAGCTGGCGAGGTATTTTTGCAGACATTTTCAACCTCTCCCACTCCCCAGGCTGTGGTCCCTGCAGGCTTCAAAATGTCCACCATTGTGCACCATCCCCAAGAAATCCAAGGTAACATTGGAGACCTGTGCTACTAATATGGTACAAGGAGAACAACAACCGCTCCCTCAACGTCAACAAGACCAAGGATTTGATCGCAGACTTCAGAAAGCAGAGGAAAGAGCACGCGCCTATCTTCATCGATGGAGTTGCGGTGGAAAGGGTCGGCCAGTTCAAGTTCCTTGGTGTACACATCGAGGAGGAGCTCAAATGGGACACGCACCACCCGTCTGAGGAAAAAATCTCAGCAGCGACTACAGTTGGCCAATATTGGTTTTGTTGATCAGGAGTGGGCCCCCCCGCATTCTCAGGCTGTACTCACAGCTCCATTGAAAGCGTCCTGTCAGGCTGTGTCCACTGCCTGGTACGGAAACTGCACCGCTGGCGAACAGAACCTATACAATCGAGCTTCCCTCCCTCCCGGAGCTGTATGAGAAGCGGTGTGTATAGTCAAAGCTCACCGTATCATCAAGGTCATGCACCACCCCAGCCACAACCTGTTCACACCCCTACTACGACGGCGGCCAGGCAAGGACCACCAGAATTTTGAACCGGCTACCATCAGACTGCTGAACAAGGCCTGATCACCGCCTATCACCAGGCCCGGCCTGTCAACTGGAACCTTTTACTCAAAACTAGGGTTGTCCGATATTGGCTTTTTTACCGATAACCGATATACCGATATTGTCCAACTCTTAATTACCGATACCGATATCAACCGATACCGATATATGCGGGGATTATTGTGATTAGGGTAAGCTCAAATTTCATATCACACACACCATATACAGTAAGAACTCCTGTAACTTATTTATAAAGCAAAAAAAAAAACGATACCGATATTTTCCCGATATCAATTTTTATGCTAATATCGGCCGATAATATCGGGAGGCCGATAAAATCGGACATCCCTACTCAAAACGGATTGTTTTTAACCCCCCCCCCCACCCTTCATATGAATATGTTCCTCTGTACAGACTTCACTTTCCCTGTGGACCTGCCAATTCTTTTGTACCTATTAAATTTCTGCTCTGTGTTTTTTTTTGCACCTTATGTCTAATCACACACCTGCCGCTATGGACCTTCCAATGTGTTACCACTTTCACACCTTCTTGCTTAACCTCATGCTCTGCTGGTCTTATGCTAGGTGTATATATATGTAGATATCTTGATATTTTTTACATCTCTTTAACGTGTTAATTTAATTCTCCCTGCACTCCCTCTACCTGCCCCCACACTTTCTTCTCCCTTTCTGGAAAACAACAAAAAATGTATGCCTGTAAACCAAGTGATGTGACAATAAAGTTGATTCTTCATTCTTGATTTACACAATGTTAACATTTAAATGTTAAATAAAAATAAAGAAATAAAGAAATGGCTGAAATAGCAGATACACGAGCTCACAGCGTATTGTGACACGTTGTGGGCTATTTTTGCTATTTGTTGTACGATGACATAAGTGCTTACAAAACACACACACACGCACACACACACACACACACACACACGCACGCACGCACGCACGCACGCACGCACACACACACACACACACACACACACACACACACACACACACACACACACACACACACACACACACACACACACACACACACACACACACACACACACACACACACACACACACACACACACACACACACACACACACACCTTTTCAATATATGATATGAAAAGTGCAAAAATGAAAGCATATTGTATGTCACGTCAAGCTAGCTGTTGAGTATAGAAATTGAAAGGGCTTTTGATATCTGGCTTTTGTCAATGGCAACCTTGAATGTTGACAGAGCAATAGGGCTTTTTAATTGTATCTCTGTATCTTTTCATAATTATACCGGGGCTTCGCGGCTTCTGCATTCCGCAGTGCCATTCATTGTAAATGTGTTGGCAAAAGATGGATTGAGGGAGTGAGCATAATGGTTGCTGTCGGATGGAGGAAGCCTTGTATCTCCAAAACTGTTACTTTTAACCCATTGAGAGCTGAAGCCGATTCTACATGTCTCCTAAATCCCAACAGTTTTCTGAAAAACGTATGTTTTTTTGGACCCCCAGAAGCAAAGATTTGAGTTAAAAATGTTCGCTTTAAAAATATATATATTCAAAGATTTGCACACATTTTCTCAATTTTTCAAAAATAGCAGATCTACAAGCTCGTAGCGCGGCACTCGGTGCCGCGCTATGAGCTTGTATGTCTGCTATTTTTGAATAGCCCAAAGTGTAAAATAATGCTTTTTAGCTCAAATCTAAAAATGGCACAGTTCCAGGTCTTAATGGAATATTTAGATAGGTACGTCATTCACTGCTGCTGTGTGCTTATACTGTACAGTATATATTGTGTTCTGATATTATGAGTTCGATATCCAGGATTCAAAGAGGATTTTATTTCAGGTTGAGATGTTTGAATTAATATCCCTTCTGTGCAGTCAAATAATATAGTCTATATCAACTGACAAACATGTGAATTACAGTCAGAGCACAATATTGTATTTTCACAGCTCAGAATTATTTCTGCTAGTGTAAACATAAGCAAATTTCAAGCGGGGCGTGATGGCATGTGATTGACTTTGTGTGTTTGATGAGGATGCAGGCAATATTGTCTTTGCTCATTAGAAGCACCAGTGGCCAGCTGCTAAGACAGCTGTAGCATACATTAACACCTGCAAGAGGTGGAACAGGGCGCATCATTGTACACAAAGTGATACATCTTGTTTGTCAGGGTTGGGTTTCATACTCTAATTCGGCTTTTTTTTCACAGAGTGCCGCGCTATGAGCTTGTAGATCTGCTATTTTTGAAAAAACGTGAAAATGTGTACAAATCTTTGAATATATATATATTTAAAGCGAACATTTGTAACTCAAATCGTTGCTTCTCGGGGTCCCTGGAACAAGATATTTTGAGATGGGGGTCTGCGGCCAAATGCATATCATTTTGGGGGTCCTTGACATGAAAAGGTTTGAGAACCACTGACAGCAACATAGTTTTTTTCAAAAAACTGTTAGGATTTAGAAGACATTTTGTAGAATTGGTCTCAGGTCTTAATGGGTTAAGTATGTTATTTAATGACTGTTTTGGCAAGTTATAAAACGTTTCACTTTTTTTTGGTACATGAACAAAATGCAAACAAAGTGGATTATCACAATGTATAACATTAGAAAACCTGACTGAAAAAACTAAAGCCAACTTCCTGTTGATTTTACTACCTGGGACTTGAAGATCCGGATCCAGATCCACGGATCCAGTCCGTATCTTCTTCCTAATTCAAATAGCAAAATCAACAGGACGTTGATATCTTTTTTAAATAAATAGGTAAATAAATGCAGTCTGGTTTTGTAATGTCATAAATTGTCATTGCTTTGTTTGCATTTATCTATGTGCTAAAAGCGAGACTCTTTCACCTGGAAATGCAATGGGCAAGGCTATTTTGTATTATTCATCTTTAATCAACAGAGCAGCTATTGAAGATATTTTGTCAGCATTTGGAGTCACATTATGGCAAGGCAATTACACAACCCAAATCTCTGCCAAAGTGTAATTTTCCTTAATTGTGTGAGATGATCAATGGCTCACAGTCACACCAATTAGGATTTTGTCTTTAGACACTGGTTGATGGTCTTCATAGGCTGGGAATGAATTGACAACTGAAAAACAACACACATTTTGTTGAAAACCAGTTGTTCTATTTCTACTAATAATGTATTTCTGTAAGCAGAAAAGGGGATTACCGCTAAACCATTGCAAACATGGTAAAGACATGTGCTCAGGTTTTGAGATTGTGCATTGCTCTGTGCATTTGCCTTGGCGGTAGTGTTAAGACAGAGCAGACCAAAAGGCAATTTCAGTCCACACAGCGTAGATCCAGTCGGAGCACTTCTCAATGGAGCAGCCCTGCATACAAGGCTCAAACTGGTTAAGCTCTCTACAAAACACTCATTACCAAGTTCAGCACGGTCAGCAGATTTGAGAACTTTTTTGCAGTGTTGTTGGCAGCCTGCTCAACTGTGACTTACTGTACACTGTATACTCATAGCAGTATTGCTTATACCATTTACTCCTCTGCATAGCACCTACCTGACTTACTTCAAACCCTCTTATTACTGCAGTCACAATATACAAGGACCAGGCATTGGGGCTCCTTTTGACAATAGCATACCATCTACAATCTGCAACTCCAGCCCACAAATGCTGCTGTGGGCTGGAGTATGTGCCCCAGATTTTTACTCTTTTCTTTTTTTGCCCCTCTGTTTCCAGCTCTCTACTGCTGCAACAGTTGCTGTAGGTTAATCAATATTGAGCATGGCCTATTTCTCGCCTAAAATGTATAGATCGTTTACAGACAAGCTGTCAGAGCCAGACACGAGTATCTGTGTTTTTATTCTCCCCGCTTGTCAGCTCTTCTGCTGGACATGGCTGCTACTGGGGCTTGAGCCGTCTGGAGCAGCTAGGTTATTATAGTTTGCGTGTTATTAGTTTTTATTTTTATTTTGTTTTGAGTATTTTTTTTCAATATCAGTGTCATTTTGATTCGTTTTAAAGTGTGTTTGCTAGTTTAGTGAAATTGTAATTTTTTCAAAATGCTTTTTATTGTAAATATGGATTAGTCAGGGGCAAGATTTACAAGGTCGGAAAAATTGCAAAAAAGGCTCACAATGCGTTGCAATGCATCACGTTGTGAGCTATATATATATTTTTTTTTACTAACTTTGCAGATTAACAAAGACTAAAACTAAGGACAGTTTGTTTAGCCATCAACATTTTTATTTTGCCTATTTGAATCACACCAGTTCCAGTTCCTGAGTGTACCGACAGTCAGTGTGGGTTGACCGGTCAGAGTCCCGTTCACTCTCTCTCTCACTATTGGCTGCGTGTCGAGTGGTCCGAGGCAGGAGGGGAGGGGTCAAAGTTGAATTTCGTTGAACTTTGAGAGAAGCAGCAGACGGTGGAGACTTGGCGGAATGCCTTCCCCGACCTTCAGCCTGCTGGGCAAAAATGTATTGGAGTGGTTTTCTTTTTTTGTGTGCCAATTCTTTCCACTTTTCTCCCCATCTTGTCACTGATGACCACTACTGGTTGGACCACATGGCTCCTCATGGCTACTTTTCACCTGCTAGAGAGAAGCTTCACCGGGAGGTCATAGTTCATGCAGAGGAACACCTTACAAAGATCGCCCTCCTCCTGGCATCCATCTCTCATCGCCAGTTGTGTTGGTTATTATACGTTTAAAAATAATTCTCCATATTTTTGCCTTTTTATATGAATGTTAAAAAATGATATCCTCGATTATTTGATCAATTGAAAAAGTAATTAATAGAATAATCAGTAAGAAAATAATCGATAGTTGCAACCCTACATCCAAGTATGGCAGTGTACCACTCACCTCTCTGTTCCAGCCCCCATATTGTACTGTATGTCAGGAGAATGTGGTACATACGTAACCCATTATCTTCAGGTGTAGAATACTCTGGAACAGGTGTATGTTATATCAATCATGGCCATCCATCTGCTTTTCTGGGTCATGCTGGGAGTGACTGGGATGAGGACACGCTTTCCACAAACCCCTATAAACCCTCTATAAATGGGAAAGTAATATGGAACAGACCTGGGCCTGCCCCGAACAGGTCACCTTGGAAGATGCGGGGTCATCTTCAAACTCTGCGTGCGTATCGCAGGGGACCCGAGGGAGTGCGGTGCCAGGCCAGGCGTAAAGTGGGTTGGATCAGCGGTTGTCCAGAAGCGCTAATCCGATCGCACGGATTGGCGGAGCTTTGCGTCACGTTTGGGCCGCTGCAATATTACAGTAGTAGCATGCACATTAGAACTTTATTAGAACTCCAAATATGGAGATCCCCGTATCTCCATATTTAGTCAAGTTGTCACATTGTAGTGGTGGGTACCGCACTGGGTTCTCTGTCAACGGTACGTGTGCCCTGCACTAAGTACAACAAGTACAACGGGTATTGCATAAACCGGTGCATTCCCAACCCGCATCGTTCCTGAGTAGGCAGGTGCCTTATTTATAAATACCCTGTTGATTGTAATATCTAACGTTATTGTCTTCGCCAGGCCGAAAGGCATGCACCCTGTCCGTCCGTCCGTCCGTGTGTCCATCTGTCTGTGAGGAGCTAATCTCCGGCATCGTTGGCCCGGTCGCTGCGAAACTGTGCACACACACTCCCTGGATGCCAATTCGGAACCTCTGCCCTAATTTTTTATATGGGCCTGTTATATCGCCACCAGGAGGCTGATTTGTGCTAAACCCATTTTTTTATATTACTCCTACAGATTTTATCCAAACATCACGCAAATCAGTACACAGTATCTCTATAGTCATGTGATCAACACGGATCTGTCCGATTTTCCATATATCATCCTGATTGGCTAAGGTTGGCTTCCAAAGTTTGCAGGATTGGTCCGTTTTGAACAAAATGCCTCAAATCATGAACGCAGCTTGCGATTTCCGTGAAATTTCACACGCACATTCCCACTAGGCCGAGGAAGAAATGCCACCCTTTTCACATTGGCCTGTTATTGCGCCACCAGCAGGTCTAATTTAGCAAAACACATTTTGGAACAAAATGCCTCAAATCATGAATGCAGTGTCCGATTGCCGTGAACGACCTAAAAATAAATGGCACCCTTTTCACATTGGCCTATCATAGCGCCACCAGGAGGCCACAATAACGTACCTGACCTGGCGGAGACCTGTGCTCCGAGGAGCACTTTTTCTAGTTAGAAGTTTGGTAACGGGTACTGCGCTGGATATTCTAACAATGGATACAGCGTGTACTCTGACAACAGGTACAGTACAATAGGTATTGCATCCCAACTTACATCATTCCCGATTTGCGTGGTCCCCGAGTAGGCTGTTGACCAAAGGGCACCCACCGGTCTAGTTCTAGTGATTTCCAACTAATTGAGTTAGATCTCAGTTTTTGAGTACAACATATCCCATAATACTTTCACCACACCTCTGACACATTGCACCCTCTCCAAGACGTATAAAGGATGATCTCTTAATGATTAGGACTGCTGCATTCATTTGAAATGAGGCTGGCTAATTAGAAGGTTGTATCCGCAGAACTCATAAAGGGTACTGGTACAATGGTTGGTAACCATAGAAACCAGAGTGGGCTTAAGGGAGATCTGCTTTAACATTAGCCAAGCAACGAAGGCAAATATATTCTCTTTCTATAGAACTTTCTATAAGATTGCTTATTCTTTTTGTCTTGACCACTCCTGTTGCAATTAGAAGTGACTCATTGTATGAATCATCTACTGTACCTAATGGTAGCAAGATTCTATAGTATGATTGCATTCATAGTATGTAGGGTCTTTACACTTACACAATCTACTCTCCTCAAGATGCAATAACATAGAAATAAAAAAAACAGCATGGACAAGCTTTTGCACAGGGCTGCCTGTTCGTTACCAGCCACTGCTCAGAGCCAATCTGCAAGTGTAGCTGGATGATTAGACATATCCAAGCAACTGCAGAATTGGACAGAGTCGAGCGTTTTTACACCCGATTCAGTGCTTTTTATGTGCTGCAGGATAAAATTGAACTTCTCCGATGGTAATTATGTAGCAGTTCATAGTGCCTGCGCCCAAGACGTATGCTGCAAATGTAATGTTACAGTAACAATGACAAAGGCATACAGCATAATAGCAATCAATTCCTGGGAAGTAATGTCTTCCTTTCGGATTCTAAAAGAGAGCTCTTTAGAAACTCAGACAGACTATTTGCATGTGTTATTTTAACAACCAGACTTTGACTTGGATCCAGAGAGCAGAAGAATTGATAAAGGGATTCAAAATTAAAGTGTATGAGAATCAGCCGATAGCTAAAATGAGATAACGCTGACGTTCTGCTTAAGGGCAGTGTCTCACACTCTTTTGCTCTTTGAAATCACACCAGAAATATTTTTTTCCCCGTTTTCTCTGCTGACATAATTGAGCAATGCAAATCAATATGTGCCATTTTGAAATGTCATCCATCTCTACTTTACAAAAGTGGTGTTCTAACATTTTCATGCCAAGGACCCCCACATATTATTTTTATTTGGCCGCAGACCCCCAACTGAAAATATTTTGTGCCAGGGACTGCATACAAGATTTGTGTTCCAAATAGTTGAAAACAGCAGATCTACATGAATGAATGAATGAATGAATGAATGAATGACATTTTTATTTTTGTGTCATGCCACCATTTTAGCCCATCCCATATGGGATTATATGCCACATTACACAGAAAGAAAACAAGACATGAACAGTCCTCCCTGTTCAAATTACGTCCTTCCTTATAACATACCACATACATAAAACATGCATACAGTACTTATATGAACAAAATAAGAACAAATAAGAATGCCATTTTACATGTAAATGGCCCTCCTCCTCATTGACCAGGCCTGGTCAAGAAATGAAGCAAATTTAAAAATGTCATGTTGAAAGAGACGTTTCAGTTTCTCTGAATCATCCAACCACACATATTCATACTTAGGGGATCTACCTTATTAAAACGTCTCTGCCTGATAGAGTTGTAGAATGGACGATACAAAACAAAATGCATTTCACTTTCATTAAGATCACACAAACCACATAATCTATCCTCCTCAACAGTGCCTACATATCTACCCGTCTCAATATGAAGACCAAGTATGCCAGCCCTGATTTGAGCACATAAGCTTCGTTTCTTTTTTGACAAATGATACAATACATAATTATCTTTGGTTTACACCATATATCCAGAGCCCATCTGTCCTTTACTTGTTGAAGAATATTTTCTTTTATTACCATACTCTCTACTTTTTCTTTATTATAAGGTCTCCATACCCTGCTCTCAAAAGAATGTCATACATGTCCGTAGCCCATGAGCCCTTGATCAAAATGTCCCACTCGAAGACCTTTCTTACAATTCTATTGGTGTTCAGCCCCAGTATTCTATTCCACAAACGTACCATGTGCTCTACAAGTTCACTACGAGCTATTTTCAAATAGCCGTGTCGTATACAGGGCTAAAGTGGTTAAACTGATTGGTCTCCGGACCCCAATTTGAGAACCATTGCTTTACAGTACATGACCCCCAGGGGTTCTTGAGGGGGACCAAGGGGTCCCCAGCAAAAAAATAAAAATGTTGCGTCACAATAATTTTTAACCACTTTAACCATGTTATACTTTGGCCATTCAAAAATAGCAGATCTACAAGCTCATAGCGCGTCATTTCGTGCCGCGCTATGAGCTTGTAGATTCGCTATTTTTGGAAACATTTGTGCAAATCTTTGAATATATATATATATATTTTTAAAGCAAACATTTCTAACTCAAATCTTTGCTTCTGGAGGTCCCTGGCTCAAAGTATTTTTGAGATGGGGGGGGGTCAGCAGCCAAATACATATCATTTTGGGGGTCCTTGACATGAAAGATTTTGAGAACCACTGCTCTAGTCCACTGTGTTGGACCTCTAATGTATTACACTTACATTATCTACCTCCAATATCCCTCTCTTCCCCGGGAGTGTTCAGCAAATAAAACAGGATAGAAATGAACAATGCAGTAATTGCCACAAGTAATGCCATGTACTAAACCACGTCGTTGCTGCTTTGTTTATTCCTGTCAAAGCCTGTCATGTAATGAAAACCACATTATACCGAGGAGGATAGTACACCTCAGTCGACAGTGGTGTTGTAGCACACTGCCTGTTAAGCACTCAAATATATTTTGCCTGGAAACGGCTGGCTTAAATTGCAGAATAGGGAGAATGTGACATGAATTGGCAGTATTATAACAGCATATTGTATCACAACGGCACTGAAGGCGGATGAAGGCTGCAACAGAGGGTGGTCTCCGGTCGTCATGGATTCCATGCCGTTGGATTCAGGCCCCTTTCTGCCAAGGACCTTGTGGTGGCTGCAGGCGCGTCAGTCTCCCCACGTTAAAAGACGTCACGCGCAGGCGTCCTCCCTCAGGGAACCTATCCATTTTACATCCTGGACAAAGACAAAGTCCGGTGGCGTTGAGGCAGTGGTAACGGGGGCAGGACAGTGAAGTCTGGTAGTTCCCAGTCACAACCTGGCACACAGGCTGTGGGTGTTTGATTCAGTCGCTAAGCTCTTGGACTGAGGCAGAAAGAGCTTCTCGGCAGCTGCACCCATGGACTGAGCAGCCCCTATTCAGGGTCCACTCTGCTCACCCCAGTAAGGGAACACAAAAAATTAAAACATTTACGTATTGGAGCCTGGAATGTGCGGACCCTCACGGACAACCAAGCCAGCGATTGACCTGAAAGGCGAACTGCCATCATCTCCAGAGAGCTAAGGAAGTTCCAGATCGACATTGCAGCGCTCTCCAAGACCGGACTGGCTGATGAAGGGCAGCTGAAGGAGGAAAAAGGCGGATATACTTAATTTTGGAAAGGAAAGCCTGGAAATGAGCCACGAATACATGGTGTGGGTTTGATATTAAGAACTGCCTCATCAACCACCTCCACGAACTCCCTGTGGGCATCAACGAGCGTCTAATAACCATACATATGATGCTTGCCAGCAGTCAGATGGCCACCATTAGTGCCTACGCCCCAACGCTTGATGCACAGGATGAAGTAATGGAAGCCTTCTATGCTGACCTGGACAAAAATCTATCTGAAGTCCCCAAATGAGGACAAGTTAATCCTGCTTTGAGATTTCAATGTCAGAGTGGGACGAAACCACCACCTATGGAGGGGCACGCTGGGGGAGAGAAGGGGTTAGAAACACAAACTCCAATGGCATACTACTGCTAACCAAGGAGATACAAGAGGATTATTTGATGTCACAAGAGCGGTAGATGGTACCAGCTATTGCTGCCTAACCCCCCTTTGCTCTAAAGATGGGCTCTTGCTTCTGAAGGACAAGGAGGCAATAGCAAACAGGTGGAAAAAAGCACTATACCATATGATGCCATTAAGAATATGGAAAACAACAAGGCTGCTGGGCCTGACGGCATCCCAGGAGAAGACTTGAAGTAAGGCGGACCCGATCTTCTTCAGCACATCCATGACCTGCTTCTCAAGATCTGGGAAGAAGAGAAAATCCCTGCACAGCAGATGCCTTAATTGTCTCCATATTTAAGAAGGGAGACAAGGCAGACTGCGGAAATTACCGTGGCATTTCTCTCCTGTCCACCTGGAAAATGTGGACCACTTCCAATACCTTGGCAGCCTCCTATCATCAAAAGCTGTCATTGATGATGAAATGCACCATCGCCTCAGCTGTGCCAGTGGGCCTTTCTCAAGGCTAAGGAAGAGAGTCTTTGAGAACCGCGACCTCCAAGCAAAGACCAAAATCTTGGCCTATAAAGCTGTGGTGCTTCCCACTCTTCTGTATGGATCAGAAGCCTGGACCACATAGAGCAGGCATTTGAGGCATACCATCAGAGATGCCTCCGAAAAGTCCTCAGGATTAACTGGGAGGATCGGCGCACTAACACCAGCGTCCTGCAGGAGGCTGACATTCCCACCATCACTGCCACCATTGCCCAAAACCAGCTCAGATGGACTGGCCATGTTATTCGCATGCCTGACTCTCGCCTCCCAAAACAAGTCCTTTATTCCCAGCTTGTTAAAGGGAAAGGGGCCCCTAAAGAAGTGCCACTTAGACCTAAAAGCTTGGGTAGACATGGCAACAGACAGGGCGACCTGGAGAAACCTTGTCCGTGAGGGTGCTGCAATACACTATATAATGATGACCTCCGCCATCCGACAAGCGCAGACTCAGGAAGGAGAGAGCAACCACCAAACAGGTCCAACCCAAACCCACCGCCACTACATTCCCCTGTCCACACTGCACAGCAATAATCGGGTCCAGAATCGGCCTCTATGCCCACCTGAAGACCCACAAGGACCAAGAAGGAGGACAGTCATACTGGACTACGAGTGACCGCTGAAGATGATGACTGTATACACTATACAGCATTGTCTGCCTGTCTGTCTCTCACACACACACACACACACACACACACACGCACACGCGCGCACACACACACACACACACACACACACACACACACACACACACACACACACACACACACACACACACACACACACACACACACACACACACACACACACACACACACACACACACACACACACACGTGCCAGGGTTAAAATGTTTAACCACAAATGTGCTGTAGAAATTCCCAACAACAACAACAGGAGGAGCAGTGTTCACAGCATATTGTCGCCGTCGGATAGAAACATTGTATCTCCTTATTTGAACTTTTTATCGTTTTTAGCGGTGCCAACCGCTCTACATTTGACTCTGTCCGTATGTATGAGCACGGCGTATGAGCACGGCATTTACACAGCTATAACTCCAGTTTGCAGAACACACACACACACACACACACACACACACACACACACACACACACACACACACACACACACACACACACACACACACACACAAGCCAATACTGCACACATGCGCACACACGAACACACGCACACACACACACACACACACACACACACACACACACACACACACACACACACACACACACACACACACACACACTTGACGTCCGTATGAGCACGGCGTATGAGCACGGCATTTAAACAGCTATAACTCCAGTTCGCAGCATGCTACGGAGTACAAATTTGGTACATGGACTGAAACCACCAATAGGGACGAACTGTAATTACTTAAGCCCCGCCCCCTCTGTCTGCCCATTGGCTGGGCTTTAAACAGCCACCAGCGGCGCTGTTCAGTAGCCTTGAAATGAATTTACAGGGATGTAACATTGTTTCTGTAGTTCATATATAGCCCAATTAAATACACTCATCAAAGGCACCGCTTCCTTCACACAGGGTGTGATTTTTTCATAAATGAATGCCCTACTTCATCATACAAGTGTCGCTCAAAAGTTGTGAAAATAGCAAATCTACAAGCGCACAGCTTGTAGATCGGCTATTTTGGCTTTAAAATGTTTTTTAAATAATACTAAAAAAGGAACGGTTTTGGACATACAAGGTTTCCACCCCACAGACAAACGATACACAGCACACTTTATCCTGGAGGGACAATCTGCTCATCTTTGAGCCGCGTATCACTTCCATTTTCTTGTCAGAAACTTTGAATTGAAACTGACTTATCTTGGAACTCCCAGTGCCTCCAAAGTGCATCTGAAACACTCTCCTGAGATTCCCTTCTGTCTAAATTATTTATCCGTGTGACAGTTAAGTTGTCATTCTTGTGACTTTCTTGGAAATAGCTTTTGGAATTAGAATTTAGATACGGGCAAAAAAACAAGTCGGGGATCAGGGTCAATCCGTTTCTATAATCCTAAATTATCTGTAAGCTTGGAACTACTGACCTCATGTTTCCCCAGGTTAATCAACTACTCTATTCTATTAGGGGTGCAACAGTTAATCAAGTTTCAGGTTTTTTTTGCACACCATTATACGACAAAGTATACAATAGGGTTTAAGCGGTTAATCAGACTACGTAATGATTTATCGATAATCGCAATAGAGTACCGAAGTCTTGACGTCACTCCCATTACCCCTGGGTAACGCCGTAACCCAGGGGGATAGCGCCCTCTAGCGGCAGTGATGTTAGCCTTCGGCGCTCGAGCCTATAGCAAGTGTATATGCTGATTGAAAATACAGTTTAACATAACAATTAGTATATTTCTTAATGTTTGCCTGTGTTGGCATCCTTACATTCTTTTGCGTTTTTCGAGCCAAGGCTCTTCATCGGGTCAAAAATAGTTTTGACCCGATGAAGAGCCTTGGCTCGAAACGTCAATAAATTTACATTGGATCAGATAAGTGTGTGAATTAATCAAAGTAATAATATAACTACAATTTAAATACTTAAATATAAATAATTCCAAAATAGGCAGGTCACTAGTAGTAGTCAGTATGCTGCCAAGAAAGTATGCAAGCAAGAAATGGGAAATAATTGAATAAGGTCTTATGCAGAATAAATGGCCAAACAAGAAAAAATCGTACGGTATGATTGTTCAGATTCCAACCCTACAATATACATACTGTATATTCCATAACATGTACAACGATAAACATGTATACAAAGAAAGAGCTGGACTGATTGTTTACTGTCTGCACTGGGACACTTATTTCAATTAAGTATGACCAATAGGAGTTTGTATTTGCAAATAAGTGACCAAGACTGGCCAGCATGTTGTTTAAATACTGTCTTACTGTATGAGGGGCCTTGAGCATAATATTGCAATGTGTTTAAGGCGGGATAAGTGCACTGGAGAGCATTGGGTATACCAGTGGTTCTCAGCCTTTTCTGGATCAATTCAGGGCCCACTTGAAAATCTCAAATGCGTGTTCACGGCCCACCCATCTGACCACTTATCACCAAGAGTCTCATAACGTTAAGTGGTTTTCAGAGCATGTTTATTTTAATGATCACTCAATCGCTTGTGTTCCGGCTTGGATCAATGGAACTAACGTAGTATAAGTTCCTGTTTATCTGTATCACAGAGAAACCTTTTTTTTTCAGGTTTTAAAGAAAAAAAATACAGTGATTTTTTTTTTTTACAGTCACATTTTTACGTTATATTGATTCATGTTAATGTTAATGTTTTGCCGACTTGCAATACCTCTGACCAGTGGGCCCACAGGGTGTATCTACTGTACATTCACATTAATGTCTTCTACCTGTGTGATGTATTCGGGCTACATACAGTATGCCTGCGGGTATGCTGGAAGTGCTCTCCAGATGCATGCTGGTTCAACCATTCAATTCCGGGAATTGGCTATTCAAAAATAGCAGATATACAAACTCATAGCGCAGCACCGAGTGCTCCACTATGAGCTTGTAGATCTGCTATTTGAAAAAAATCATGAACATTTGTAACTCAACAACAAATGTTCGCTTTAAAAAACATATTCAGAAATGTGCACATATTTTCAAGATTCTTTAAAAAAAATAGCAGATCTACAAGCTCATAGCACTCGGTGCCGCGCTATGAGCTTGTAGATCTGCTATTTTTGAATAACCAAAGAAATCTAAAATGACACAGATGCGTTCCCGGAGTGAATGGGTTAACCCATGCCCTACAAAGAACCTCTTGAACCACTAAATTGTGTTCATTACCAGGGACATTAGTGTGTCAGTGTACAGTAATATCTTGGCATTAGTACATTTGGAAGCATAAGCTTGTGTGTTTCTTAAATTGATTGTTGTTCACAGCATGATCCGGATTGATTTACTGTGTACGGTGTGTAGAAGGACGACACCGTCTTCTTACTGTACTGGTTCCATATACAGAGCCATCGCTGGTTCTATATATCCTCTTATCTATGCCCTGTGTTTCCTAGAAAACAATATAAATTCTGGCCCGTGGCAGGGAATGGCCTTGAGGTGGCTTTTGTGTTGAAACATCACAAACCAACGTGCCTTCTCCATAAAATTCAGTGGGCAGCCGTGCCGTTAGCTGTGGAGAGATGGAGGTCCTCCTAACCTCACACTGGAGTGCAAACAGATGGGAGCCTCTGCAGTACACCCCAGGCACGCACACATGGACACACACACACACACACACACACACACACACACACACACACACACACACACACACACACACACACACACACACACACACACACACACACACACACACACACACACACACACACACACACACACACCCGCAAACAAACAAACAAGTGTTTGCATGCAGTGTGTAAACAGACAAACATTTCAAATACTGGCTACAGATGTGATCCTATTGTTCTGATTTACACACTGTAAACGTTACATGATCTTTACATAAGTATAGATCTATAATCTCATTTCTTTCTGGGGAACCTTTGCTTGAACCCATACTGTACCTGTTCTCAGCAATATTGCCCCCCAGGTGATTGCAATGTTTTGGTTAGGCCTGTGCAACTGTCATTAGCAGCTTAACTGCTTAGCGGCTGTAATGTGAATCCTGCTCCAGAACTGATAAACTGTGTCCACTGGTGTAGTGTTTACACCGCGCTTAAGCCTTCACATATGTTTTGGAAATGAACATCTGCTGAGGCATGTGATATATGCAGCTACAGTAGATTCAGCTCATTTAACTGCACCAGGCTTTCAGATACTGTACAACATTGTACAGTATGACTCACGAGACCGTTTGTACCAAACAGTGACATTTGTTACACCCTGTTGGTGTAATTGAAACACTTTCCGGGTTGTTTAGAGGCCCAGCAAAGTGTGATTAAAATTTGGGGTAGATTTAAAAATACCAAATCATATCAACTACTTTATATCCTTTATCTCAGTAATCTTTAATCCCAGAGTAAAGGAACGTGCTGGATCACTAGATCATTGGTATGGTATCATTCTCACTGTAGCTGCACTTATTTTGATAGTATTATGTTTACTTTTATGGCTCTTCCCTGAAGCCAAAACAGGGAAGGAGAGAGACATTTTATTTTTAACAGTGGGGCTATAAGCATTACTGTGTCGGCAGGTCTGTCTGTCTTTCGGTCCGTACATCCGTCTGCCCGTCCGTCCGTCCGTCCGTCCATTTAATACTTACTTCCCAAACATGATCTCAAATACTACTGGCTGGATTGCCGTGACATTCGCTGACCCCATGACCTGTAGTGTCACCAGGAAAACACACATTTTGTTCACATTTTGCTACGAAACAAGAGCTCTCCAAAACAACTGGCTGTATTGCTACGGAAATGACTGTGTGCACCTGCCAGTGGATGGCCCCTACTGATTTTGGGTGACCCCATGGCCTTTCCTCTAGCATCGACAGTTGTCCGTTTTCACACAAAATATCTTAAAATATACTGGGGCAGATTACCATTCGTTGCTGAGCGCATTCAGGCTCTCCAGAGGAAGAACCCTACTGCCTTTGGTCTCCTCTAGTCAGTTTCTAATTGTACATGATATTAATGTGATGGGTGGAGTGCCATGAAACTTGCCAAGCACATTCATTCTCCCTGGTGAATGAACTCTACTGATTTTGGTGAGCCCATTGGCTTTCCTTTTTAGTGACACCCTTAAGCCAAAAAGGACTGTGTAGCTAAATATGTGTTGTTCTTTTAGTGAATATATAATACTAGAGTCTGAGTCATAGTGCTGGGGATTTGTCAGAGTACCTGTTGTACCCATATATGGAGACGTCTGTATCTGTCTGTCTACCTGTGTCGCTTTTATCGGTGACGGGCACCGCACTCCCTCAAGCCCTTGCCGCTGCGCGCGCCAAGTTTGAAGTCGGTCGGTCCCATCTAGCGGGCGTATCTGTAGCTCTGGACGACCGGATCTCCATATCAGAGTCATAGTGACATGCCTATATATGGGCATATCAGGTTTGTTTATGTTATGTCTTAGTCATAGTGACGTGGCCGTGGTCTGTCAGTCCACCCGCCCGCCCTGCCATTACCATTAGCCAATTATAATAATAATTAAAAAATAAATTAATAATAATACTAATATAGGATACATTATATACACATTAAAGTCTGGCACTAATAACAATCTTTTACTTGCTTTTATTGCCCCTCTAGTGAGAGCACCAGGCTCTAAATCCTGGTTTATACACAAGCTTGCGATGCATTGTGAGCTTGTGGATCTACAAAAATCTTTGGATCTGCAAAAAACATTTTTACATTTTCACAACCCCTAACTCACTAAGATTAATCCACTCGGGTATAGTACTTTTCATAGTTTACCTTTGTGAGTATTGCTCAGAGTTAAGTTGAAACTCTCTATATGTATATGTGGCTGAAATAATAGAGAGTGTCGGCCTGGTTGGAGGGAGAGAGAGAGAGAAAGAATAAACAAACACTGAAAAAATATACAGTGAGCAAGCCACACAATGATGCCACCACCAACTGCAATCTGCTGCAGGAGATGAGTATCTGACCGGCCAAAGAGCCATCCTCTGTGCCAGAGCTAGTCCTTGGAACTATTTAATCACAACACGGAACACTGTGGCAAATTGGAGCTCTCTGATTGGCCCGCGCTTAACAACCGTGACCATATGGTAGGAAGTGATATACCTACCTGCTATCTTCCTGTGACTGATGTCTCCAGTAAGAAATGATTGCTTCATTTGACCATGCATTATTGGGCTGGCTAGGGGGTGGAGCGCAATCAAAATGTATCGGGTCGCTGTGCGGCGGAGCACAGTGCATCACCTGAGCCTTTGGAGTGGTCATTTCATCCTCGCAAAATGGAATTTAACCGAGTTGTTAAAAGCAACCATGCTGTAGTTCTAGCCTACGTTTTACCAAATGTTTGCTGAAGGTATTGCTTAACCCATTAAGACCGGGAAGCATCTGTGTGTCATTTTTAGATTTCTTTGAGCTTGTAGATCTGCTATTTTTTTTAAAAATCGTGAAAATGTGTGCAAATCTTCAAAAAAAATGTTAAAGCGAAAGTTTTTGACTCAAATCTTTGCTTCTGGGGATTTTACAAATGTCTTCTAAATCCTAACAGTTTTTTTTTCCTAAAGTTTATTTTTATTTATATTTTTTACTTATGTTGCTATATTATCAATGGTTTTCAAACTTTTTTCATGTCAAGGACCCCCAAAATAATATGTATTTGTCCGCGGACCCCCTCCCATCCAAAAATATTTTGTTCCAGGGATCCCCAGAAGCAAAGATTTGAGTTAAAAATGTATGTAAAAAATGTGCACAAATTTTCATGATTTTTCTAAAAATAGAAGATCTACAAGCTCATAACGCGGCACTCGGTGCCGCGCTATGAGCTTGTAGATTTGCTATTTTTGAATAGCCAAAGAAATCTTAAAATGACACACATGCGTTCCCCTCCCGGCCTTAAAGGGTTAAAACTGCACGACGTACTGCAATGTCCTTCAACTTTAATAATTCCAATGTCTCTACCATATCACTTCTAATGCTAAACACATTTTTTATGTGGGGAAAGGTGATATAGCCTATCACCATGACTTTTACATCCATACCCAAATGACCTTTTTAAAAAGGGTGTAATAAACAGAGTAATTTGCTTGTGGTCAATTTCACAATGGACCTAGTCAGTGGCAAAGCTCTTAATTGAAAAAAGGAGGGTTCTGTTTAGTGATATTTGCCAGACAATTGTACAGCGATACGGAAATCACATTTACATATCGCACATGTCTCGTAGTCGAAGCAGGCCAGATATGTGGCATTTACGTAAATGTCACCCAAAGGAATAAACAACCGTCTTTCCTTTCACATCCATAATAATTCATTAGTGCTGATTGACATGCTATGCTTTCAGGACGCGTTAGAATGCTACGACTTAATAACAAAGCCACAAATTATTAAATGTTAATGATCTTTGGCAATGGAAATCTTGTGTTAAATCATGGCGATATGAGACGTAATTTGGAAATGATCATTATGCATGCCATGTGAATTGGAAAGTACATGTGTTTGCCTAATTTAGCCATTAAATCAACAAATGTAATATTGTGGTCATTAGGCTTTTGCTTGTGGTTTCGTTTTTTTATGCAGAAAACGAGGAGCTTTTACGATACCCTGTTGTGTGTGAGCGCAGAGGCGATATTAAGGTAGAAAATTGAGTTATCACATCGTCTCAGCTAAGTGAATTCCTGGGACTATTATTAAATTACAAATTGGTTTCCAGATATATGTGGCAGTAAACTGAATATTAAAAAGAGCATATGATTAAATCAGTGTGCTGTGGGAACGAAAGAGAAAGGATACAGGTCCTGTGTGCAATGAGGTTTTCAGTCGTAATGTGGTAACGACATGCCAAAAAACACAGATCTTTATCAAAGTCTTGTTATCCTACATTGCACATTGTGGGTACACTCTGACCATATTACTAGAAATGACAGTTAAGGGGAGGGGGAAAAAAAACATATTTATATTCAAAAGCAAATTTGAAACGGTGTCTCCTATCTTACTGTCAGACTGCTCTGAGACATCCAGACAAGAGTTGACATATCTGCTGATAGAGGCATGCAGTATGTCCTTCTGCTACGGCCTGCCATGCCACCAGCCAAGTTATAATACACAATCATTCTCTGGACCGATCCATACACTACAGTATATCGTTGCTGATGGTTCAGAAACCTTGTATGTCCAAAACCGTGACTTCACTTCAGTCAATAGAAAAAAAAACCTGTGCTCCAATGTATTTAATATTTAAACACAAGCTCTTGTTAATACTGCTTAGCCCATTAAGACCTGGAACGCATCTGTGTCATTTTTACACTTTGAACTATTCAAAAATATGCTATGCTATTTTTGAAAAATCGTGAAAATGTGTGCAAATCTTTGAATATATATGTATTTTTTAAAGCGAACATTTTTAACTCAAATCTGTGCTTCTGGGGGTCCCTGGATCAACATATTTTGAGATGGGGGGTCTGCATCTGAATTGTGGGGATCCTTGACATGAAAAAGATTCAGCACCACTGATATAGAAACATACGTTTTTCAGAATACTGTTGGGATTTAGGAGACATGTAGAATCGGCTTCAGGTCTTAATGGCTTAATTGGTTAGGTATTTATAAAGTCCACAGACAGACTTAACCCACGCTTTACCAGGTGTCCCCATCACAGGCATGTCATTATAGGCATATACTAAAATGTTAAAACACATTTTTCAAAGGTAGTGACTACAGTGCAGTTGACTTGCAAGCTCTACACAAGATCTTCAAGCGAAAATTGACTCTTTTTTTCCCCCCCTACTTTTGCTTGACACTGTGAAGTAGGCTATAACATCTATATCTATACTATAATTTAAGGAATCTCTCTCTGAACCGCCTTTTCTCCTCAGTGGGTTGAGCAATCGATCTGAACTTTAGACACGGAATTTAACCATTGGCGTATGAACATTTTCCACATTTAAGCTGTTAGTGTTTTCGTGACAGGTCCTCGCCGGCTATGGGATCTCTAATAGAGATTCATTCATAAAAAAAAACACAAAAAGATTAAATATAGCTACAAGGTTTCTGCCTGACAGCAGCAATATTTAGCAGCAGTATTTTACAGCTGACCTGATGTTGACTCTCTCTGTTTTTTCCCCTTCCCTCTGAACTAAATCTGTAGATGTAGAATGTTAGTGATGTGCACAGCAGATTCTATGCTCCTATTCAGGGTTCAATTTGCTGGGGGTGGGGGGAAATCATGCCTCTGCTTTTGATACCCCCCACTGGTCATCAGTGGTGTAAAGTGACTAAGTACATTTACTCAAGTACTGTACTTAAGTACACTTTTGAGAATTTTTTACTTTACTGGAGTATTTCCCATTTTCTCTACTTTTCAGTCCTTCTGCATAACGAGTACTTTTACCTTTCGTACTTTAAATACATTTTGATACCAATACAATGTACTTTTACCCAAGTACATTTTTAATTCCGGACTCTTAATGTATTTCTACATTGCAGTATTTGTACTTTGACTTAAGTAAAAGATTTTAGTACTTTTTCCACCACTGACCATGGAAAATGTAGACTGTCTGATATGTTTGATATCTATGTTTGATTATCACTATATTTATCAATTTAATAAACCTGACATCCCTATTTTGGGAAAAAAATCCAAAGAAAAATCTAAAATGTTAAATTATTATTATTATATATTTTTAAGTGGTTTTAAGTTGGGTTTGAATAAATCGAACCCTGCTCCTATTTGCTACAGTCAATAAAGGTGTGGGCACGTCCTTTCAATGTTCACAAGATTAGACTGTCTGGAAACGAGGGTATTTCAGATTCTTCAGCAAATAGGCTCTATGCACAGCAGCCATATTGGGAATGAATTGGGCCCCTTCCTTACTTCCTTCACAGGTGATACCAATGATACTAATTAAGGCTCTGTTCCATTTATTGTGGCATAGTGGTTGTCTTATTTTGAAGGACCCCTATAACTTTGAGAGTGTACAAATGCATTTGCACACTCTCAGAGTTACACACCCACCATAAGGGGCCATTTGGGAACCAAAATGGAGTGTTTCTAGTGAGCCAACATGCACGATATCAGCACCCTGACCAGAATGGAACAGAGCCATTAGTATCATTGGTAACACCTGTGAAGGAAGTAAGAAGAGGCCCAATGTCTTTCCAATATGGCTGCTGTGCATAGAGCCTATTGAGTTTGTAAACCTCTGTAGGTTAAGGTACATTGGAACAGCAGAGTTTACAGCAGCACAAAATGTACAAAATAGTGTTTTCACCAGTTTTTAGGCCTCGGGTCTGTTTTGCGGATTTCATGTGTTTTCTTTTGAGTTTCCCCATTCACACTTGAGAAACTTGGTTTACAAATGTGCTAAACAAAGTATTGTTTACTTACTAACAGTGGATACATAAACTCGGGTTAACCACAACATTTTTCATTATCAATTCCTGACCAAGAATAAAGTCACAGTCGATAAGTAATACTGTATCAGAATGTCATTTCAGAAGTTTATAAAATAAATGTAAGTGTACGCTTCTATTTGAGGTATAGTAACACAAATCCAAGCTTACAGTCAGTTGATCACAAATTGCCTGCTGGCAAATAAAACAGTCATTTCATCGCCTCTCACTTGCAACATTCTATTATGAGTGATGAACCCTTTCGTCAGCTACAGATAACATGGGTGGCTTCTAAAAAGCCATCGGCTGAATTGTTTTCTGTGACTGATGGATCTTTTTTTCCCTTTGGCTTTCCTGAGAGAGAGAGAGAGAGAGAGAGAAATTCAGTATCTTTTCCAATGTAATAACATTATCTGGTTGCAGGAGGATTCCTGGGGCAGCAGGTGACCAGAAGTTTGCCAGTTCAAGTCCCCAGTAACCACTGTCAAATTTCACCCGCGCAAGGCCCTTAATAACTCCCCATTTACTCTGCTAGAGCCATGGCTAAAAGTAGAACACTGTAGTTATGCTGGACAACTCCCTACAGTTCAAGTGTTTGAATGTGAACCACAGCATTGTTGAAAGCCCAGATCACACAAAGAGGGTAGCTCCAAGCAATGTGGAAAGAAAAAGGCTTTATATATTTAAAGACGGGGGAAACGAATAGGATAATCTATACTATGATTCACAGAATCTGTGTGTGTCTGTCTGACTGTCTGTGTGTCACACAAGACGTGTCCCTGGCATAACTTGGACAGCGTCCGACCGATCGGTCTCAAACTTGGCGTGTGTGTCTCATATAACCGTGAGGTGTGCAGCGTTGAATGGCAATTCTGAAGGACCAACGGTTTCCGAGAACTGAAAATTCACGAAATACTGTATCTGTTTCAGTCGGCCCACTGGTCTGTGTGTTCGGGAGATTGTATGCATCGCCTTAGCCAACCCTAACCATCGGCTTCACAGAGTGGCGGAGCGTCACGACACATTTGTGCTGCTAAGCCAGTATAAGTCCCTGATTGGCTAACCCGACCCGTCGGCTTAACTGATTGGCCGAGCTTCGCGTAACATTTGTGCCGCATAGCAGCATAATAAATGGAACGACTTGCATCGTTCCCGACATGCATGCATGGCCCCCAAATAGGCCGGCCTAACTCTAACCCTATTTGAAAGATGTTGATGACATGCCAGAAATAGGGACGTCAGGTTGAAAGTGATTTAAATCTGTTTGTGGGTTGTACATATATTTAACAAATGGAAATTACAGACTGAACAATGTTCATCTACTCCGATCACTTTCGGATAGAAACCTTGTATGTCCAAAACTGTTACTTTTCACGAAATGGACAAAAATAAGCTGTGTTCCAATGGATCCAATATTTAGAGACAATGAAGGGAACACTATGTGCCCAAAGGGCACAGCAAGCAGGAGACATTATACTTTAACCACTCCAGCATCCATATTCTGGGGGGAACATTAGCCAAAAATGTGCCAAAAATAGCATATTTACCAGCTCACAACGCCTGCTATTTTTGCCAAAGAGATTTGGTGTAGACGGAAAAAAGCAGTACAGTTGCAACTCAGGTCCGTTTCACTAAGACTAGAGGGTTTAAGTAGTTAAAGGCAGGCTTCCAAAAATAACAGTAATGTTTGCGATGGCAAATCCCCCTCACTACAGCCACAATTCATCTAGCCAGCATTAGCAGGTAATATTTAGCTATGTTAAGCCTTAAAGTCTGTGCAAAAACTATAGTTTATGTTGGCCAGTCATCTCGTGAACAATAGTTATTAGATGTCTCCACAGCTCTACCTATAACTATCATGAGTGCTAAGAGTTCTTCTAAGCTAAAACTATTGAATACCTATCTGAGAACCACTCTGGCACAGGATATAGACAGGACAGAAAAAATATAATATATCATGACATTTTGACAAATTATGTTCAATTTTTTTTTCACCCCAACATTTCAAAAATAGCAGATCTACAAGCTCAAACATCTTTTTTTCATGATTTCTGAAAAATGTTGAAAGTAGTAAAATAGGTATTAAGTGATTAAAACCTGGAAAAGGCAACACTTATGCCATATAACAATATGAAAAAAATCCCAGAAGAGGTTCAGTCTTATATCATGATGTCGATATAATATCTATTGCCCAGCCCTAGGGACGACTGTTGAAACTGGTGATTCTTAGAAATGGAAAACAGATGTTGACATGAAGACGATAGTCTCGCGTAACAAGATGATCAGAGATCTCCGCCTACTGATATGTCTGGTGACATCTAAATTCAATGAATGGGTTAAAACTGGGTCGGAAGAAATTGGTGATGTACAGCTTCAGAGAACCAATGCAAAGACTTAAGGGGCTGACCTGCATAATATGAATATATTTCTCAATATTATTGCGACGGTATCAGGATTGATTTTCAAAGCGGTGGGCCTAGCTAGGTTTGTTAGCACTGGTTTGTTCTCTTCTGTTCTAGCCACCGCATTGGATTTAGATTTACCCAGATGTATCAGTAAGCGGATATCTCCGATTGTCCCTATGTGAGACTATGGAGCGAGAGTTGTGTACCCGCTGACTGGCCTGAAAGGCCTATTAAATATAAATAGTCAGTATAAAAGACATGTTTCCATTTCTAATAGCATATAATGAATATAAATTATAACGTCGCTGTCGGGCATAAACATTGTATCTCCATGTTTCATCATTGTTTTTTCCACAAATTAATTCCCTGTATTTTATACTGTCAGGCAAATATTAATATTGCAGCTCTACAATCTCACAACGCATCACATTTAGATGTTTTGTGAGCTTGTAAATCTGCTGTGTTTGCTATTTATTTAAATTTTTTAAACCTTTGAATATTTTCACCTATAATTACATGGTGAGTAGGAGGTTGAAAGTGGTTAAGTCTGACTGTAATAAATATTTAACCAATGACAATTATTAAGTGAGTACAAAATAATAACCAGAGTGAAGTAATTGCGATGTTTTCCATTTCCTGAAAATTAAAGGTCTTGGACATCCAAGGTTTCCGCCTGACAGTGACTGTATGATTATATTTAATCATATGTATATTTATACATAATGTATAAATGTTGAAATTATTGAAATTATAACAGTTGATCATACATACAGTACAAGTACAGAGCTTGCACACTTTCCCCAAGTGATTTACTGAAACATCACAACCCCATCACTATACAGTATATGTACATGTTAGGACTGGGCAATATTACTTCAAATGAATACCATGAATATTTCAAACTTTTGCCTCAATTACAATTAATGAATGAATATATAAAGAAATAGTGAAAATAGCATATCTACAAGATCTAAAGAGCTTGTAGATCGGCTATTTTTGTGACCTTGACTCTCCAACTTGACCCTACTGATCTTCAATTGATCATAAATGGAAGGGAGAACATGTTGTTCTTTGTTTGAAGCACACTGGACTATGTTTGACAAAGTTATAGCCGAAAAAAACATTTTGACCTTGATCCAATTATCTCCAAAATTACATCAGCTAATCTAGGGACGGTTGGCCAATTTTGCGTGTTTTCACGCAGCGGGTTCACCCGTTAAGTTGCTAACAAACCGGACAAAATAACAATACCTCTCCCCAGGGCTGTGTGGTAATAACAAGGGTAAAAACCAGATGCCATTTTTCTCAAAACTTAATTTTAATTACCTCAGAGTTAAACCTATCCTCCGCTGTCTTAAAGCTGCTTCTCCAACATTTTGTATTCAGCGCCACGCTGCCCTGTATGAGCATTTGTTTGTTTTTATTTCTCCGGTTTAATACGGCTGCTAATATCAATTACATTAAAGATTGCCTTTGTGTCTGCGTCTCCGCAGCACAGGATGTGTGCACTCACTCAGGAGGGGGATCGGAGAGACGGGGGGAAGAAGAGAGAGAGAGAGCTAACCTCTAAACACAGGATTTCTAATTGCTCTGACATTGCTCACGCCATTGGGCCTCATTTGTATGTTCAGGTGAAGGAGCAATTTGGTGTAATGCATTGACACAGATCATTTCCCCCGCCTCGTTTTCCCCGCTCCTCACCTTCAGCTTCATCAGGGGGGGGAGGTGGACGGGGGGAGAGAGAGAGAGAGAGAGAGAGAGAGAGAGAGAGAGAGAGAGAGTAATATACTGAACCCATCTGTTCATCTGTCAGACCTCTTTCTTCTCACAATTTATGGCATGTCTATTTGTTGAAGTGCCCAGCCTCCCGCCGAGGCCTCCTGGAATAGGGCTGCGGATATTAGCCGGTCGGTCTCAACGTCGGTCTCGCAACTGATGAGGAAAGAAATGTGAAAGCAATTTGACGAGCGCCGGATCATTTGTGATGGAGGCTTCAGACACTTGGTGGACTAACCCATTAAAGAACCTGAAGCCGATTCTACAAAATGTCCCCTAAATCCCAACAGTATTCTGAAAAAAACGTATGTTTCTATATCAGTGGTGCTCAACCTTTTTCATGTCAAGGACCCCCGAAATTATATGGATTTGGCCGCGGACCACCCATCTCAAAATATGTTGTTCCAGGGGGGTCCCAGAAGCAAAGATTTGAGTTAAAAATGTTTGCTTTGAAAATATATATATTCAAAGATTTGCACACATTCTCACGATTTTTCAAAAATAGCAGATCTACAAGCTCGTAGCGCGGCACTCGGTGCCGCGCTATGAGCTTGTATATCTGCTATTTTTGAATAGCCAAAGTGTAAAATAATGTTTTTTTTTTAGCTCAAATCTAAAAATGACACAGATGCGTTTCAGGTCTTAATGGGCTAATGGTAGTTGAGGCAACAAATTGCACCCACTTTACACTCATATACGGTATTGGGTAAGCCTACCTGTCTGAGCCTCGGAGGTGTCTAGCTGGCTCTATAGGGATATAGGCGCGGGTCTGGCAGCATTGTCAGACATGTTTTAGAACAAAAGTTCCGCCCCAATCAAAAGCAGCCAAAGAGAGACAGGGAGTTTGGTGATACCTGCATCCCCTGGACCAGCTGCTGCCTTTGATCTACTCGCAAAGGTTCAGTTGGTCTGGATTATGAAACCATCTTTATACATACAGGCACATATTTTATCCAGCAGGAAGCCAGAGACTGCGCCATCTGACACGGCCCCGAAAAACGGCTGGTTAGCAACAGAAGGGGCAATCAATTCCCACTGTGGGCCAACTCAGAATCCAACATTTCTCTTATTGCAGACATATGTGTGTGCTCAATTAACATAAATTATATCACGGCACACTTCTGAGTATGTACTGGCTAGGGATAGTCTGGATACATACTGTATGTGGATTTGCAATAATAACTCTCTATCACAATATGATGATCCTTGCTTTTTGATAAAACATTACACTAATACTGCAGAGAATTCGAGGAAGAGAGAGAGAGAGAGAGAGAGAGAGAGAGAGAGAGAGAGAGAGAGAGAGAGAGAGAGAGAGAGAGAGAGAGAGAGAGAGAGAGAGAGAGAGAGAGAGAGAGAGAGAGAGAGAGAGAGAGAGAGAGAGAGAGAGAGAGAGAGAGAGAGAGAGAGAGAGAGAGAGAGCAGAATCTGTGTTGTGTAGTTACAGTAGTATGCCTTCAAAACTGCCGCTTCTCCCTATGCCCCACGCACTGGTCAGCTACATGTCAGGATGACCTTTTGTTTTGTTGTGCGAACTCTTATCTTATGTGTGTGGTGCACGCATTTGGAAACAGTCAAAGGAACAGTGGGATGCAGCCTTTGACTGTATGTAGACTACTGTACACTTATCATCAGACCATTGACTGTATGGCTGCTGATCATCAGACCATTGACTGTATGGCTACTGATCATCAGACCATTGACTGTATGGCTACTTATCATCAGACCATTGACTGTATAGGCCATTGACCAGACCATTGACTGTGTAGGCTATTGATCAGACCATCGATCAATAGCCTCAATCAATAGACCATTCCTCATAGTTAAAACACAGTCATTGATATTTTCCCCTGGCAATTGTAAACATACAGTAGTGCATGGTAATGCCACTGCACTTTGAAACTAATGTAATTCCTGACAGATATGAGATCATCATCATGATGCGCTTCTGGTTAACATGCTCAAAGCTTAAGTCCTATTTTCATCTGCAAGTTCACAACAACACATCACAATTGCCACACGTGAGGTTGTGGATCGGCTGTTTTCGAAAAATAGGGACGCCATTTTAAGTGGTTAAATTTAAACACATTGATACACAAATCTCGATGAAAGAAATCAACATGGCAGTGACTCCATTAACATCAAAAGCGGTATACAGCGGTGTACTTCCCTGACTGTAATTATGTTACATTAGGTTTACCAAAGAGCAAACTGAGATTTTACAAGCTTTTATAATCGGTGTAACGTTTCATGACCATAACTTAATCAAAAAATCTAAGGTGTGATCTCTACTTGAAATAGAGTTCTATTACACCTCAGGTAGAGAAATTAATTTCCATTTGTCAATTTGAAATGTAAAAGAAACCTTCGCCCTAAATGTCCCTGCACATAACTATATTATGTAAATATTACAAATATAATATTGTTACATTTGGAACAGAGTTTTATGAGGCGTTCATTGAAATGAATGAAGCTCATCATCTCCTAGCACTTACTCATTACATTTGTGTCTTCACTTGTTGATTATTTTGATAATATACTAGTAACAGTATGTTATTTAGATAGATGCTAGGTACAGTATGTTGTTTGTAACGGAGTACTTCTACATTGCAGTATTGATACTTTTACTTAAGTAAAACATGTGAGTACTTTTTCCACCACTGCCTAGAGTGCCAATGTTGACCCAGAGCACTTCATAAGTCTCTCTGAATAAGAACGTCTGCTGAGTCTGAGTGTTTAAGTACAGCATGTGTAAGGCTGTCTTTCAGACAGTCAGAGTGAAAATATACAAGGAAAGGTTTCAGCCACATTAACCCTGGTGTCCCTTTGGGCATGTCGTGTGAAAATGCTCAAATTGCCTAGGCCTACAATATATGCGTAATATGTTGTACGCTGGTGTTGCACAGCGAAAATAACACATCTACAAGTTATGAGCTTGTAGATCGGCTATGAGCTTGTACAGTAGATCAGCTATTTTCATTGTATAATGTGTCAAGCTTAAAGGACCACTTTATTATTGAATTATCTTCATATAATTCTATTGAGTTAGCATGCTATTAGAAGCCATTGTTCTTGCATTAATAATAAAAAAAAATATATATATATTTTTTTTTAAATGACCAAATCTGCCTACCGATGATGTCACTGGTAGGCGGGTTTCTGAACTATCCACAGCCCTCCTCTGAGACACAGAGGGAATAGATAAAAGTTGTACCATAAATGGCGGCAGTGGCTCAGGACAGGGGCGCAGCCATGGGTGGCCCACCCACATATAGAGCTGGCCCACCCAATCGATTTTGCAAAAATAAATAAATTGGGATTTAAAAAAAAATATATATATAATTTTTGGATAAAATGCACGCTGCGCCCAGCCTTTCCTGCTCAGGCCCAGCCTATACTAGCGTTCTGGCTGCGCCACTGGCTCAGGATGTAGGTTCCCAGTTCGATCCCGGGCTCCTCCAGAGTTCGTGTCGGAGTGTCCCTGAGCAAGACGCTGAACCCCTAATTGCTCCCGATGAGCAGGTTGGTGCCTTGCACGGTTTCCTCCGCCGTCGGTGTATGAATGTGTGTGTTAATGGGTGAATGTAATTATCGTAAAGCGCCTCGCTATATTAACCCATTAAGACCTGGATCTGTGTCATTTTTAGATTTGAGCTAAAAAGCATTATTTTACACTTTGGGCTATTCAAAAATAGCAGATATACAAGCTCATAGCGCGGCACCGAGTGCCGCGCTATGAGCTTGTAGATCTGCTATTTTTGAAAAATCGTGAAAATGTGTGCAAATCTTTGAATATATATTATTTTAAAGCGAACATTTTTAACTCAAATCTTTGCTTCTGGGAGTCCCTGGAACAAAATATTTTGCTGGGGGTCCCTCGCCAAATACATATAATTTTGGGGGTCCTTGACATGAAAAAGATTGAGCACCACTGATATAGAAACATACATTTTTAAGAATACTGTTGAGATTTAGGAGACATGTAGAATCGGCTTCAGGTTTCAATGTGTTAATGCACCATTTACCATGTATACCAAGTATATGTACACACATGATATGTACAGTAGCAGAGCCCAGATGCCCAATATCTCCCTTGGCATTGGGGGGGGGGGGGGGGTTCCCCCTTTGGTTACATAGGGGGCTCATCTGGGATAGGTTCCCTGGTGGAGTTAAGGTCTTAGGGGGATGAACGTAGCGGTGTAGCTCTTGGCCAGGCGGGATTCCCCTGATGATTGATTTCCCATGCGGCAGACCACAGCTCCTATCCAGATGGTTACACATACTGTATGTATGCTGTAGATACAAATCAAGTCAAATGGCCAGATTTCCAAATAGCTTATGCTTTATCATTTGATACATTGGCTACAATACAACCTTCTCTAGAGTAACAAATGATAAATGGTGTACATAATCACTTGTTCAACGACAAATTATTAACCACATTTGATATGAATCCTGGCGTATCTAGACAGAGCTTAAGTGGTTAAAGTGTTGAGTATAATGATGAGCAAGCTTTAGTTGTTCTAAATAGATCTGCATTTTAACCCATTAAGACTTGAGGCCGATTCTACAAATGCCTTCTAAACCAGTTGTTCTTAACCTTTATCATGCCAAGGAAGCCCCAAATTGACGTATATTTGGCTACGTACCCCCATCTGAAAATGTTTTGTGCCATGGACCCCCAGAAGAGAAGATTTGTGTTAAAAAAAATCTAAAGTAAAATAACAGATGTACAAGCTCGCAACGCGGCACAAAGTGGCGCGGTGTGAGCTTGTATATCTGCTATTTTTGAAAACCACTGTTCTAAACCACTGTTCTAAACCCTAAGAGTTTTCAGAAAAACTCATGTCTCTAGCCTATGTATATAACAAAAATCTAAAATGACGCGGACGCTTTCCCTGTTTTAATGGGTTAAATAACACATTGCATTGTGATTTACGTGAGAAAACTCTAAAATGCATCACATTTATCATCACGTTTAACCTTCAGACAGTGGTTCAGCTCAGGACTCTGTTTTATGGCCCAAAGACGTTTTTATCATTCATTCCAAGTGGTGGTTTTAATGACCCTGTTTGAAACGCTCCCATACCTTCAGTAAGTGAATGGAAGCTTGTCTTTGCAGACGTAGAGCCGTGAAGCGCTGACATTCTGTGGCACATCCGCTTTGAGTGACGGGCTGCTCTCCTCCGATTTAGGCTAATAAAAAATAACCTCCACCTCGCCTCCTGAGCTGACATTCTGCATAAGGGAGGATACAGGAGGAGGAGCGGCAATTTATTTCTTCAACGATGGGTTCACTTGCATTTTTAATAATTCATCCGTCACACGTCGAGCTGTCAAGTTATTTCGCTTTGATCAAAAGGTAGCCTATAGCCTGTGTCACGTGGAGACGTCAGATCAGTTTTACTGTGAAAGCGTTTAGACCGTCAACAGACACCTGCCTGGTAATTGTGCTCCTCTTCATATTCACTTGCAACACAACAGTGTTGATTTTGACAGCAATTTTTGATTTAGTTTATTGAATAAAGTCCTAGTCATAGTCTTTTGAATAAAATTCCATTTAGTTTTTGTCATATTTCAGTCATCTGAAATGTTTTGGTTTTTGTCTAGTTTTAGTCGACTAAATATCATCAGATTATAGTCGACTAAATCTACAGTTGATGGCGTCGTAATGGTTGATTCTGCAGTTTTGCATGCTGAAAATAGCCCATCTACAAGCTCACAAACGCGCCGCAGCGCGACACGTTGTGAGCTTGTAGATCTGCCATTTTCAGAGCACAACACCCGAGCGCAACCAAACATAAAATGACTTGTCTTTTAGTTCTACTGGATCTCTTCTCCACTAGTCCCTGCCTAACATTTCTGGTTTTTATTTGCTGACGAAATTATACATATATTTAGTCATAGTTTTAGTCATCATAGCTTAGTTTTATTAAGTTTTCGTCAGTGAAAAAAGGCAGTTGACAAATTTTTCTTGTCATGGTTTTGCAACACAAGCTGCTGTTGCCCATAACTTTCAAAACCCCAACACTCTAACATACTGGGAGCTTATAGATATTATAATCATAATCAGTGTTTCATTTGTAAAAAAAATATTAAAATAAAAAAAGAGCAGTGGGTATTTTGTAGGGTAAGTGATATTTTTAGGTTAAAACTAAACGTTTTTTGTTAACAGGTTAAAGCATCGCTATAGAGTGTTTGATCATTAACAGCTAGGGGTCTCCCCGTCACTCCAGCTCTTTAATAGACAGAAAATACATTTTCAGGCAGGTGACAAAATCTCAACCAATCAGGAAAGAGTATCCATTCATCAGCTTATTTTTTAGCGGCGCTAGTCGCTCTATACCTTTAGGTATAGAGCCTGCTCTATACCTGACTTTGTCCGTGTGCGTACGTCAACGTTCTGATTGTTCAGGTACAGTACGTCAACAAAGTGATTGGTCAAGCTTCACGTGACACGTGGCTATAAACACATTATAAACACATATCGATGACAAAATGTATCAAAGGCGCCGCTACCTTCACACAGGGTGTGATTTTTTTTTTATAGTGTTCCAGTTCCAATTTTGTCTGCTCATTTCATTGTGTCATCACTTCCAATTTCACTTGTTTAATCTGTATCCTGACTGATTGGATAAAATTGGTATCCCGACCTGAAAATGCACATATTCTGGAGAGATTTACTGAACAAACACTCTATAGCAATGAGTACAATTTGAATATAGAGCTGTTTAACACTTATTTTAACCAAAGAAAATCACTTGCCCTACCTTTAATTAAATTGTGACATTATCAAACATAAATCTCAGACACATCAGACTGTCCACATTTCACAAAAGGAACCCTTGTATTGAATTCAGTCTGACCAGAAGCATGGATGAAATGTATGATCAGAAGTGTGTGGGGGGGGGGGGGGGGGTATAAAAAGCAGAGGCATGGACCCCCCCCATCAGACGTTAGCTTGTAAGGTAATATAACATTTCAGGTTAATGTGCAGAGCTGTCAACTCTCAGGCGTGGAGCGAGTTGACACCCTGCTCACACGCAACACCTCTCTTACTCACGCTGTGAAACATCAAATACAAAAATGTCCTCCCCTCCTCGACTTCTTTGAATCTTATATGTCCCAATGCCCCCACATCCACACACAGAGACTGTATCGTACACATTTAGGCATTTATTCACCACCTCATACTGTGTGTGTGTGTTGTTCCTATTTGTCCTGATACCTCTGTGTGTATGGAATTAAAATAGTCAAGGACAGTCATTGTTCATCTGGTAAAATCAAGATAACCACACATCTATGTCGGCTTTTGGCGCTTCCCTACAACTCCCTACAACCGACGCGACGGTGCACTCACCGACCATTCAACGGCAGATTGCCGTCAACGGACGCTTTCCAATGCTTTCTTCCACCGACTTGATGTTTTACAACTAAATGTTGTAAAATAAGATAAATATGGAGACGTGAGATTTCCAGCCGACAGTGACAATACAAATTGAAATGCAACTTTTCCTCGTGGTTGAGTAATTTGCTCATTTAAAGATGGGCAATGAGCATTTTTATACAGTACATTTTTATTTAAATATGTGTGTTCTCGGACCCAATCTCTTGACAATTTATTTCACCAGGCAAAGGACAAATTTAATTTAATACTGTGAACGCTACAGTAAAATGAAAGTAAAAAAAAAACCTCAATGTCACCACTTTCAACTCTACGAGGATTTCTGGAAGAGCATGTACTGTATGGACCGTTCCCCTCTGAACACACATGCAAGCATGCACGCACACACACACACACACACACACACACACACACGCACGCGCACGCACTTAAATGAGATGCTATATTATAATGTCTATTACTGTATGACACCTTGTTGTTATTCAAGAGCCAGCTTAGTATTAATATAAACATAATTACTGCGAGTGGACAAAGATATTTCCCACAAGATGGTAATGGATAGTTGGATAATAAAGTTATCCAAGTCTCCATGGCAACAGCACACATTGATGTGGTGTCAAGGAAGAGTGAAGTGTAGACGAGGGTTATAAGCAAATTCATGAGATTTTGAGTGGGCTTGTCTTCTCACTGTAAAATTGGTCTTGTACAAGTGCAAATTGAAGTCCCGCTTTCGTGGGTCCATTGAACACACATCAAGTGAATGCTTTGCCACAAAATGATATATTGGAATTTGAAACAGAATTGCTTGTTGTTCTGTTTACAAATAAAAGAAAAACTATTAGTACTTTGGGGAATGATGCCCATTGCCCAACCAGGTGACACATTATCATAAGCGTACAGTACGCACACAATGAGGGATTGACTGAATCGCTTAACCTCTTCACTGTGTGGATGAAAGCTTCTCTCTTCACACTAGAGGTCACATATCGTTGCTGTCGGGCAGAAACCTCTTATCTCTCCATGTTTAAACTTTGTGTGTTTTTTCGTAAATTAATGCCCTACTTGATCATACTACAGCAGGGGTGGGCAACGTTGATGATGGAGAGGGCCACTATATTTCCACACTCACTCCAGAGGGCCACATTGCATCATTTTGTTTGGCAGACACCTCTTATCTCCATATTTTAACTTTTTTTCGTAAATGAATGCTGTACTTCTATGTCACACAAAAGTAGCAAAGATAGCCGATCTACAAGCTCAAGTTTTGAGCTTGTAGATTTTGAGCGTTTTGAGCTTGTAGATATTTTTGATTTGGAATGCTGATTTTTTTTTTGCTATTTTTGAATTGGAATCCTGAAAAGTAACATTTGTATTTAATTTCAAATGCATTTAGTTATACTTATGTTAACTCTTTGAACTTAAATACAAATACATTGGACATAAAAAGACAATAGCATTTTAATACTAGTCATTAAGCTACTAAGCTACTGACTAAAGTAATTAAAGCGGGTCATGTTCGCATGTTTGGAATTGGAACAGCTGAAATCAATAATATATCAGTATTCAGATATTAACCTGCGGGCCGCATTAAGTGAAGATGGGGGCCGCATGTGGCCCCCGGGGCCAGTACTACAGCGTCACACAAAAAATGTGGCTGAAAATGAAGCTCAGATTAGGCATTCTAGCATGCCTCTATAGCTCTCTTTTTGGGTACTTTGGATATAGGCTGTTTCTGTGTCTGTAACTGTAAAGGAAAATGAGCCCCACTCCGGAAATGGTTGCCTCTACACATCATAGACGTAACATATGAAAACGCAGCATTGTCTACTCTACTGGATCGTATCTCAACGTCGCTGCCATAATGGTCCGGGCAACTTGCCATAGCTCCACTGCAAGAAATATGAGTTGTGTGCAGTCTGTGGCTGCATATAAGTACTGTACAAAACCTTTTTTGGTAACACTTGCTATGCATGACATGTCTATAATACTGTTTGACAAATACACACTTACAGTATTGTGTATAACATGGCATAAAAGTGTTTTCTGTGGAGCTTTCTGTCTCGGGGGGAGGGAATCATTTAAAAGTATGCAAATTGTGCGGGCAAAGCGTGGGCACATGGTACTAATTTGTAATAATTATGTTCCTGAAATATCGGGAGATATGAAATGTATTATTTTACGATTATAATCTTTTGGGGGCCATCTAATGGCCTACTAAAATGCTCTTTGGAGGTTGTATCAAATTCAGTTTTCAGGGTGAATTACATTTACCTTGGGAATATTTCCCAAGGTAAATGTCATCAGATGTAACAAGAAAAATGTAGAATTCAACAACACGCTACAGTGTCAACAGTGGGCAGCCCAGATTTCCACGGGCCATATTCGAACCCTCTGTCACCTTTCATATTAATTAACAGGTTGGTTGTCCCACTTTCCAAAGATGAGCGTAATGAGACCAACCATTTGCATGGTTTGCAAATTACTCACGATCCTTGGTGAGTAATTTAGATAACTGGACGCCAGTGTCGGCCCTATGGGGGGGCATTGGGGGGCAATGCCCCCCCAGATTAGACTTTGTGCCCCCCCAGTTCAGATTGGCCAGATGTTTTTATTATTTTAATTTTTTTCAAGCAGCGCAGCGCAGCGCAGCGCAGTATAGCCTGCCTTTTTTTTCTCCCGCTGTGGAGTCTGTGCCTGTGGAGATGCAATGCCGACATTACATTAAAGACATTATAGGCCTAATGCTGTAATTGTATTTGTTGTTGGTGCATATAGGGGCAAGGTAAATGAACCGAATTAACCGAAATAGAGTTACAAAACACCCCAAAAAAGTAAAATATCCATCCAATAACCGAAAAAAATCGCGCGCCGGCGCTTCGCGCCGGCGCGCACGGGTCCATCACGCACGCGCGCTGCGCGCGCGTGCGTGAGGGACAGGCAGGTGCCCCCCCTAGAATAATTAATGCCCCCCTGCTTATTACTGTCTGCAGCCGGCACTGCTGGACGCATCCCTGGAAAGGGGAAAACAACAGTGACAAGACAAATCTCAATATCTGTGTGGCTTCAGGGAAAGTTAGATCACTAGGGCTCAAAAAGGAAGCAAATCATTTTAATACTCTGACTACTGTGTGCTTTGATTTTAATGGTTGTGATGGCACAGCACATCATATGGCTGCATCCCTGAAGTTAATAAAAACGTGAATTGTGGAGGGGAAAACCTCAGAACAATAACACCTAAACTATACTCACATTGAAGTCTTGACACTGTATACGAAGCGCTAAATTGCCTGTCAAGGCACCCTGAATTCCCACCCTCGATTTTCCAGCTTACACTATAGGTACTGTACCATTCACCCTTGTGTAAAGTATATTTATTCTACCACTGTGTCTGTCTGAGTTATGAACTCCATTGGAGAAAATGCAGCATGACCTGGAGCAAAGAAATGGGAGAGAGGCCAGTATTGTTGGTGGCCCTGTTTCACTGCAGCAAATAATGAAGGAGTGTGATTGTCCTCAATGAATCCTCCTTAGAGTAGATATTTCTCCTCTGCCCGGGACGGCTCCCTCCGAGCATGCCATAGCCATTCATTTACTCACATCCTAATAAGCCATAATTTCCCTCAGAGCAAACTAAGAGCACTTAGTGTCAACATAAAACCAATACATTACTTTGAACACTTTTGGCAGAACCAAAGTCCCGTGCCTTTCTCTGCGCCAGTACTTTGGTGCCCCTTAGGGGTTGCTAAAAAAAGACAAGTCAAACATAACTACAAACTGTTCATTGTGTGGTTGTGTGGGCAGTGACTTTTGTGTTTTTAGGAGACAGTATTAATTGAAATAGTAGTATGACACTTTTTTTTTGTGCCCGCCAGGCCGGACGGCCAAAGACTGGACTGCCGAAGGCCGGAGATGTTTTCACCCCCCTGACCGTAGTGTGTCCGTCCGTGTGTCAGTCTGTGAGCAGCTATTGTCCAACACGTTGGACCGATCGACGTGAAGCGTTGCACGCACACTTGAACCGCAGGTCGTACAATCAAAAATATTTTGCCCTGATCATGATGTAATTCACATAGGCCACGCCCATTTCTGCCTGACCAGATCTTCCGCCATTTTCGGTTTTCTTCAAAACACGACTCCTACAACGGTACACGTGATCTCTGTGCTCACGCGATCAAGACACGATCTGTCCGATTTTTCAGATTCCATTCCGTTTGGCTATGATTGACTAGTTTATGATTGACAATCAAAATCATTTTTTCCCTGCATTCCTTGGATCATGATGCAACTCCCTAGTCTGGCCATTTGTGCTAGACTAGATTTTCCGCTATTTCGCGTTTTCTTCCAAACGCACATTTTGCTACAGCTCCTATAACTTTTGTCCAAAACTCACACAAATCGGTCAACATTTTCATGTGATCATGTGATGTCAGATATCTAATATTCCATTCCAATTGCCTAAACTGCCTTCCAAAGTTTGCGGGCCCTGGGAAGGCAACCCGGCCTGGTGGAGAGACCTTTCTAGTTGTTTCATAACGTCCCTCTCTTAGTGAGCAAACTATTGCACTTTATTCTCCCTTTGTTACACTGCAAAAAAGAAACAACAACACATTAACACTCTGGATTGTGCAACGTGTACAGTAACTACGTTCATTAAGACTGTGGTCATTATATTCAAATCACAGCAACATGACAGCTCTGTTATCACCTTGCTTGACCTGTAGCCTACTCATTAGAAAGAGAAAAATCTATATATGAATATTTGCTTCTGCAAATAGCAGCAATTTAATAAAACAAGCAAGGCAATGTTACTATCCACATAAAACATTTGCCTTCTTCGCATTACTTTGATGTGGGCTTGTAATATTCCTTTAATGAACAAGCTTGTTGGAGTCTTAAGCTCTGTTCAGATCAAAGACTTGCGATAAGCCGAGTTGAAACTATGACCACTTGCAACACAATCCCCAAACTGTGGTTTGCATCATTCATCATTCGACTATGTAAATGAGCAGAGACTGTTTACCGTTTCATACAGTAGTTCACTGCAGTCTCTTGGCAAGTCAACCTACTTCCATGTCATTGTCATTGGTTTATTTAATTTGTATGTAGTAATAATACAATATAATATTCTTGTATATATTATATTGTACATTGCTTTATTTACAATATATTATTTTATATATTGTCTGCGTGTTGTTGTTGTGCAAAACATTTTTAAGACCTGGAACGCATCTGTGTCACTTTTTCATTTGAGCTAAAAAAGCATTATTTTACACTTTGGCTATTCAAAAACAGCAGATATACAAGCTCATAGCGCGGCACCGAGTGCCGCGCTATGAGCTTGTAGATCTGCTATTTTTGAAAAATCGTGAAAATGTGTGCAAATCTTTGAATATATATTCTTTTAAAGCGACATTTTTAACTCAAATCTTTGCTTCTGGGGGGGGTCCCTGGAACAACACATTTTGAGATGGGGGTCCGCGGCCAAATACATATAATTTTGAGGGTCTTTGACATGAAAAAGTTTGAGAACCACTGATATAGAAACATACGTTTTTCAGAAAACCGTTTAGGATTTAGAAGACATTTTGCAGAATCGGAACCTCAGGCCTCAATGGGTTAAAATCAAGACGTCATAACGTTGGCTTGATTGGCACTTTTAGCGACAGTATCTGTTGTATCTGTTTGTCTGACAGTGATAGTGATGCCGTTGTGGCGCTGGCACCATTGTGCACTGGCACTAAGCAGCAGTACTTCTTGTGAAGAAGAGATGCCAAAGGCAGCAAAGGGAGCATGGGAGAATGTGGACTTGCAGTTGGATACTACAGCGCCAGACCCAGGGGTCTTGATGTATGCTATGTTTTAAAACTTGTTGCTTGCATCTGGACAAGTCAATCTCATTTTAAACCACTTCAGCCCTATAAACCTTAGTGTACAACAAAGAGAAAATAGGAGATCTACAAGCTCACAACAAGTCGCATCGTAACACGTGGCAGCGTGAAGCTTGTGAGCTTGTAGATCAGACCTATAGACCACCGAAGTCTGACGTAATTTACACATCCTTGGCTTGTCTACCTGGTTCGCGGTTTTCCACCCCCATTCTGAATCCCATAGACGTCTTTAATATCGCGTCAAATAAGAACTGTGTTCCAAAAATAAACAAGTGACCCCGGCGGTTTGACTCTTATGGATATGAAGCATCAACTGACGGTGAGAAAACGATAATGTTACTTCCGCCGAATTAGTTACATTTTCGCCAGAAACAAACTGTATCAAATATGTGACTGACTATCATAAACGATACAGAGCCTCCTCCCTGACAATATCGCCGAGACAGTTTATTTATTTCTGGACCACAATTCTTATATGAGACGATTCTAAGATGACCCAATGTTATTCTCCATAGCGAAATTACTTTACGAACCTGGGGATGAACGAGTGACGTCAGGACTTCGGTGGTCTATTACCGCAATTTTCAAATATTTGATTTTGACTTATTTTAGAAGTAGGAACATTTTACCAAAATAATGGAGGGAGGAGATGAGTGAAGTGCAGCGACAGTGTAGTCACGTAGCAGTGGCCAGTGGGTGAATCTGCAAAGGAAACAAACGCTTGCAAATTCTGCTGAAATCGATGGCAATTTCTTCTTCGCGGTATTCAATTTGGGCGTGTCATCAATGCACTCATGGACCCTTTTGTCTCCCTATCACTGAAGTTTCCTGGTTTCTGTGAGGGGCAGGAGGAAGGAGACATCCACCTGGTGTTGTCAGGAGATCTCCATTTTAACCAAGCTCTTGGGACAACCATTCTCAACCAGTGACAAATATTTTCAATCTGGCTAACTATTCGGGTGGTACTCATTGAGCTATATAAGCACTAGAGAGGGCAGAGAAAATCCCTGCCCACTGCTTGTACCGCTGCTATGTCCACAATCTGCCTTTACAGAGATCTTCCTTTACAGAGAGATCGTTCAATCGCACAATAGTGAGAGCACATTCTGTTAGTTGCGGTTCTATACCTTATTTTATACTCTGTATAAGTATAAGCCTATGCCATCCGTTGTGATGCTTCACGTTAACTTGTATCTACATTAAACTAACACTGTGTAGCATAGCAACACGTGGTTCTTTTTGCTCACATGCATCCAAGTTCCCTCCCCTTTTTTACAGCATGGCTCTGCAGGAATCTAGTGACAGCGTTGCTCAGTCTTGACAATATGGACGAGTTGGTTAAAAAGACTTCGATGTCTGTAATATGGTTTGGATTGATCTCTTCCTTCTCTCTATACCGAGTTGCGATTCTTTATTTATTTATAACAGTTGGAGGAGGTAACGTATTTCTGACAAGTTCATCATTCCAGCCGGTGAACATTTGCAAGTGTAACAGTGTTAGCAGTCTTTTAACAAGGGCAGGGCACACACAAAAATCAGTGCAAAAAAAAGTATTAATAGCTTTTGTAGTGTCACTCTGGGTTCCAGACCAAAAGAGAGGGCTGATTAGACCGCCCATATGCAGGCTATAGTTTCCGGTGTAAGGTGAGGGAAGTCGACATGGTGCACTCGACTAAGCGTACCACTCAATCTAGCCCATTTAGACCTGTTAAACATCTACGTTGTTATACCTTTCAATCCGGGAAGGCCTCAGTGTCATTTTAGTTGTTGCTATATATATATAGGAACATGAATTTTGTAAAAATCTTTTGAATCAAACATTTTAAAAGTTTTTCAGAACATCTTGGATTTAGAAGACGTTTTTAGAATCTGCCTCAATTCTAAATGGGTTTGAAGGCAAGGGACTCCACCAAACTTGATAGGCTAAACTCAGATTTTCATTCATTTTGTCTATTCACTGGCAGAAAGCTAAACATTGTACATATCTACATACTACATGCGAATTTGTGTGCGAATGTAACGCACATCGTAAAGTCCTTTGGATAATGGCGGTTGCCAAATTTAAACGCACACCTTTTTTTTTTTTTAATTCCACCAGCTGTAGCGTAAGGGTCAGGGTAATCAGCAGTCCCAGCGGGGATTAATGAGAAGAGATAAATCAACTGTTATGGCATGAGCTGATAATGTAAACAATAAGATATAGTTATCTGACAAAGGTTGTAGGACTGCAACTCATTAGTGGATGGATGGGAAATAATTAGTCACGGAGACGGCACTTAATCTTAAGCAAATGATGACTGTACTCTGAAGTGTCCGCATGTTATCATCGCTGTACGGATTAACCCTTTAGGACCGGGAACGCGTCTGTGTGTCATTTTAAGATTTCTTTGGCTATTCAAAAAATAGCAGATCTACAAGTTCATAGCGCGGCACCGAGTGCTGCGCTATGAACTTGTAGATCTGCTATTTTTTGAAAAATCGTGGAAAATTTGTGCAAATCTTATATATATATATATATTTTTTTTTTTCTAAGCGAGCGTTTTTAACTCTGTTTCAACTTCTGGGGGTCCCTGGAACAAAATATTTTGAGATGGGGGTCCGCGGTCAAATACATAACATTTTTGAGAACCACCGATATTATAGCAACATACGTTTTTTTCTTCTTCAAAAAACTGTTTAGGACATTTGTAGAACCACCAGAAGCAAAGATTTGAGTTACAAATGCTCGCTTTAGAAAATATATTTTCAACGATTTGCACAAATGTTCATTTTCTCCCCCAAAAAATAGCAGATCTACAAGCTCATAGCGCGGCACTCGGTGCCGCGCTATGAGCTTGTATATCTGCTATTTTTGAATAGCCCAAAGAAATCTAAAAATGACACACAGATGCGTTGCTGGTTTAAATGGGTTAAAGGAAGCTAATATATGTGTTTAGCAGGGGAAGTGATGCTAAGCCAAGGCCTGGCTAAAAGCAGGGACTTATTAGAACAGGAAAAGGACCGGGGCCCCTTTGATCGGATTACTGTATTTACTCAGCGAGGGGTTTGTAACCTATAGGTGCCTTAGCTGCTCACCAGCCTCTGAAGCCTGGGCCATTATATTCCCCCTGATTAAACCATTGTTAGCGCACTTCTTTCCCTTCCGGCGCAGCCAATCAGGAAACACTTGTGTGACAAAGACAAGCAAAACTTTCTCTCCCCCCTCTCAACTTCACAATATGGTGAGATTAATGTTGCAAATCCTGTGGGTCTGCAGAAGACATGAGCATTGTTCCAGGCAACACTCTGTACACCCCCTGCTTGTGAGCACACACACACACACACACGCACACGCACACGCACACGCACACGCACACGCACACGCACACGCACACACACTTCATAAATGTATTAGGGGATTTGTATTCCTAATGACACCTGGCCCTTGCCACCAGAGAAATGTAAATAATCCCATCACAGAGCCCAAAATCATCAGCGACATTCCTAATCCCTTCTTTAAGGCAGTTACACCGACCCCACCCATTAATATCCTCCCCCCTCCCCCCTCATAAGGAAACAGCTTAGCATACATTATGGAGTTATAATGTGGTGAGTGCTTACAGCCGAAACTCGACGATCTCTGTCTCCTGTTCGGAGAAGAACATGCCACCTCCTGCTGGCTTTGTAAAGGGAGCTGCCACAGAGCATCACAGCCCCCCCCCCTTTTCTAATACAGGGGAGTAAGGAAAAAAAAAAGAAAAGGAAAAAAAAAACACATTTCCGCTTGGTGACACATTGGGACAAAGTTAGAGCAGTAATAAATCAGACGAAGGCAAGGGGATTTAGGCCCCCGGAGAAAAATGGTAAAAGTTAGGCACAATTGAACTAGCATTCCGTGGAAACCCTTGAACCCAAGTAGTCACAGTCGTTTTTGGACTTGTGACTTCAGAGTACATTAATCACTGAAGCACTTCTCCATAGATTACATTCAACTTTCGTTCCAATGTTTGCTTACTTAGAAGAAGCGACATGCAAAAGTGACCTATACATAATATTTTCTCCTCAATACTAAATCAAATTCGCAATATATATTTTGCTCCTTCCAGTGCTGTGACCCTGATATTTTTATGCACATTGAAAAGTTTTAGAAAACTAAAATACCTGTCTCTCTCTCTCTCTCTCTCTCACACACACACAAGCACGCACGCACGCACGCACGCACGCACGCACGCACGCACGCACGCACGCACGCACGCACGCACACAACTTTTTGACGAGTCACTGTGGATCACTTGCTGAGCATGGTTGGAGTTTCTTGCACCCATAATTCCAATGGGAACTGAATATTGTAGCTAAATGGCAAGCGAGAGAGAGAGACTTTATTTTGCCATTTGCACAAATGCATAGGAACTCTTGGAGCACAGCTCCCAGGGTTAGCATTTAAAAGAGTGAAATGAATTGAAATTTCATCGTCAAAGTAAAAAAAAAAAAGTATTTCAGTAATTGACACACACACACACACACACACACACACACACACACACACACACACACACACACACACACACACACACACACACACACACACACACACACACGCACACACGCACGTATATGTATATATACAGTACTGTAGATGATAGGTTATGCTATAGAATACTAAGCATCTGTGGACAAGAATACAGCATACATCTAAATAATACATACTGCAAGCAAGTAAAGAACATGCACCTGAATAGCATCTGTTCAAAAGGTACAGCGGTAAGGATGATAGAGGATGGGGTTTTCTCAGGAGGTGAGCCTTTCAGACTGTGGCGGAGGAGGGAATCTGCAGACCTGATTAGCAAGGGGTGGGGGGTCATTCCACAGCTTGGGATACAGGAGGGAGAAAAGTCAAGGTTGCTTGGAGCGTCATAGGAATGGGAGGGGGACATGTCCCTGTGTTTGCTGATGAAAGAATGTAGCCTCTAGGGCTGGATCATATAACTGTGGTATCTATTGCTTGGATTGGGTCTGTGATCATTATTATTGCTGGTGATCAATGCACAAACCGATCAAGCTAAAATTCAAGCTAAAATGTGACTGTTTGACCCATTAAGACCTGGAACGCATCCGTGTCATGTTTTGATTTGAGCTAAAAAGCATTATTTTACACTTTGGCTATTCAAAAATAGCAGATATACAAGCTCATAGCGCGGCACAGAGTGCCGCGCTATGAGCTTGTAGATCTACTTTTTTTTTTTTTTTATTGTGAAAATGTGTGCAAATCTTTGAATATATATTGTTGAAAGCAAACATTTTTAACTCTTTTCTTTGCTTCTGGGGGTCCCTGGAACTAAACATTTTGAGATGGGGGTCGGCGGCCAAATACATATCATTTTGGGGGTCCTTGACATGAAAGGTTTGAGCACCACTGATATAGAAATATATGTTTTTTTCAGAAAACTGTTGGAATTTAGAAGACATGTTGTAGAATCGGCTTCCGGTCTTAATGGGTTCACAGAATGCTTTTGTAACTGGCATAAAGCATCCAAACATTTTTGCCAGCATGAGTTGTCTGACAGACATTACAGTAGCATTTAAAATATGTGAGAATTCTTGTGTCACTCAACAAAACTCACATTAATGCTTTTTCGGTCAGACATTATTTCTAAAGATCAAACAACTGCCAATCTCTAAAATGGAAAAATATAATCTCATCAATAAGATTTCTTGGTAGTCAAAGACTTACATTAAGAGGACAATCGATATGGGGTGCTATGGAACATTTTTTTGTGGGCATATTGATGGCCACATATAGAGTCTTCAAATACAGTAGGATACATAAATACATAAGACATTATTATGCATTATTGTTTATTGCTGCTGCCACCAAGCAGAATCTATATAATTGTCAATATCATATTTGTGGTATGTAGCCAGGAATTGACATGAGTGATATGACATTGTTTAAAATGACATTCTAACGGGAAGGACAATTTCATATTATTGATATTGCTCCAGTTGGTGTTCTGTCGGTATTGCAAAAAAATTGGTGTTTGTGTGTGCTTAACTAACACAGTCAATTGTGTCAAATGATGTAGGGGCCTGCGTGTCATTGACTGTCTAGCTCCTGTTTTCATTTCCCCATTTACCAGCTCTCTAATTTACTTACACAATAAGTAATTCACTAGAATCAATGTTTCTGTGTCTTAAAATAGACAATCTATAGACCAAGATTTGTCATTTAATCCAAATCCAAAATCATTACTGCTCCCTGTTCTGCAGATATCTTTATGTGACACTGCTATATCAACATCACCACTCCATTTTCTTTTCTTTTTTTTCTTACTTGATATTTGTCTATCCTGTTACTTAAAGGGTAAGACCACTTTGGTAGAGGTTTGGGTTGTGTAGTTACCTTGCCATGATGTAACTCCAAAGGTGGGCAAGAAATCAAAAATAATTGCTCCATTGATTAGAAATTGATCATTCTAAATATGCTCCTCATTGACTTACATTGTATGGTAAAACAGCTCTCAAAGTCACTCTTTTAGCAAGTAAATGAACCCAAACAAAGTTGATTCAGGCAATATAGAGCATCACCAAACCCAGTACTGTTTGATTTTTTAATAAAAATGTCAGCTTCCTGTTGATTATATTATTTGAAGATCTGGATCCGGATGCGCCGATCCAGTCCGGGTTTTCTACTTATTAAAAATGGCAAAATCAACTGGAAGTTGACATTTTTATTTAAAAAAAAAAACAGTACTGGGTTTGGTGGTGATCTATATGGTCTGAATCAACTTTGTTTGCGTTCGTTTTTGTGCTAAAAGAGTGACTTTGAGAGCTGTTTTACCATACAATGTAAGTCAATGAGGAGCATATTTTGAATTATCAATTTCTAATCAATGGAGCAATTATTTTTTATTTCTTGCCCACCTTTGGAGTTACATCATGGCAAGGTAACTACACAACCCAAACCTCTACCAAAGTGGTCTTGCCCTTTAATAATTTTCTTGACTGGAGATACTCTGTTTATTTGCTTCAGTAATGACTGTATTACTTGTGAGTATGTAAAAAAACAAAAATGAATAAACAAAACGTTAAAAAAACAAAAAAACATCACCACTCCAATTTACCTCCCATTAATAGCGGCTAGTCAGGCCCGCTCTACTCAGAACTTGACACCATTGAATCTTTCCGGGTGATGAGGACACGATTGATGTTTTTTCATCTTTGTTACTTTTCTGTTTCCTTTAAACAGAGACACGAGTTGGTGTGCTGTGTTTGGATCCATTGTGATTGGACAACTCTGGTCTCGGGCTCTGGCGGTGTTGACAGTAAAACATCCACTCTATTCGGTGTCATTGAGACGTTTTTCCCTTCCTCTAAGAATGTCCTCTATCGTTTGTCCCTCATCTTTGACACAGTCACAGTCACATCTTCAAAGTAGTGCAGAGGACGGACTTTGCTGCTGACTGGGTGTGTAGAGTCAGTGATAGTTGACACAGGGAGGTGTAACTGTGTAGAAAATAGATGTGATCCTCTGTGTGTGTGTGTGTGTGTGTGTGTGAGAGCTGCTCCAGCTCGGCGTGTCTCCTCCTCAGATCAGTAATCTCCCGCTCCACACACACTTCCTCAGTTCTTCTGCCAGCCTCTGATCAGCTCCCTCACCTCAGACCGTCTTTTCTCAATGGAAGAGTAACGATTGTGTGACTGTCCCTCAGCACAGTGATTGATGGACTTCACCTCCTGGTGAACCACCTTCACGTATTTCCTTCTCTCTCTCTTGCTTTCTCGGCAAGAGAGAGAAGCTCTTTCTGTATCTAAGTCCTTTCTGATGCAACTGAGATCATATCATGACCTTTGTGCTCTTCCGTGGAGCACAGATAACAAATACACTGCTGATCAGTACGGAAGAAAACCTTCCTCATCTCGTCGTGACATGAGCAGATGTTCACCTGAAGCTTGTTGGAGGCTTTGACCAACTTGTGTTTCTTAAAGGCAGGAGACTGATAGTGAGGCTGGAGGTGAGTGTCACAGTAAGAGACCAGACACTGTAGTTACAGTTTTCACGGCTTTCAGTTTTGTCCCAGTGTAGAAATCAGACACCACGTCTCCAGATCCAGCATGCCAGTGATCATCAGTCTTCATCAGGCTCTCCACCACCTCTGTCAACATGTTTTTCTTCAGTACGGGTCTTGGGATGAAAGTCTGTCTGCACTGTGTGGACATGGCTGAATCTCCATCTTTTATCGTTCTGATTCCAGTATCCTTCAATAATGCACCTACTGCAGTTGTTGTGTCCACAGGGAACAGCTAAATTGTTCCTGGTCCAGTTGAATACCTTGCCGTGCCATTTCATGTTTCAAATATTTTTTATTGTGAAGCACAGGATAGGATTATACATTTCTGTTCATATACTGTACATGGATTGCTTCCTTTTTTTAGACATACAAAATAGACAGGTAAAATGAAAAGAATACACTCAAACTGCCGTGCCATTTCATGACACAATGACAGTGAATGTTTATACTTTTATCTTTCAAGGGATAAGAGTTGTGTTTCAATCTGCACATTAAATCAGTGATTCTTCTTCCTGTTAAAGGTAGGGTAAGTGGTCGTTTTTGGTAAAAACAAAAAGGGTTTTGTTAAAAGGTACTATATTCTGATAATAATCATTGCTATTGACTAGGGCGTTTTGTTCAGCAACAGGAGTCTCCCTGTCTCTCCAGCTCTTTGATAAACTGAAAATACATTTTCAGGTGAGAGTACCCATTTATCCGCTTCATTTTTATAGTGTTCCAGTTCCATTTTCTTTGTGTCATCACTTCCAATTTCCATCGTTTAATCTGTATCCTGTCTGAGTTCTCTATCCTGATTGGATAAAACTGGTATCGCAACCTGAAAATGCATTTTCTGTTTAATAAAGAGCTGGAAAGACATGGAGACTCCTGTTACTGAACAAACACTCTATAGCAATGGAGTACTATCAGAATAAAGAGCTATTTAACACTTATTTTAACCAAAGAAACCCTGTTACACTACCTTTAAGCTGATTGTCAATCACTGGGCTTGTCAGCTCATGCCAGTTCTACTTTGTTTCTAAACAAAAGAACCTTCTATGTTCAGATCTGTGAAAGGCCAGTGAAAAAGCCATACCTTGTTATAATGAGGTTCAGGTCAGTGCTGACTGAGGCAGTGAAAGGAGGGAATGAACTTCCTTGTTGGGGTAGAACACAGGTCATTTGTAAGAAGTGTTCCATGGTTTAGAGGTGACCGAAAGCATGGTGGATGATTTTGCTTTCACCCCTGTCTGTGTGTCTGCGTGTGTGCGTCGCATGCACGCATGCGCGCTCTGGAGTAGGCGCTGTTTGGAGTAGGCATAGCCATTTTTATTAATTTACCACTCACCAGGTCTGAGAAAGCGGGGGGGGGGGCATTTTCTGGCAAGCAAATCTGTATTGCCGAATACAGTCCGCCTCCTTTAATTTCTGTTATTGGATTCAGCGCGGTCAAATAGTGCTGGCATCATGTCTTTGGGGCTGTTTGGAGTAGGCATAGCCATTTTTGTTAATTTACCACTCGAATAAGGGGGATGGACAGTTCCTGGCAAGCAAATCTGTATTGCCGAATACAGTTAGTTTTTTTTACTGTTACACCCCCTTCCCTTATAGGATCCGCCTCCTTGCTCGCTCCCATGGCGGCCCTGACATTTCTTGGCAGTGGACAGATTTTGGCATAACACGGGCAGCCGGGCCACTCGTTCATCAACGTGGAGGTGCGTTCAAGATCAAGTTGAGCCGTCTGCTCCACTCTAGAGCCAGGCAGAACTAAAATGATATATATATATATATATATATATATATATATATATATATATATATATATATATATATATGTATATATATGTATATATATATATATAACTATTATTTGTAAAGTTACTTTACTTTACTTTTATAATGTATTCACTAGTAAAGTAACTATAACTAGTTACTATTTTAAAGTAACTTACCCAACACTGCTCATTACTACAATCCTACTAGCCATTGTATCTTTTGATGTATTAGTATCTGTTGAAAGCTGTGTTGTTTTGGCTGCACACATTGAAAACATGTACACATGTTTAGCTTTCTTGGTGACATAGCATGCACTATTTTGACATCCAATTGATTTTAACCCAAAAGTATGGTATGACACTTTAGATGACATAGTGACCTATCAAGACAAAATGTACAACATATGGCATAGTGATATTGTATGACTTTTTGGTAACCATGACATGACACCTGTCAGGAATATGATGGACGCTTTATGAATTAGAAGTTTATGTTGACTGGTGTAATTTAATTATACCACTTTCAATGCCAAATTGACATTGCTTTGGGTGTCTTTATTATGACTTTGCATTACACAACCTGTCATAAACATAACATAGCAAGTCTACTTAGTAAACTGAGACTGTATTTGGCAGTGTTGTTTTACTCGAGTCCAGGGTTTGGACTAATGGAGCACTGAAGTCCAGTCTGGAAAATGAGTCAAATTCTGTATTGACAGGTGACTTGTACTCTGACTTGGTGACTTGGTCAGAGTACTCTACTCTGGCCCGAACTCTAGATGTGAGGTCTGCGTAGCGGCCCGAAGCTCTCGTTATTAAAAATTCCAGCACTCCGATAAGTCAGCCATGCTTAACTGTTTTAATGAGCATTTTATATCTGAATGTTTTAACTTAAATCCGTGTGTCCTGAAATGGCTAACTCAGTTTGACCATGCTTTCCCTATGGACCTACTGATTGCCCTCTGTCTTTGGGTCCATAGAGTGCTTTTGATAAAGCAAATAGACCCAGAATCAGTAGGCCCTGATAAGCTTGATCCTTACTTTCTTAATCTACTGTAGCTACTGATTTCATTGCTGAGCCTTTGTCATTGATTTTGTATCTGTCTTTTTAGCAAAGAGATCCCCCCAGTCTGGAAATCTGACTTTGTTCTTCTCCTGCTGAACGAGCCTGAACTTTATAATGTAAATAACTACAGGCTAATCTCCAGACTGTGTATTTCAGCAAAAGTATTTAAAGGGCTTGTCAGCAATCAATTAAAGGATTTGTTTTTAGATTCTAATGGCCTTTTATCTAAATATCAATCTTGTTTCAGGAAACGACATTGCACTGTTATAGTGGGGGGAGATATGTGAAAAAGTTGTTCACTTCGAGCAGAAAGTGTGAAATTGTGGTATTTTTCTGCACTGAATTAAAAAATGTACGTAGTCAGCAGCACCATAGTCATTAACATAGTCAGCACCATAGTCATTCACGTAGTCAGCGCCATAGTCTGAGTTATTCCACTGGGCCCCCTACAGATCTGGTCAATAGACAATTTCCATTGACCAGATCTGTAGGGGGCGCAAATAAAATCTTGCGGGGAAATTATAATAAGCAGATCTGGCAACCCTGTTCCTGGCTCTTTTAGCCTGTGGACAGGCCACTTGTCAGCACTGGAGGAGAGGGTAGGAGATTCACAGGCGGTGACAAAGTCTGAGAGAGCATGGGGAACAGCCTCTATTGGATTAGAATGTCAGATATGCTGATCCAGTGTCCTTGGCCCAGACTGGGCAGGGGCCGTCTAACTTGATTCCCTCACCTCCCCCGTCGCCATTACTGTAGATTCAACAAGACATGAATGGGGAAAACGGAAGGAAACTAATTCAGCTGCTGCCTCCGATCCACTCCCCTTATGACTCCAGTCAGGTTAAAGTCAGGTCAGACAGAGTTTGTGCTTCGACCGTTTTTCGGAGTTCTATATTTGATGATTTGTGGCCCTCGCTTTAAGTAACCATACATTTACTGTACATACTTATTTCTGTTGCATGATGTATTTAGATTCAATGTCTCTTCCATTGGTTCCTTAATTAATGCTGCTCATAGCATCCGACTCATAGTATAAGACCTATTACCTCTCTCCCAATATGGGGTTATTATTATATTAACATAATATCTGTCCGTTAGTCCGTCCAAGAGTCTGTTTGTGAGTCTGTCGTCCGTCCGTCCATCCGTCTATCCATCTAGCTATAGTAATACTTTTATCTTGGCTGACTGATTTAATTATGACCTCACTAACCTTTTGTTGGATCAAGGAAAGAGTATCCTCATGTGTATTAGATATTTTTACAGAACTGTGGATGACCTTTCCACATCTGAATAATACATTTTCTCTGTCTCAACTACCACTACAAAATCAAAGGCTACAGGAGGAACAGGATCACTTCATATACAGTATCCTTCCTTTTGTTATGTCAATTATCATTGTCCATGACCAACATCAGCATGTTGTTGTCACATACAGGCTATTTTGCTGTAGGTGTGCCTTGAGATTTTGACTTGCCCTGTTGGTGTGCTTTGGGCATGTCAAGTTTGATTGTAAAAGTGTCCTCCACAAGACCGCGTTCATAATTTGTGCCATTTTGTGAAAAATGGACCCCTCCCGCAAACCTTTAAAGCAAATCATAGACAATCGGAATCTAATCTGAAAAATCTGACACATCTTGAACATGTGACCACAGAGATAATGTGTACCGATTTACATGAGTTCTGGACAAATTGTGTGGGAGTAATAGCACAGTGTGTTTTGAAGAAAATGCGAAATGGCGGAAAAATGTTATCGATTTAAGAGTAATACAGTAGGCCAAAACATGAAGCAGTCTGTTATAGCGGCACCATGAGGCCGATAAAAAAATAAATGTGGCAGATGTTTGTTCTTCTTTGGCCTCAAGGGAGTGTGCGTGCAAAGCTTCACGTTAATCGGCCCACGGTACCGGAGCTGTTCACGGACAGATGGACGGACAGGAGCGAAAACATCTCCACCTCTGGCTGTCCAGCCTGGTGAAGACGAGATCACTTGTACGTGTATATATATATGGTATAAATGGTGCTATTCACGCTATTTTGGTGATCCTTTTTATCAGGAGCAGTAGGCAAACAGTTCTTGAGACAATTGATATGCATGATTAATGTTCTCGGCTAGTTTGTACAAGGTCCAGCAAATGAAGTATCCCCCTGATGCAGTCCTACAGTGGAGCTGAACATCTGAAGACGCTAACAGCCATTGATTTGGTTTTGGGTGAAGGGTGGCTGAGCATTAAGAACTCCATTTAGAAAAATCAAAGTAAATAGACAGTTAAAGACTGGCTTGATTGTGTGGGTTCAGAATGATTGTTGCATGCATAATGAAATCAGGGGCGACAGGGGATCCCTCCTAATGCTCTTCCTCTGCACAATATCTCTTAGAGAAGTACTTTGTGTGAAATGTAGAAAAAATGTAAAAGCTCCAAAAACCTTGTATTTTTTCCTTTTAGATTAATTGACATGGGGTGTGGAATGTACCAGAGCAGAACAGAATGTTAAATTAATAATAATCTAATGGTTCTTTTGACCGACTTGACTCGACTCTTCTCGCGTCTTTTGGTTTTCCACTGGACAATTTTGTCTACCTGTGGATATTTAGAACAAAATAATATAATATATATAGTCAATAACAATTCATAAATGTCCTGTTCTTCCAGATATAAGGGTAATTAATAATACTGCTCCACTGCTGGCGTTATCTACCCGGAAATACATTTTTGGTTGTGGTGATGTCATGATGATTTGGTCTATTTTTAAATAGACAAGCTACTGCTGGACTACTCTATTAAATGTCCTATCGCAAAACTACGCTGTGGTGGCCAGGTGCGGAAAATAGATACATTAAAAAAACATGTAGAGGTACTGTAGCGCCTAGAGGTTGAGGTAGCGCCTAGTGGTTGTTCCATGCAGAGTAAAAAGCAGTATTGGAAAGGCCTCTTTTTTTGTATTCCGCAGCTATCACGTGGAATGGGTTGCATAAGGTCACTAAATTGATTGGGACTATTACTAGCTTTTAATCCTCCCTAAAGAGTTTTGTAAATGCCACATGTTCCTGATTTTAAACTGAATTCTATGTATTTTATTGTTTTTAACTGTATTTATTTCTCCCCTTGTCAACAACATGATGCGAACACAATGGAAATAAGCCTTCTGGCTTTTTTGTGTTATCCTTTTGACCAAAATGTGCAATCATTTGTTTTGTACATACAGTATGCTTATTGTCAATCAATCAATCAATGTGGATCTCAGGATCCACATGGGAACAGCGTGGCTCCAATGTGGATCTTCATGTGGCCAGCCGGTGACTTGAGTCATCTATGCGTCAGTCGTCTATGACATAACTAGGATCGGCAACTTTTGCTGTTTTTGAATTTGAATCCTGAAATGTAACAGTTTTGGACATGAGGTCTCCACCCAACAGAGAGACGATATATGGCTCTAAATGTGGGCAATGTTTCAGCCCTATCTGCGCCCCATTGCGACCATTATAACATTTTAGTTAAATATATTTCAAAAGGTATAAAATATATGTGGACGTTGAGTAATCCTTGGCCTACTGGAAAGTTGCACGTGGCATTTGGCGCTGATTGGTCCAGAAGTTTGCGAGATGAGCTCCAGAAACACAGACCGACCCCTAAAAAAACACCCCTTATTGTCTCCGCCAGGAGACTATGTTTTCACTTTCCGTCCCCCCCCCCCTCGGCCAAGCTAACATTGGTCAAGCCTCACGTGACACGTGACAATACGTTGAAAGAGTGTGCTCTGATTGGCTAGTGAGACGCATGACGTATAGCGGCCTATAAATAGATGTGTCACTTTGAAAGAGTCCTGGCCTCTTTCAAAGTGAGGTAAGACAGGAGTAATCACGAAATGGCTGAGAAATGGCGGAGTAACACTTAAGACAGGATTAATCAAGTAACACTTAAGACAGGATTAATCAGGAACAGTACTGGCGGAGACCTGTGCTCCGAGGAGCACATTTTCTAGTTATTCTCTCCATTTGTTCCAGTGTGTGTCGGGAAGACAGTTTTGTGTGGCGTGTCCATGACGACCACATTGAGGCGGTTCTACCTGGTACCAAAATTGAGTAAAGTCTTGAGCGTCAACAATACCTTGTGGGATCCGCTTTACATGATCCTTTTCTCTACTTATTGATAGCCATAGTGTGCTTATTTAGGAGGCAATATGTTGCACAGATTATTTACAGTATGTCAGAACTCAACTAAAATTGAGTTGCTGCCTTGAATTATGAATCGGAAGAATGTAGATGTTTGGAGTGAGATAGATGAAGCGGTTGGTAATCAATATGCACATCTCCCTGGCACCTAAAGCTAATAAAACTCTGTCAGGAGGAGCCAGACAGTTTGGCGCAGAGCATTACAGGGGAGATTCTTCACTAATTGCTAGAGTGCGGTATCGCCATTAGCTGTACTGTTTGTGGATAGTCTGAAAGGCATGCCAATACAATTCAATGGTGCTTTTACCATAATGGTGGCGCTTTTGGAACAAAACAAAAATGGTCTGTGGACATACACTACAACCAATGTTGAAATGACTACATATTTCTTAATATAGTGACACGAATATACTGTATTATATTGTATTCAGTATACTTTATCTTGTAATACTATTGCCTCTTGGTTGCTTTACAAGTCTGTCCCTAGATGTCCTGAAAGCAATATATAAATAACAATGTGAGTTAGTGATCAGAAAACTCTGATGAACCATTTGATTACAAAATGTCCTGACAGAATGCTTACCTCACTCCATTTAAACATCTTTAACAGTTTGCTGCCGCATTACGTGCTGGCTCAAGAACCTCAATTACAACTTGGCCACACAGCCCGCCTAGACAGTCAGTAGGATCCCACTAAAACTGCAACGGCAGACATTTCACTTTGAAAGAATTATTAATGAAATCTTGCCCTTAACAGAGTGTTTCCCGGTGACATTGGAGAAAGTTCTTTCCAATTTGAGAGAGTGTGAAAGTGTCTGAGAGAGAATGGGGAGGGAGTTGGCTGCAATTGTCAGCAGGACTTGTGAATTCAATAGACCTCTTAATCCTCTATGATCTAGATACTGCGTGCAGTGTATTTGAAGTAACGAGATATATGGCACTTCGTTTCTTTTTCAGTGCTTGTCGTCATGTCATACAGTGGACAGTTTAAATCTTAATTTGATGTACTCTGTGTGGAGTTTGCATGTTCTCCTCGTGTCTCTCAGGGTAGTTAATACCCTCACAAGAACATGTAGTAATCCTGGTCACTATACCGCCTCCCCCATGACAGCCGGGGCGCCTGATGGAGGGGAAGGGAACTGGTTGGAATAACGTGTTCTTTCCACGCGCACCAACTGGGGAAACTCCCCCTGTCAGGTGACAATAAGGTCAGTTGGCTCTCATGCATTGAAGGAGGCATGAGCTCGGCCCTGGCCTCACTAGGCTGGTGAGGGGAGTGCAGCGCCTAGGATCACTTAGAAAAATTGGCACCGGGTGAGAAGTAAGGGTTACAAAATCGCGAGATAAAAATGAAAGAAGCAAAAATCTTAATTTGATGTGGTGCAGAAAGTAGCTCAAAGCGGTTGCAGTTAAAAACATTATTTTAACTAGAAAAGTGTGCTCAGGTCTCCACCAGGCTGGGTTGCCTAACCAGGGCCTGCAAACTTTGTTCACAGCCACTTGGATCTGAGAAATCGCATGACCCCAGAGATGATGTGTACCGATTTGTGTGAGTTTGGACAAAGTCTGTAGGAGTAGTTGTAAAAAGTGTGTTGAAGAAAAACACTTATGGCAGAAAATGTAATCTGGCACACATGGTGAAAGGGATCCAACAATGTCCATACAGTGGGCGGTTCATCTGTTCCTGGGGCTGCTGAAAAGTTTGTGATGAAGATAATTGTACTTAAAGTAGCCTACACAGTAAAATCCTCAGCATTGAGAAGTACAGTACAAATGTAATCAAGTGGACCAATTTGGTTACATTTGTACACTCTCAGAGTTAATTAATGGAGAAATTAACACTGAGGATTTTCATGATGTGGTCTTTTTTCCCTCTGCACCAAATCTCTTCGCCGAAAATATCCAACCTACAAGCTCACAGCTTGCGTATGTGCTATTTTTGCTGAATGTTTGCCTATTTATTATGATATGGACAGAATATGGATGCTTATCTATCTATTCATTCACAAAACCTGTATGCATATGTCTGTGTGTCCCAGGCATCAGTGAGGTACAAATAGAATCATTTTAAAAAATAAGTATGCATTATCAAAGACGTGGCTGTTCAAATAACTGCTTATACTGTACATGTAACTCAAATAGCATTAGGAAATATCTGCAAGTAATGAAAATATACTGCAAAAGACAGACCAGAAACATCAGGGCAAAAGTGCGACAGTGCTTATGATTACCGGTACGTATTTACAGCCCAGCATTGAGCTACACGTGCACACTGATCAATCATTGGAATCTGCTTTCATAAGCGTGTTTTGCACATGTTTCCTCTCCCATGCACATACTGTATCCACACTGTATTGACCACAAATAGCCTCCTGCCCATTAGCTCAGCCGTGAAACAATGTTTCCTCCCCCTAAATCCACTACTGTGAAAATGCCTTCAGAACATAAGCGCGAGTGGAAGAGCGAAATCTCCTAGGAATTCAGCTGAGTGGAAGGGAAGACGTTAGTGTTAAACGAACCCAACTGTCCCACAGCATGAGTGTGTAAATGGTTCCTCATCCATGAGACACACACGCACGCGCACACATCCACACCTACAAGCACTCATTCATGGGCTACGCCACGTGCGTGTCGTCAACCCACCCACCCACACACACACACACACACACACACACACAGGGCCGAGAGACGACCCATAATTCATCACGGTGAACCCTGGACATCTGGTGCCGAGTACAACCTGAGTGAAGAGGACGACTTGGTATCACCGTCACAGGGCACCGGGCGTCTGTCTCACTCTAGGTTCCCTGAGCAATCGACTCATTAGCTCGTTGCCGGCAGTCTGCCAATCCATTATTCATGAGCTGGGGAGGAGGGTGGTGTGTGTGTGTGTGTGTGTGTGTGGGGGGGGGGGTCACAGGTGGCTCGGGCCCTTCTGAGAGGCAGTGGTGTGGGGTGGGGGGTCACAGGCAACCCAGGCCTCCTGAGAGGCAGAGGCAGGATGGACAAGAGACAGGGTAGTCTGTTCGCCAAGACATCAGGCAGATGTTGGGTGAGTTTTGGGGCACCCACAGCAGGATTAATGCTGCAGCATAGTCCTGGCGGCAACAAAGTTTTGGCAGGTCAATATGAACAGACGCCTTGCCTTGCCGAAGTTCGTTTCACCGGCAGTTGCAACTTTGAGATCTTCTAATTAGCCAAACCGTAGAGACATCATGTGTGATTGGTCAGAAACTCAAGGTGCTCGTGATTTATATTGCTTTATTTCTGCCAGCAACGTACCATGGACAGTTTTGAAGAAGCGTCTTTGGATATTGGGAGGTAGTAACCTCTATAATCCCTCTCTGAGGGACTACAAACGCAACCACATCACAGATGAAGAGGGGTCCCATCAATTGTCAAATTTCAAGCACACTCGAGCAAGAACTTAGTAAAAAGCCTTCAATTTGACGACATGGCTACTACTTAAAAACAATAAAATGCCACAGACACTGACCGGTTTCAACAAAACCATCTTCCTCAGGGCGTGGCTAACAACCACATCACAATTGATTAATGGAGGGTGTCCATGAATCCACACCCACTGTGTGCAGTTCAATTTTGGGGGGGTTGCGGACTGAAAAGTTTGGGAACCCTTGGTCTAGGGTAAAAGGAAGTAACAGTATGTATAAAGATGGAGGACGACAACTGAATTTAACGCCACGCCAGAATAAAATGTTTGGAGCGGGGGAGTCTGGTGCAACGCTCAGGTCCTGGACCTGGTGAGACGGAGGAGGAGCCCGGCCAGGAGGCCTTCCACAGAGCCTAGCCCCTCCACATGCCAGAGTATCCCCCAGTCCTGGCAGAATAGTTCCGGACAAGCGGATTGAGTGGCACTGTCTTTCCCTAAGAGGACTGACCCTGAGTAGCTACCTGGGACGTAAGTCGGGGCTTGATCAACCCCGGCTGGGTCACCTGGGCGAGACCCGAAATACCTGTTGACCCCAGGCTACAACACTGATGATACATCTCAGGTGCATCCATGTGATGTTTTTTTTTCGGTAACATGAAACTCACAGGAGATTGCCTTTGGGGTAGTCCGAACATCCTATACTAAACCCTAACTTAAACTCCTAACCAAAAAGAAATAACCAAAAGACAATGGCTAAACCTACTTACCTAAACTAGATAAATTAAGCTAAACTAAAAGCTTGATGATGCTAAAGGCAGAGCCAACATCTACAAAACCCAGGACGGGCATATTATGGAACACTCCTGCCTAGCCTGGACGAATGCCTCTCAGACCACTCTCAGGCAGCTAGACGTCATCCAAAAAAAGGCTTTAAAAATCATTGGGGTGGATGAGGACCTTGCCCTTACAGCAGTATGCCATCAGTAAGCTGAGTCATCGTCGAACAGATGCAGCAACAACTGTTCTTAGATGCACACTCCCAGCTGTCTAGTGGATCTCAAAGCACTTCTACCCCAAGCTCACATCCCTGGTCGTAATCACCCGGAGGGTACCACCACCAAGCCACGCCCTGGAAATCCTCAAATCAAACACCAAATGCCTTGATGGGAGCTTTCTCCACTCTGCTATAACAATATGGAACAGCCTTCCCCCTGCGGTTGTTGGGAGACATTACATCAAGTAGTATTCATGCCTTCAACGCTTTCAGACCGAGAATGCATCTGTGTCATTTTAAGATGTCTTTGGGCTATTCAAAAATAGCAGATCTACAAGCTCATAGCGCGGCACCGAGTGCACCGAGTGCCGCGCTATGAGCTTGTAGATCTGCTATTTTTGGAAAAATCATGAAAATGTGTGCAAATCTTTGAATATCTTTTTTTCTGTAGCGAACATTTTTAACTCTGTTACAACTTCTGGGGGGTCCCTGGAACAAAATATATATATATTTATAAAAAAAAGGATTTATAAGACATTTGTAGAATCCCCCTGAAGCAAAGATTTGAGTTAAAAATGTTTGCTTTAAAAAAATATATATATTCAAAGATTTGCTCTTTCACAATTTTTCAAAAATAGCCAAAGAAATCTAAAAAATACACCGATTCTTTCCCGGTCTTAATGGAAGAGGCTGAACAAACACCTCCTCAGTATGTGACTGTAATCCCATGAAGCTCAAGGACATTTTATCATCAAACATTCAGTTTATATATATATACCCCTGGCTGAGTAGCTGCAGATCAGTGATAGGTTCTTTGAATGGTATTCATAAAGCCTGTATCTGCCCAAGCTTCATGAAATAAATAAAAAAATATACACCGGAGAAAACAGGAGGGAAAAAGCATAAAAGTGAATTAACCAAACAAAATAACCATTCACCCCTACAGCTCTGTGACGAGATTTACAAAAGAAGTGAATTAAACAAAGGAACAAACTAAGGGAACAAATAACGGAGCCTCAAAGGAAATAAAGTTACTGAGGATCAACTTAACCAAACACAAGGGAACTAAATGCAAATGGACTCAAAGCAAACAACAAGCTACAGCATGGTTTGGTTGGGGGAAAGACTGAAGATGTTATAGAGAAGGGCTAGTGATCTGTCTATGAAATGAATACCAAGGGCCTCAATGGAAACAAGACCGCAAGGACTTTTTTGGACGGGCCTCTTAGACAAAGTATTATTATAAATGTAATTGTGATGTTTACATTTTTTGCCTAATAAAAATGTCATTCAATCTAAACCCCCCCGCCCCCCCACCCCCACTGCGTCCCTGACTGTATGTACTGTGTGTGTGTGTGTGTGTGTGTGTGTGTGTGTGTGTGTGTATGTGTGTGTGTGTGTGTGTGTGTGTGTGTGTGTGTGTGTGTGTGTGTGTGTGTGTGTGTGTGTGTGTGTGTGTTCTATGTGTGTCTGAGAGCGTACGCGCAAGTGCACGACTGACATTGTACAGTGTGTAAAACATTCATCAACTGAAACTATTTGACCTGTAGTGAAATGATGACGGGATAAATGGTGACAGTTGTGGGGTGAGAGCATTTCAATGAAAGATGGTGCCAGGCATCTCTGCAGGTGAATTGGAAATGATAATGCTTCCGGTGTTGAACCTGGTCCAAAGATAATTCACTTAAACACTTTTAACGTTTTAGGCTCAGCTCTGGCACCAGTTTGGAATTGCTAATCAATGTATTGATTAATTAAATATATATACCACTACAGTCTTGAGCCTACTTAAATGTTATTTGCTTAGGGACAGGCAGTGTATTTTGGCCAATCTGCTTTAATGACAGCACTAAAATGTGTCATGATATAGCAAAAGAAAAAAAAATAGGTGACAATAGTGCTGGCTTGGGAATTTAGTTTTGGTCCTTCAACACAATGATGCATTTTAAAATATACACCTCTATTATCAGAGCGAAGAAGCCTATTAAAGATTGTGTGTGTGTCTGTGTCTGTGTCTGTGTGTGTATACTTGGCGCACATTTGTACAATAATGATACCCTGGAGTGCTATCTTAATGACACACCAGTGCAATCTCCACTATAGACATCCCACGTGCCCCTTACTGTGTGTGTGCGTGCGTGCGTGCGTGCGTGTGCGTGCGTGCGTGCATGCATATGTACTGTATATATTTTCCATTACACGTAAACAAATCAATACAGTGGAGGTGTCAAATAGCAACCATAATTATCTGAGAAATGAAAGCAACTGTCTGACTGGTAATTACATGTTGTAGAAGAGAAAATGTGCTACATGCTAAATGACATGCTAACCTACTTGTCACTTGTAGAAACCCACACCTGCAAGTCTTGTTATGTGATACATTACATATGGTGCTCTTACATAGAGGCAAAGAATATTTAGCATCTCTTACATTGTCGATTTGTAAAAAAAAAAAAGAAACAAACTCAATACAAAACTGAGAGAGGTACATTTTCTTAACCACTTTCACAAATAGCAATAATATCCAATCTGCAAGCTCACAACACAGTTCTTGTGGGACTGCATGACAATAGTACGGCAGATGAAGTTGAGACAGTATTTTTCACCCCAGGACTGGGCCTCTGCCTAGCACTCAACAACGGCAGCCAGATTGCCATGGCCCTCTTCGGCCTCACGCCACTTCAGCCAGTGTTTGGCATTTGGAGTATCGATTATTAGACCCTCAGGGAACCGCAACGTCCAACTTGACAGGGGCCAAACGGGAAAGGTTCACGCAAACAAAGGTTTTTGCTAAAAAAATAAAATAAAAAATAAAAGCATACAAATATCCTTCTCATCTTCCCCTTGACATCTCATCCCTCCACTGAGTCATAGCCTTGATTCGTGCCGGCTGGCTCCACTCAGCTTAGGGCTTTTTATTTGCCACTAATAGGTATGTCATTTGAAAGTGACAAATCTGACAGCTATTTTACCCAGGGTGTATGGCGCCGGTGCTTTAATAGAGCCATCGTTCCGTTTCCTCTGCAAGAGAAAGAAACAAAAGCAAGCGAGCAGTGAAGGAGCCCCGTCTTTCTGCTGGTTTCCCCTGCTGACTTGAACGCGAGACACAGAGCGAAATCTCTGTCGCACCATGAAGGGGACTGAAAGGGGGATTCGGTAACAACGCTTCTATTGCACATCCTGAAGATAGCACCCCCCAACCACCCTCGTCCTTTGTCCTGTATCCTCCCCAAGTCACCCCTAACGGTGTGTACAGTATATATGGTGTATCATTGTGATATTTCATTCTTAGGATCTGTACTGATAAGCATGACGTTGAGTTGAAACATAGCTTTGCTGTTGGGCAGAAACCTTGTAAGTAAGTAAGTACATTTTATTTATATAGCACATTTCGAGGAGTCTCAAGTGCTCTACATACATCAATAAAAACAACACAAAACAAAAAGGCTGTACACATTTCTCTCAGGTGGGATAACAACACAGGTAAGGAAAATAAAATCATGTAACGACAACAAACGCCTGTTCAAATAGTAGCGTTTTGAGTTGGTTTTTATTTTTTTTATTTTTTTTTTGTAATTCCATATTTCAACTTTTTATGTTTTGTCATCAATTAATGCCCTAGTTTATACTTCCTCGTTTGTCGTACTCGTATGACAGTGTTGTTTGAAGGTAGCAAAAATAGCCGATCTACAAGCTCTCAAGGGGTCGCATCGCAACGCATTTTAGATCTGTTATTTTAGCTATATTTGAAAATGGGAGGAAAAAAAAAAATCTATAATGAGATTAGCCTGGTAAACCATCTGCAACAGACACATGATAATGTGAATTCACGCAACCAGGATGGTTTGCCAGGCTATACTGAGATGCCCAAAACAGAGATGCCAGGTTGAAAGTCTGTCTCTGGGTTTTATAAATATTAAACCAATGATGATTATTAACAAGAGATCCTTTGGAACTCAGGTTCTTTTCTCCGTTTCCTGTAAAGTAACGTTTTACCCCTGACAGCGACGCTATAAGGGATGCTATGAAGACAAGGGGACCACAAGAGGCCCTGGGCCTTTATTGCAAACTTTAAAGATGGTAAAATGAAACCGCTTACCAGCCCTGCTCTAAAGAGCAGGGCTGGTAAAGCTTGTGAATCAAACGTGATCATAAAGACGTACTAAAAATCTATGACATGAAATTATTTTGCGCTACCCCTCACCCCACCATACAAAGCTGGAGACAACTGTAACTCTGTGTTGCCACGACCTGTAATACGACAGCAGCGAGATACTGTATCCATCATTTCATTTTTTTTTACTGCCTCTTTCCAACTGGCATGCAGAATTAAACATTCTGGATGAGATTTAGTATCAGTAGTTCTTCGTGTTGTCAAGAGCGCTTTGACTGCCGCGTGATTTCGCATGCCTATTTAAATGGGTCATTTGCATTATTCAGCATCAAATCCATTTTCTGCACTCATGTGAAATCGCAAGTTGGCGAAATTGTGAGATATTTTTTATAAAGGCTTGAAAGAATAATCAAGCAATATCAGCTTTTCACTCTGCCTTGTTCTATGTTATCTGTTCACCATGGTGCAGTGAGTGGAGTACATCTGCAATGCAGGGGGCTCCATGGTCTGCCCTCTTATTTCACATGTCATTGCCTAACACCTCTCCCTTCACTCTTACTCTAAGCATCTGTCAGTGAGGTTTACTACACAGACGCAGCCGTCTGACTGCTGGAGCACATTAGTCTTCCAGCACTCCACTCTCCCTCTTCCCCTTTCCATTCATGATCCTTACCTTTTTCATATAGATAGACAAATTGGAGCTGGGGCTGACGATGACGCAACAACAAGGCTTTGCAGTGGGAAATGATGTCTGGGGAGGATGGTGCAGCCTCTCTCGCTGGACTCTGCTCCGCTCTCTATGATGTGTGGACAGAATAAGGTTGAGAGAGAAGACAGATAGAGTCAGAAATAGAGAACATAAAGTTTGTAAGCCATAATAGTCACATACCTCAATTGTGTGTGTGCGTGTGCGTGCGCGCGCGTGCGTGTGTGTGCGTGTGTGTGGAGGAATCCCCCCTTCCCCTTTGCCTCTACATCTCTACCATCACTACTGGTGATGGATTCACATTAGAATTCATCCCTCATCATCCTGTCGAGTTATGACCCAGTAATAGTCAGCCCCTGTGGCCTCGGCAAATGAACAATAAAGCCAGCGCCCTGCAACGGATCAATGAAGATAGAGAGAGTCAGGTGCCAAATCCTGACACACCCAACCCCCCCCACCCCCCCTCCCCCCACGCACAATAGCATGTTTCATTGTTGGGTGGGGACAAATATGGCCTTGTCGCGCTCACTTAACCTTTTATTATTATAGGTAAACCTTGTTTTGAACAAAGGCCTTGCTTGATTATAAAGGCCTGGCTGAGTACTCTATGCTGAACAGGTGACACTGACAGGGATCAGTGTCACATACGTGTGTGTGTGTGTGTGTGTGTGTGTGTGTGTGTGTGTGTGTGTGTGTGTGTGTGTGTGTGTGTGTGTGTGTGTGTGTGTGTGTGTGTGCGCGTGCGCGTTCGTGCGTGCGTGCGTGTGTGCGTGCGTGCGCATATATACACACACACACAGTACTGTATATACAGATGGCATCCCTATTTTGGGCATGGGATTATACTGTTGTAGGTGAACATTTTATTTTATTCAAATATTTTCAAAATCAGAAGATACAACAAAATATAGGGCCTAGGTGGTTAATTTAACTCTGAGTGTAAAAATGGACACTATCACATCTAGTTCTCCACGGGTGCTGTTCCTCACAGCAGAATGGGCAGTATGATTATCTTGATACCACAACACAGGGAGCTGTTAGAAATGGGCGAGAGGAAAGTTGTGGTGGGGTAGAAACCAGTCCGATTGCAGGCCACCTTGGGGACTTCACAGGGATCAATATAGGAGGAGTGACAGCCGCACACTTGATTAAAAGTGACTGCTACATCTGGCAGGCTCGGCCATTACTTTCTCACTCGGAGTCCCCCGGGGTGAAAGAGCATGAAGTGACAGGTCTCAGTCAGCCCTCCATTACCACCTCCCTCCAGCCCCTCAGGTAGCACGAGACAGGGGCAAAAATAGGCTGATGGACCACCCTGGGGAGGTGACATAGAGGGTGTGTGTGTTTGGATGTGCATGCATTCTTGAGCGCGTACATGTATGTGACTGTGCTTGCATGCGGATATATTGATGTAGTCTGTGTGTGTGCGCGCGTGCGTGCGTGCCGTGCGTGACAAAGTAAAGGGTCAAGGGAAGTAAAGAAAATCTCACAGGAGTTATCAGACACAGACAGAGGATGGGTGGCACAGATAGGCAGACTGGTTGGCATCAAACCAAATACTATCTCAACAGCATCTACAGTTAATTATTGCAGTGCACAGCATCCAAGGGAGCTTTACTGTCAAATGGCAGTTGGAGTCACCCTCTCTCTGCGAAATCATCCCACACTTGCTTTGTGCACGCGATGCAATCTCCCTCACACCAAAACACAAGTGCCAGTGTATCAAAGGCAACGTGACATTAAAAGAAGGCAGCATGCTTTATGTAGTTAATCTCCGTTGTGGAATACAAGATGCATATTTGCCATGGACCAGCATGAGACCCATCCATTCAAAGGGGCTCTTTTTTTGAAGCAATAATGTAGAGGCCCTCATGTCACTATTGGTGGCTTTGAGTACAGATGGGGCTCATGTGGTGAACAGCTCCAAAATAGTGTGTTTGTGTGTGCGTAGGGGGTTTTCTGTGTATCACACCACAATAGCTGGTACCATGAAATTATTTCAGGCACGTGTATTAAATTATGTTGTCTAAATGATGATGATGTCTGGGTTTTGTGGTATCTGTCTGCTCAGTGCAGCTTAGTATTCATACACTGTATCGGGTGTTGACTTGCGGAGGCATTATTCCCCCAAAACAAGTCGCCTTCATCAGAAGCTGATTCATTATCACCAAAAGCTGATTCATTATCTCTATCCCTGGGCGCCACGGACAGAGATTATGTCGTCAGTCCCAGTCAGTCTGTCGGAGTCCTTCAGTCCCCGTCAGTCCCGACCAAGATGGTTGGACGTTTCGCTCCTGTGCTGCTGAGTGTTCCGTGGCTGGGCGAGGTAACATACACACACACACACACACACACACACACACACACACACACACACATACACACATACACACATACACACATACACACACACACACACACACACACACACACACACACACACACACACACACAATGATAAGACAACCTCAAAAAGCAAAATACACTGGTATGGAACTCCTGGTTTACTAGGATGGGGTTGAATTCCCTGCAGTGTCCCGCTGATGGAAGGAATGTCTTTGTCGCAGGTCTATCAGCATTTCTGAGTATATTTGCAATATAGATCTATCATCTATTAGAAATATAGGTCTATTATCTATTTGTAATTATTATATATATTATAATTGGGGGGGTCATGCCAACAAAAATAACACCCACCTGACCTTTTATATAACCACGGTAACAATGTCAATTAGAAAAGCTATTGAGACAGCTGTTTCCTTCATAATGCAATGACTTCATTAGTTTTTGTTTACAATGTTGGCAGTGGTGTAAAGTAACCAAGTACATTTACTCAAGTACTGTACTTAAGTAACATTTTGAGGTATTTTTCACTTTACTGGAGTATTTCCAATTTTCTGTACTTTTACTGCACTACATCTCAAAATCAAATATTGTACTTTTACTCCACTACAGTTATTTGAAAACTTCAGTTACTAGTTACTTTGCAGATATAAATATATTACATTATAAAACATACATTAACACATTCACCGCTAGAGTTTATTCATAAGGTACTCACCCACTGCCAGCGTTTTGAGTTTTATAGCCTTTTGAACCGTTCACAAAAAAATTATATCCATTAAAATCCGCGATCGGATGGTGTTTATAAACAGCAACGACGGACGTACGAGCCCTCATAATGTTTACACTTTTCTTGATTTTTCTTCTTCTGTGGTATCAGCGGGTAAAAGAGGCTGCAAACGTCATATCCGTTTGGCTGTGACGTGGCTGTGACGTTTCCCCACCGGCCATCTTAGATTAGCTTAGCTTCCGATCGGCTATCAGATCGTTTTTAAACACAAAGAGGATAACCGTTCGTCGATCAAAGAAAAGAAAATACAACCGGAGCTTACCATTCATTTTTTAAACCGTGTGAAAACCATGATCTTTAGCCAAAACCAGGGAAAAACTGTTTTTTCAAGATAAAAAACGAACCGGAAACGGTTGTCGGAAATGTTCTCATAGGATGGGTCGGAAGCGTCATGGGGAAAAAAAAAAATCAAGGATGGTACCAAATTTTTTTTTTTTCGTTATCAAACCACATAAAAAGACGATCCCGAGATATCTCGGTATCCGCAGGTAACGGGTGGATTTAATGTCCCGAGATATCTCGGGATTGGCAGTAAATGTGTTAACCACTTTAGCCATATGTTATACATAGGCTATTTGAAAATAGCCGATCTGCTATTTTCAAAACATTTTGTACTTTTACTTTTGGTACTTTAAGTACATTTGGATACCAATACCTACCTTTTGTACTTTTACTCAAGTCAATTTTGAATGGTAACAGAATTCTACTTGTAACAGAGTACTTCTACATTGAAGTATTGATACTTTTACTTAAGTAAACATTTGAGTACTTTTTCCACCACTGGATGTTGGAGAGAAGGCCATGTAAGTGTAACATACATAGAAAAGCAGCTGTTTGTGTCCAAAACATTTGCTGTGTTCACCTCATGATGTCAAGTACAACAACATTCACGGTACTTGTAATGGAACATGGCTTTACTGCCTCTAGTGGGCATAGTTCCTCCTTTTTATTTCAGTTTAGGGTAGCACTTTACAATAATGACCCGTTATAAAGCATTTATAAACGTTTATAAGTAGTTTGTAAACTATTAACAAATCATTAACAACCTGTTTGTTGACATTCGTAAATGATTACTAAAACCTTTATAACTACAGTTACAAATCATTTGTAAAGTATTAGTAAGTAGTGAACTATTCAAGAATAGGCCATTTATATACATCTGTAAAAGATTATTAAATCATTTGTAACGACCCATTCTAAAGCATTTATAAACGTTTATAAGCAGTTTGTAGACTATTAACAAATCATTAACAACCTGTTTATTGACATTCGTAAATGATTACTAAAACCTTTATAACTACAGTTACAAATCATCTATAAAGGTATTAGTAACTATTCATGAATAAGCCATGTATAATACATCTGTAAATGATTATTAAATCATTTGTAACTGATGTTACATAATATATACAAGCTATTGGTAGCTTGTTCATGTTTAACATATGCTTTGTTAAACATTCCTAAAGTATCTATAAATCCTTAGTACATGTTCTTATGTGCCCTATAGTAAAGTGAAGACAGTTCATCATTTACAACTGTCTGTTAATGTGTTTGTTCATGTTTAACATGCTTTGTAAAACATTCCTAAAATATCTATAAATCCTTTGTATGTTATTATGTGCCCTACAGTAAAGTGAAGACAGTTCATCATTTTTGACTGTCTGTTAATGTGGACTTTCTCCTTACCTGTTGCAAACTACCTGGCTTTCATGAATGCAGACAACAATTACTAGAATTATCATTCATGTTAAGCAAATGATGCGTAAGACATTCGTAAAGAGTATGTAAACCATTTGTGGTGTTAGGGACCAAAAAAGTCACTACAAAGTACTACCAATCAACTCTAAATTGCCTGAAACGTACTCCTAACAGGTTTTTGGGGGGACGATTTTGGCCTCCACACTTAGTGATTATTTCGGATTTAACTTTCGTTTCGGTGGTGACCAACTTTCGTTTCGGTAGTTTGATTACAAAATGTAAGTTGTGTAAAAAATAATCTGACTATACTAAGTTGTTATTTGTTTGTTTAAGTCAGGCTATACTCTACTCAGAGTCATAAGTTTACAAAATGTACTAAAGTACAGTGAACGTCTGTGCGGTTTGTCTTCATCACTGAAAATAACGTACATGTAAACTGATGTCATGTGCAGTTGGGGTGAAGAAACACAACCATTTCACTCCTAATAATACCTATTTGATTTGACATCCTGACTTGCTGCTGTAGCTGAGGCTTGAATCTGTTACCTGCGGCTCACTAGTCAGTGACTCTATCCATTCACCTACAGCTGTTTCCTTGGAATCTGTGGTTCTGAAACGTTTTGTTGTCAACCCCCCGAATTGACATGTATTTGGGCAGTGGACCCCAATGTGAAAAGATGTAGTGTCAGGGCCCCCCATGAAAAAGATTTATATTTATGCTGTAACACATTTTTTAAAAGTTATTTGTCTTGTTTGTTGTTCATCGAGCTCTGGACTTAGTACATTTTCTCTCTACCGAAACGTTTTTACCGAAACGAAAGTTTCCGTAAATCGTCCCCCCAAAAACCTGTTAGGAGTACGTTTCAGGCAATTTAGAGTTGATTGGTAGTACTTTGTAGTGACATTTTTTTTGGTCCCTAACATTCATCGAGCTCTGGACTTAGAATTTTTTTTTCCGTTTCGGTAGTGACACTACCGAAACGAAAAAAAAATTGTTCCCCCAAAAACCTGTTAGGAGTACGTTTCAGGCAATTGAAAGTTGATTGGTAGTGACTTTTTTGTGACTTTTTTTTTGGTCCCTAACATTCATCGAGCTCTGGACTTAGTACATTTTCTCTCTACCGAAACGTTTTTACCGAAACGAAAGTTTCCGTAAATCGTCCCCCCAAAAACCTGTTAGGAGTACGTTTCAGGCAATTTAGAGTTGATTGGTAGTACTTTGTAGTGACATTTCTTTTGGTCCCTAACATTCATCGAGAAACGAAAAAAAAATTGTTCCCCTAAAAACCTGTTAGGAGCACGTTTCAATTTCAAGTGGATTGGTAATGACTTTTTTTGTGAATTTTTTTTTCCGTTTCGGTAGTGACGAAAAGTGACGAGTGACGAAAACGAACAAAAAATTGTTCCCCCAAAAACCTGTTAGGAGTACGTTTCAGGCAATTTCAAGTGGATTGGTAGTGACTTTTTTTGTGATTTTTTTTTTCCGTTTCGGTAGTGACGAAAAGTGACGAGTGACGAAAACGAAAAAAAAATGGTTCCCCCAAAAACCTGTTAGGAGTACGTTTCAGGCAATTTCAAGTGGATTGGTAGTGACTTTTTTTGTGATTTTTTTTTTACGTTTCGGTAGTGACGAAAAGTGACGAGTGACGAAAACGAAAAAAAAATTGTTCCCCCAAAAACCTGTTAGGAGTACGTTTCAGGCAATTTCAAGTGGATTGGTAGTGACTTTTTTTGTGATTTTTTTCCCCGTTTCGTTAGTGACACTACCGAAACGAAAAAAAGATTGTTCCCCCAAAAACCTGTTAGGAGCACGTTTCAGGCAATTTCAAGTGGATTGGTAGTGACTTTTTTTGTGATTTTTTTGTTCCCCCAAAAACCTGTTAGGAGCACGTTTCAGGCAATTTCAAGTGGATTGGTAGTGACTTATTTTGTGATTTTTTTTTTCCGTTTCGGTAGTGACACTACCGAAACGAAAAAAAAATTGTTCCCCCAAAAACCTGTTAGGAGTACGTTTCAGGCAATTTCAAGTGGATTGGTAGTGACTTTTTTTGTGATTTTTTTTTCCCGTTTCTGTAGTGACACTACCGAAACGAAAAAAAAATTGTTCCCCCAAAAACCTGTTAGGAGCACGTTTCAGGCAATTTCAAGTGGATTGGTAGTGACTTTTTTTGTGAATTTTTTTTTCCGTTTCGGTAGTGACGAAAAGTGACGAGTGACGAAAACGAAAAAAAAATGTTTCCCCAAAAACGTGTTAGGAGTACGTTTCAGGCAATTTCAAGTGGATTGGTAGTGACTTCTTTTGTGATTTTTTTTCCCCGTTTCTGTAGTGACGAAAAGTGACGAGTGACGAAAACGAAAAAAAAAAATGTTCCCCCAAAAACCTGTTAGGAGCACGTTTCAGGCAATTTCAAGTGGATTGGTAGTGACTTTTTTTTTCCGTTTCGGTAGTGACGAAAAGTGACGAGTGACGAAAACGAAAAAAAAAAATGTTCCCCCAAAAACCTGTTAGGAGTACGTTTCAGGCAATTTCAAGTGGATTGGTAGTGACTTTTTTTGTGATTTTTTTTTTTTCCGTTTCGGTAGTGACGAAAAGTGACGAGCATTTTTCGTCATTTTTCGTCACCAGCATTTTTTCGTCACCAGCATTTTTCGTCATTTTTCGTCACCAGCATTTTTTCGTCACCAGCATTTTTCGCCATTTTTCGTCACCAGCATTTTTTCATCACCAGCATTTTTTCGTCATTTTTCGTCACAGCATTTTTTCGTCACCAGCATTTTTCGTCATTTTTCGTCACCAGCATTTTTCGTCACCAGCATTTTTCGTCACCAGCATTTTTTTGTCACCAGCATTTTTCGTCATTTTTCGTCACCAGCATTTTTTCGTCACCAGCATTTTTCGTCATTTTTCGTCACCAGCATTTTTTCGTCACCAGCATTCTTCGCCATTTTTCGTCACCAGCATTTTTTCGTCACCAGCATTTTTTCGTCATTTTTCGTCATTTTTCGTCACCAGCATTTTTTCGTCACCAGCATTTTTCGTCATTTTTCTTCACCAGCATTTTTCGTCACCAGCATTTTTCGTCACCAGCATTTTTTTGTCACCAGCATTTTTCGTCACCAGCATTTTTTCGTCACCAGCATTTTTCGTCATTTTTCATCACCAGCATTTTTTCGTCACCAGCATTTTTTCGTCACCAGCATTTTTTCGTCACCAGCATTTTTTCGTCACCAGCATTTTTTCGTCATTTTTCGTCACCAGCATTTTTTCGTCACCAGCAAAAGTGACGAGTGACGAAAACGAAAAAAAAAATGTTCCCCCAAAAACCTGTTAGGAGTACGTTTCAGGCAATTTCAAGTGGATTGGTAGTGACTTTTTTTGTGATTTTTTTTTTCCGTTTCGGTAGTGACGAAAAGTGACGAGCATTTTTCGTCATTTTTCGTCACCAGCATTTTTTCGTCACCAGCATTTTTCGTCATTTTTCGTCACCAGCATTTTTTCGTCACCAGCATTTTTCGTCATTTTTCGTCACCAGCATTTTTTCGTCACCAGCATTTTTCGTCATTTTTCGTCACCAGCATTTTTCGCCATCTTTCGTCACCAGCATTTTTTTGTCACCAGCATTTTTTCGTCACCAGCATTTTTTCGTCACCAGCATTTTTCGCCATTTTTCGTCACCAGCATTTTTTCATCACCAGCATTTTTTCGTCATTTTTCGTCACAGCATTTTTTCGTCACCAGCATTTTTCGTCATTTTTCGTCACCAGCATTTTTCGTCACCAGCATTTTTCGTCACCAGCATTTTTTTGTCACCAGCATTTTTCGTCATTTTTCGTCACCAGCATTTTTTCGTCACCAGCATTTTTCGTCATTTTTCGTCACCAGCATTTTTTCGTCACCAGCATTTTTCGCCATTTTTCGTCACCAGCATTTTTTTCGTCACCAGCATTTTTTCGTCATTTTTCGTCACCAGCATTTTTTCGTCACCAGCATTTTTCGTCATTTTTCTTCACCAGCATTTTTCGTCACCAGCATTTTTCGTCACCAGCATTTTTTTGTCACCAGCATTTTTCGTCATTTTTCGTCACCAGCATTTTTTCGTCACCAGCATTTTTCGTCATTTTTCATCACCAGCATTTTTTTGTCACCAGCATTTTTCGTCATTTTTCGTCACCAGCATTTTTTCGTCACCAGCATTTTTCGTCATTTTTCATCACCAGCATTTTTTCGTCACCAGCATTTTTTCGTCACCAGCATTTTTTCGTCACCAGCATTTTTTCGTCATTTTTCGTCACCAGCATTTTTTCGTCACCAGCAAAAGTGACGAGTGACGAAAACGAAAAAAAAAATGTTCCCCCAAAAACCTGTTAGGAGTACGTTTCAGGCAATTTCAAGTGGATTGGTAGTGACTTTTTTTGTGATTTTTTTTTTCCGTTTCGGTAGTGACGAAAAGTGACGAGCATTTTTCGTCATTTTTCGTCACCAGCATTTTTTCGTCACCAACATTTTTCGTCATTTTTCGTCACCAGCATTTTTTCGTCACCAGCATTTTTCGTAATTTTTCGTCACCAGCATTTTTTCGTCACCAGCATTTTTCGTCATTTTTCGTCACCAGCATTTTTCGCCATCTTTCGTCACCAGCATTTTTTTGTCACCAGCATTTTTTCGTCACCAGCATTTTTCGTCACCAGCATTTTTCGTCATTTTTCGTCACCAGCAATTTTTCGTCACCAGCATTTTTTCGTCACCAGCATTTTTCGTCACCAGCATTTTTTCGTCACCAGCATTTTTCGTCATTTTTCGTCACCAGCATTTTTTCGTCACCAGCATTTTTCGCCATTTTTCGTCACCAGCATTTTTTCGTCACCAGCATTTTTCGTCATTTTTCGTCACCAGCATTTTTCGTCATTTTTCGTCATTTTTCGTCACCAGCATTTTTTGTCATTTTTCGTCACCAGCATTTTTTCGTCACCAGCATTTTTCGTCATTTTTCGTCACCAGCAATTTTTCGTCACCAGCATTTTTCGTCATTTTTCGTCACCAGCATTTTTCGTCATTTTTCGTCACCAGCATTTTTTCGTCATTTTTCGTCACCAGCATTTTTCGTCATTTTTCGTCACCAGCATCTTTTCGTCACCAGCATTTTTCGTCATTTTTCGTCACCAGAAAAAATGCTGGTGACGAAAAATGCTGGTGACGAAAAATGACGAAAAATGCTGGTGACGAAAAAATGCTGGTGACGAAAAAATGCTGGTGACGAAAAATGACGAAAAATGCTGGTGACGAAAAATGACGAAAAAAAGCTGGTGACGAAAAAATGCTGGTGACGAAAAATGGCGAAAAATGCTGGTGACGAAAAAATGCTGGTGACGAAAAATGACGAAAAATGCTGGTGACGAAAAAATGCTGGTGACGAAAAATGACGAAAAATGCTGGTGACGAAAAAATACTGGAGACGTTTTTTCGTCATTTTTCGTCACCAGCATTTTTCGTCATTTTTCGTCACCAGCATTTTTTCGTCACCAGCATTTTTCGTCAGTTTTCGTCACCAGCATTTTTTCGTCACCAGCATTTTTCGTCACCAGCATTTTTTCGTCACCAGCATTTTTCGTCATTTTTCGTCACCAGCATTTTTTCGTCACCAGCATTTTTCGTCATTTTTCATCACCAGCATTTTTTCGTCACCAGCATTTTTCGTCATTTTTCGTCACCAGCATTTTTCGTCATTTTTCGTCACCAGCATTTTTTCGTCACCAGCATTTTTCGTCAGTTTTCGTCACCACTTTTTTTCGTCACCAGCATTTTTCGTCATTTTTCGTCACCATTATTTTTTCGTCACCAGCATTTTTCGTCATTTTTCGTCACCAGCATTTTTCGTCATTTTTCGTCACCAGCATTTTTTCGTCACCAGCATTTTTCGTCATTTTTTCGTCACCAGCATTTTTCGTCATTTTTCGTCACCAGCATTTTTCGTCATTTTTCGTCACCAGCATTTTTTCGTCACCAGCATTTTTTCGTCACCAGCATTTTTCGTCACCAGCATTTTTTCGTTTCGGTAAAAAGAAAATGTACTAAGTCCAGAGATCGATGAATGTTAGGGACGAAAAAAAAAGTGACTAAAAGTACTAATATTCAACTCTATACTTAAAATTTACCGAAACTTTCGTTTCGGTAAAAAGAAAATCTTTTCGTCACCAGCATTTTTCGTCATTTTTCGTCACCAGCATTTTTTCGTCACCAGCATTTTTCGTCATTTTTCGTCACCAGCATTTTTTCGTCACCAGCATTTTTCGTCATTTTTCTTCACCAGCATTTTTTCGTCACCAGCATTTTTCGTCATTTTTCGTCACCAGCATTTTTCGTCATTTTTCGTCACCAGCATTTTTTCGTCACCAGCATTTTTCGCCATTTTTTGTCACCAGCATTTTTTCGTCACCAGCATTTTTCGTCATTTTTAGTCACCAGCATTTTTTCGTCACCAGCATTTTTCGTCATTTTTCATCACCAGCATTTTTCGTCATTTTTCGTCACCAGCATTTTTTCGTCACCAGCATTTTTCGCCATTTTTCGTCACCAGCATTTTTTCGTCACCAGCATTTTTCGTCATTTTTCGTCACCAGCATTTTTTCGTCACCAGCATTTTTCGTCATTTTTCGTCACCAGCATTTTTTCGTCACCAGCATTTTTCGTCACCAGCATTTTTTCGTCACCAGCATTTTTCGTCATTTTTCCGTTTCGGTAGTGACGAAAAGTGACGAGTGACGAAAACGAAAAAAAAATTGTTCCCCCAAAAACCTGTTAGGAGTACGTTTCAGGCAATTTAAAGTTGATTGGTAGTGACTTTTTTTTTGGTCCCTAACATTCATCGAGCTCTGGACTTAGTAATTCTTTTTTGCGTTTCGGTAGTGACACTACCGAAACGAAAAAAAACATGTTCCCCCAAAAACCTGTTAGGAGTACGTTTCAGGCAATTTAAAGTTGATTGGTAGTGACTTTTTTGTGACTTTTTTTTTGGTCCCTAACATTCATCGAGCTCTGGACTTATACATTTTTTTTCCGTTTCGGTAGTGACACTACCGAAACGAAAAAATAAATGTTCCCCCAAAAACCCGTTAGGAGTACGTTTCAGGCAATTTAAAGTTGATTGGTAGTGACTTTTTTGTGACTTTTTTTTTGGTCCCTAACATTCATCGAGCTCTGGACTTGGACATTTTTTTTCCGTTTCGGTAGTGACACTACCGAAACGAAAAAAAAATTGTTCCCCAAAAAACCTGTTAGGAGTACGTTTCAGGCAATTTAAAGTTGATTGGTAGTGACTCTTTTGTGACTTTTTTTTTGGTCCCTAACATTCATCGAGCTCTGGACTTAGAAATGTATTTTCCGTTTCGGTAGTGACAGTACCGAAACGAAAAAAAAATTGTTCCCCCAAAAACCTGTTAGGAGTACGTTTCAGGCAATTTAAAGTTGATTGGTAGTGACTTTTTTTTTGGTCCTTAACATTCATCGAGCTCTGGACTTAGTCGATTTTTTTCCTCCGAAACGGAAACAAAATTACATTTTTCGTCACCAGCATTTTTTCGTCACCAGCATTTTTCGTCATTTTTCGTCACCAGCATTTTTTCGTCACCAGCATTTTTCGTCATTTTTCGTCACCAGCATTTTTCCAGTCCAGAGCTCGATGAATGTTAGGGACGAAAAAAAAAGTCACTAAAAAGTACTACCAATCAACTCTAAATTGCCTGAAACGTACTCCTAACAGGTTTTTGGGGGGACGATTTTCCAAAACTTTCGTTTCGGCAAAACGTTTCGGTAAAAAGAAAATTTACATAGTCCAGAGCTCGATGAATGTTAGGGACGAAAAAAAAAGTCACTAAAAAGTACTACCAATCAACTCTAAATTGCCTGAAACGTACTCCTAACAGGTTTTTGGGGGAACAATTTTTTTTTCGTTTCGGTAGTGTCACTACCGAAACGGAAAAAAATGTACTAAGTCCAGAGCTCGATGAATGTTAGGGACCAAAAAAAAAGTCACTACCAATCAACTTTAAATTGCCTGAAACGTACTCCTAACAGGTTTTTGGGGGAACATTTTTTTTTCCGTTTCGGTAGTGTCACTACCGAAACGGAAGTCCAGAGCTCGATGAATGTTAGGGACCAAAAAAAAAGTCACTACCAATCAACTTTAAATTGCCTGAAACGTACTCCTAACAGGTTTTTGGGGGAACATTTTTTTTTTCGTTTCGGTAGTGTCACTACCGAAACGGAAAAAAAAGTACAAAGTCCAGAGCTCGATGAATGTTAGGGACCAAAAAAAAAGTCACTACCAATCAACTCTAAATTGCCTGAAACGTACTCCTAACAGGTTTTTGGGGGGACGATTTTGGCCTCCACACTTAGTGATTTTTTCGGATTTAACTTTCGTTTCGGTAGTGACAAACTTTCGTTTCGGTAGTGACACAATGCTGAAAAAATAAATTTACTAAGTCCAGAGCTCGATGAATGTTAGGGACCAAAAAAGTCACTACAAAGTACTACCAATCAACTCTAAATTGCCTGAAACGTACTCCTAACAGGTTTTTGGGGGGACGATTTTGGCCTCCACACTTAGTGATTTTTTCGGATTTAACTTTCGTTTCGGTAGTTTGATTACAAAATGTAAGTTGTGTAAAAAATAATCTGACTATACTAAGTTGTTATTTGTTTGTTTAAGTCAGGCTATACTCTACTCAGAGTCATAAGTTTACAAAATGTACTAAAGTACAGTGAACGTCTGTGCGGTTTGTCTTCATCACTGAAAATAACGTACATGTAAACTGATATAAAACTGCTGTCATGTGCAGTTGGGGTGAAGAAACACAATCATTTCACTCCTAATAATACCTATTTGATTTGACATCCTGACTTGCTGCTGTAGCTGAGGCTTGAACCTGTTACCTGCGGCTCACTAGTCAGTGACTCTATCCATTCACCTACAGCTGTTTCCTTGGAAGCTGTGGTTCTGAAACGTTTTGTTGTCAACCCCCCAAATTGACATGTATTTGGGCAGTGGACCCCAATGTGAAAAGATGTAGTGTCAGGCTCCCCCATGAAAAAGATTTATATTTATGCTGTAACACATTTTTTTTAAAGTTATTTGTCTTGTTTGTTGTTCAAGTCAAAGCACCAGGAAGGCTGTACTTGTCAGCCATCTGTTAGCTCAATGGGTTGAGACGCAGTATTCATGATCCAGAGGCCATGAGTTCAAATCCCATTGATGTCTTTCCTATGATTCTTTCCTTTGCAGACTGGCTTCCAGAAGATCAAGTGAAAACTACCAGGAAGGCTATATTTGTCATCCAACTGTTAGCTCAATGGGTTGAGACGCAGTATACATGATCCAGAGGCCATGAGTTCAAATCCCATTGATGTCTTTCCTATGATTCTTTCCTTTGCAGACTGGCTTCCAGAAGATCAACTGAAAACTACCAGGAAGGCTGTACTTGTCAGCCATCTGTTAGCTCAATGGGTTGAGACGCAGTATTCATGATCCAGAGGCCATGAGTTCAAATCCCATTGATGTCTTTCCTTTGCAGACTGGCTTCCAGAAGATCAAGTGAAAACTACCAGGAAGGCTATATTTGTCAGCCAACAGCATAGCTCAATGGGTTGAGACGCAGTATACATGATCCAGAGGCCATGAGTTCAAATCCCATTGATGTCTTTCCTATGATTCTTTCCTTTGCAGACTGGCTTCCAGAAGATCAACTGAAAACTACCAGGAAGGCTTTACTTGTCAGCCATCTGTTAGCTCAATGGGTTGAGACGCAGTATTCATGATCCAGAGGCCATGAGTTCAAATCCCATTGATGTCTTTCCTATGATTCTTTCCTTTGCAGACTGGCATCCAGAGGATCAACTGAAAACTACCAGGAAGGCTGTACTTGTCAGCCATCTGTTAGCTCAATGGGTTGAGACGCAGTATTCATGATCCAGAGGCCATGAGTTCAAATCCCATTGATGTCTTTCCTATGATTCTTTCCTTTGCAGACTGGCTTCCAGAAGATCAACTGAAAACTACCAGGAAGGCTGTACTTGTCAGCCATCTGTTAGCTCAATGGATTGAGACGCAGTATACATGATCCAGAGGCCATGAGTTCAAATACCACTGGTGTCTTTACTGTGATGCTTTCTTTTGCAGACTAACTTCTAGAAAAACAAGTTAAAACCACCAGGAAACCTGTAACTCTCAGCCAACAGCATAGCTCAACTGGTAGAGCGTCTGTCCAATAACATGACATGACCTGACTTGAGTGGGTTCGATTCCCACTCGAGTCAAGTGTCCCCGGTATCTTGGGGCAACGGATAAATTGACTGATATCCTTAGTGATGCTTCCCTTTGGAGACTAACTTCTAGAAAACAAGTTAAAACCACCAGGAAACCTGTAACTCTCAGCCAACAGCATAGCTCAACTGGTAGAGCGTCTGTCCAATAACATGACTTGACTTGACTTGAGTGGGTTCGATTCCCACTTGAGTCAAGTGTCCCCGGTAACTTGGGGCAACGGATAAATTGACTGATATCCTTAGTGATGCTTCCCTTTGCTGACTAACTTCTAGAAAAACAAGTTAAAACCACCAGGAAACCTGTAACTCTCAGCCTACAGCATAGCTCAACTGGTAGAGCGTCTGTCCAATAACATGGCTTGGTGGGTTCGATTCCCACTCGAGTCAAGTCCAGTCATGTTATTGGAGAGACTTGACTTGAGTGGGTTCGATTCCCACTCGAGTCAAGTCCAGTCATGTTATTGGAGAGACTTGAGTGGGTTCGATTCCCACTCGAGTCAAGTCCAGTCATGTTATTGGAGAGACTTGACTTGAGTGGGTTCGATTCCCACTCGAGTCAAGTCCAGTCATGTTATTGGAGAGACTTGACTTGAGTGGGTTCGATTCCCACTCGAGTCAAGTCAAGTCATGTTATTGGACAGACGCTCTACCAGTTGAGCTATGCTGTAGGCTGAGAGTTACAGGTTTCCTGGTGGTTTTAACTTGTTTTTCTAGAAGTTAGTCTGCAAAGGGAAGCATCACTAAGGATATCAGTCAATTTATCCGTTGCCCCAAGTTACCGGGGACACTTGACTCGAGAGGGAATCGAACCCACTCAAGTCAAGTCAAGTCATGTTATTGGACAGACGCTCTACCAGTTGAGCTATGCTGTTGGCTGAGAGTTACAGGTTTCCTGGTGGTTTTAACTTGTTTTCTAGAAGTTAGTCTGCAAAGGGAAGCATCACTAAGGATATCAGTCAATTTATCCATTGCCCCAAGATACCGGGGACACTTGACTCGAGTGGGAATCGAACCCACTCAAGTCAGGTCAAGTCATGTTATTGGACAGACGCTCTACCAGTTGAGCTAAGCTGTTGGCTGAGAGTTACAGGTTTCCTGGTGGTTTTAACTTGTTTTTCTAGAAGTTAGTCTTCAAAGGAAAGCATCACAGTAAAGACACCAGTGGGATTTGAACTCATGGCCTCTGGATCATGTATACTGCGTCTCAATCCATTGAGCTAACAGTTGGATGACAAATATAGCCTTCCTGGTAGTTTTCACTTGATCTTCTGGAAGCCAGTCTGCAAAGGAAAGAATCATAGGAAAGACATCAATGGGATTTGAACTCATGGCCTCTGGATCATGAATACTGCGTCTCAACCCATTGAGCTAACAGATGGCTGACAAGTACAGCCTTCCTGGTGCTTTGACTTGAACAACAAACAAGACAAATAACTTTAAAAAAAATGTGTTACAGCATAAATATAAATCTTTTTCATGGGGGAGCCTGACACTACATCTTTTCACATTGGGGTCCACTGCCCAAATACATGTCAATTTGGGGGGTTGACAACAAAACGTTTCAGAACCACAGATTCCAAGGAAACAGCTGTAGGTGAATGGATAGAGTCACTGACTAGTGAGCCGCAGGTAACAGGTTCAAGCCTCAGCTACAGCAGTAAGTCAGGATGTCAAATCAAATAGGTATTATTAGGAGTGAAATGGTTGTGTTTCTTCACTGCACATGACAGCAGTTTTATATCAGTTTACATGTACGTTATTTTCAGTGATGAAGACAAACCGCACAGACGTTCACTGTACTTTAGTACATTTTGTAAACTTATGACTCTGAGTAGAGTATAGCCTGACTTAAACAAACAAATAACAACTTAGTATAGTCAGATTATTTTTTACACAACTTACATTTTGTAATCAAACTACCGAAACGAAAGTTGGTCACCACCGAAACGAAAGTTAAATCCGAAAAAATCACTAAGTGTGGAGGCCAAAATCGTCCCCCCAAAAACCTGTTAGGAGTACGTTTCAGGCAATTTAGAGTTGATTGGTAGTACTTTGTAGTGACTTTTTTGGTCCCTAACATTCATCGAGCTCTGGACTTAGTAAATTTATTTTTTCACCATTGTGTCACTACCGAAACGAAAGTTAAATCCGAAAAAATCATTAAGTGTGGAGGCCAAAATCGTCCCCCCAAAAACCTGTTAGGAGTACGTTTCAGGCAATTTAGAGTTGATTGGTAGTACTTTGTAGTGACTTTTTTGGTCCCTAACATTCATCGAGCTCTGGACTTAGTAATTGTTTTTTTTTTACCATTGTGTCACTACCGAAACGAAAGTTTGTCACTACCGAAACGAAAGTTAAATCCGAAAAAATCACTAAGTGTGGAGGCCAAAATACTCCCTCCAAAAACCTGTTAGGAGTACGTTTCAGGCAATTTAGAGTTGATTGGTTATTTTCGTTTCGGTGAAATTTATTTTACAGAAACGAAAGTTAAATCCGAAAAAATCACTAAGTGTGGAGGCCAAAATCGTCCCCCCAAAAAACTGTTAGGAGTACGTTTCAGGCAATTTAGAGTCGATTGGTAATTTTCGTTTCAGTAAAATTTATTTCACCGAAACGGTTTTAACTTGTTTTTCTATATACTTACTAATACTAATATATAACTAACTAACATACTTACTAATATATAACTAACTAATATACTTACTAATATATAACTAACTAATATACTTACTAATACTAATATATAACTAACTAATATACTTACTAATACTAATATATAACTAACTAATATACTTACTAATAGTGTCTATATTATAGATTATAGTGTTAGTGTGTCAATATTATAGTGTTAGTGTCACTATATTATAGTGTCTCTATATTATAGTGTTAGTGTCACTATAATATAGTGTCTATATTATAGTGTCTATATTATAGTGTCTCTCTAGCGCCGCCCCTTCCCCTCTAGCTCCACCCCTTCCTCTCTCTAGCTCCGCCCCTTCCTCTCTGGCTCCGCCCTTCCCCCCTCTAGCTCCGCCCCTTCCTCTCTCTAGCTCCACCCCTTCCTCTCTGGCTCATGGCAAAAACTGGCAAAAGTAACGTTATATAGTATACAAGTATACAACAATTTATTAAGATATAAAATGTAGCAACTCTTGGCCATATCACACACACTGACATTTAAACAAAGAAATTAATCACAACAGAATCACAGAGTAGCAGCTTGGAGCCTCTGCAGTCACCACCTCCCAGTGCAAGCTTTAGCTGCTAAGCTAAACTGCTAAGCATGGAGGACATTACTAGCCTACACATCAAAACAAACATTGTGGATACAAACAGCCACCATCAAAATACCCCCTAGTCATAATGCTACTTCATGTGTGTAAGATTAGCCATTTTATGTTACCTTGATCACCTGCAACAAGACAGTTAAAACACATAAAACATGAATTAGACATATTTCTGTCCAGTCTGCAACTGCATCACTGTTCACTTCCTCCCTAGTAGGCTACTGCAGGTGTAATGCAGGTAATCAGTGTGTTGCCAGATTTTGCAAAAGAAACAAGCGGACAGGTCTATGAAAACAAGCCCAAAAGAAGCAACTAGGCTCAGGCTCATGATAACGTCTGCAAATGGTTTACATACTCTTTACGAATGTCTTACGCATCATTTGCTTAACATGAATGATAATTCTAGTAATTGTTTGGTGTCTGCATTCATGAAAGCCAGGTAGTTTGCAACAGGTAAGGAGAAAGTCCACATTAACAGACCGTCATAAATGATGAACTGTCTTCACTTTACTGTAGGGCACATAATAACATGTACTAAGGATTTATAGATACTTTAGGAATGTTTAACAAAGCATATGTTAAACATGAACAAGCTACCAATAGCTTGTATATATTATGTAACATCAGTTACAAATGATTTAATAATCATTTACAGATGTATTATACATGGCTTATTCATGAATAGTTACTAATACCTTTATAGATGATTTGTAACCGTAGTTATAAAGGTTTTAGTAATCATTTACGAATGTCAATAAACAGGTTGTTAATGATTTGTTAATAGCCTACAAACTGCTTATAAACGTTTATAAATGCTTTAGAATGGGTCGTTACAAATGATTTAATAATCTTTTACAGATGTATATAGATGTAAAAACGTTTCGGTAGAGAGAAAATGTACTAAGTCCAGAGCTCGATGAATGTTAGAGACCAAAAAAAATGTCACTACAAAGTACTACCAATCAACTCTAAATTGCCTGAAACGTACTCCTAACAGGTTTTTGGGGGGACGATTTACGGAAACTTTCGTTTCGGTAAAAACGTTTCGGTAGAGAGAAAATGTACTAAGTCCAGAGCTCGATGAATGTTAGGGACCAAAAAAAATGTCACTACAAAGTACTACCAATCAACTCTAAATTGCCTGAAACGTACTCCTAACAGGTTTTTGGGGGGACGATTTACGGAAACTTTCGTTTTGGTAAAAACGTTTCGGTAGAAAGAAAATGTAATAAGTCCAGAGCTCGATGAATGTTAGGGACCAAAAAAAGTCACTACAAAGTACTACCAATCAACTCTAAATTGCCTGAAACGTACTCCTAACAGGTTTTTGGGGGGCCGATTTACGGAAACTTTCGTTTCGGTAAAAACGTTTCGGTAGAGAGAAAATGTACTAAGTCCAGAGCTCGATGAATGTTAGGGACCAAAAAAAATGTCACTACAAAGTACTACCAATCAACTCTAAATTGCCTGAAACGTACTGAAAAAACGTATTGAAAAGTCTGCCCTTTTTTCCCACAATTTAGAATAGTCTGCCTTAAGCTTCAGACTAAAGAAGACAGCTGTAGGTGAATGGATAGAGTCGCTACCTGGTGAGCCGAAGGTGGCAGGTTCAAGACCTGACCAATGCAGTCCGCCTGTCTGTTACTCCCTACACAACCATAGCAATGATTAGGTCAGACATTCAGAATATGTAGCTTCATCTTAAAAGGGGGCAATGATTTAACCTTTCAAATAATCCATTATGCGCAGAGCTGATAAGTATACATCTGGATACAGTGTCTTCATATACATTCAGATTATTATTTTATTTTTTTAAAGATACGTTAAAAAGTTATAGCTCTACATTGTGATCCATACTAAAGGCTGATGCCTGTATAATACATTTAACAATTCAATGCGAGAGTTCAAATATAAATGCCAAGACAATGAGCAGGGCACAGCGGGGAATTGAACCCCATCCCAGTAAACCAGGAGCTCCATGCCTGGGCCTTCGTTTTGTGTTTTTTTTTGTGGCAAAACCCCTAGCAGCAACAAAAGGAATAAAAACATGGTTCCTACCTTCAACACCAATATTCACTGTAGCAGTCTTATTCACGTGGCTTTTCTTTTTTGACTTTATATCCTGAAAAGACAAAGAAAAAAGTGTTCAGTTATTCATGGTCACATTTAGGAAAACATTTATGGGCCCTTTTGGATGTAGCTTTGTCAGCCCCACCCACATTTCAAATTACCCCCCAAAAGTAACCAAATGGACCCTTACCGGCAGTGGTGGAAAAAGTACATTTTTTTTACTTAAGTAAAAGTATCAATACTGGTTACAATCTGTACACTCTCAAATAGACCATTGCATTGGTGCACTGGTCTAAAAGGAACGAAATGGACCCGACCCTAACAGGTCCATTTGGTTCCAGTTGTTGCGAACGCAGCGGAAGGAGCCGCGCGAAGTGGAGCTTACTATGAAACTCGGCTTGTGTGGCTCTGTCCGTGTGTGGCTCTGTGTGCAGTATTGTGTGCGTGCACTGCCTGTGTGCAGCCGCCAGAGTGCGCCAGAGTGCACTACAGTGTGGCTGAAATCCGCCTGGCCATGAAGAACTCTGATTAAAATGCACAACAGCCTGCAACATGCCTAAACCAAACACATTTCAAAAACTACAAAGACAAAAACATAACAATTTAAAAAAGACAAACTGTACCACCCACTTCTCTACAATTGCTCATTCCTTTCGATTCTTCTTATTGTTATTTTCGAGCTGCGTTCGCGTCTTACTTGTACGGTCAGAGTTCAAATGTAAAAATGTAAGAACCGTTGGTTTAGATGACATTATGAGCCATTGGAACAGAGTGTAGTTTGAAAGAGTTTCCTTCACTCTGTTATAAAATATAATGCCTCATTTGGTCCATTTTAATGTCATTAATTCACAGACTAGTTCCCCAAACCGAACTATTTTAAACAAAGCTGTTAACATTGGTGGTTAATGTTCAGTTACCTGTTTGCAAGGGTGGAGAGCTGCTATAGTTCCATCTGAACTGAACCAAACCTGGAGTCTGTTTCACACCTGAGCTCTATTTACACCTAATTAATCACTGCTCACCACGCCTAGAGCGCGCGCACGCACACACACACACACACACACACACACACACACACACACACACACACACACACACACACACACACACACACACACATACATTTATAGCAACATTTGTTAATATAACATCAAGATCAGTTTAACCATTTTAAACCTATATATAGCACATCAGCATATCTTAGATGAGCTTGTAGATCTGCCATTTACAAACAAATCTAGAAAGACCTTGACATGAAAAAGTTTGAGAACAATTTAAACAACATCAGGAAGCAAGCCAAAATAAACAACTACACTTTAGAAACAAGCCCCCCCCCCCCAAAAAAAAAACCCTGCAACCACCAATATTTACAATCATCTTTGCAGAGAAACAAGCCCAAAGACGCTTAATAATAAGCAGACATGGCAATACTGTTCACAGGTTTTCCATTGTTGCTATGTTGTTCTTCAGAATTCTGCTGTGTATCCCTATGAGCCTCCGTTGTCCACATCCTCCCTGATTGAAAACACACATTGTTTCATAATGAGGACAAATGTTAAAGGAGCACTTCTTTCCCTCTCATCTCACCAATGCTCATTATAAGATGGTACCATTTCTGTCTACTTGGTGTGGGTCTCAGAGGAGACCTGTGCCCAGTACAGAAACCTACCTACCTACCAGGCAGGTTTGGTCAAAGATTTCAAACTTTTCTCTTTTACAATGTACAAATATGGCTTCAATAGAGTACCTAGAAGTCCTGACAACACTCCCACTACCTTCCACTACATTTTTGTAGTGGAATTCCCATAGGCAAATCTTAGATTGGGTCATATAAGAACTGTGATCCAAAAATAAACAAATCACCCAGGCGGTTTTGTCAGGTATGTGACATGATATTGTTACATTTGATAAAGTTGATAAAGTGTGTTTGGAGAAAAAAAAATATTTTCGTACTCTTTGGATAAATTTGCATTCTTCACCGTAATTTGATGTTTCATATCCATATGAGTAAAATTGCTACTCAGACAGAGACGTGTAAGTGTATGTGGAGGTGGGAGAACTGTCACTTACAAGTAAATATATTTAGCGTATGTGGATAGCATCCCCATTTGTGTCGATCAGGGGCTATTTGTGTGTGAATGATGCGGAGCTAGTTCAGGCAGACAACTCAAGGCAGCGTGCCAAACCCTGTTCAGGTGATAAGTCACATTCACACTCTTCACGCGATCAGGGCGGGCTATTTAAACTTCCCTGCCTACCTGATCATTCCTCGTTTTGCCTCACTGTGCTGCTCTGCTGCCTTTCTGCTGTCCATTGCCTCGCTGTCTGCTCCTGACCTAAGTTTTGCAATCCCACCGCCTCCCCATGCAGGATCCATTCCGTCCAAGATACTGACCATGATACTGACCATGATACTGACCATGATACTGACCAGATACTTACAAAAGACTGACATGATTATAACAGGATACTGACCATGATACTGACATGATATTGATAAGATACAGATAAGATACAGACATGATACTGACATGCGTTTGACCGCTGAGGAAGGCCTGAGAGCCGAAACGCATTTCAAGACAACAGCTGCGGTTGTTGCTGGGCAGATTCATTGATCAGATTACTGTGTAATCAGATTATAGACGAGTTCGGAGGGAGTATGATTGCGCAATTAATTGTCTGTCCGAAGTTCTTTCGGACAAGCCATCCAAAAAAAAGTTTGGACGTCAGATGGATTATTTTGAAGTTTGTAGCCTCCTTTAGTCTACGGTTATAGATTGCAGAAGGTCAGAGTGAGTATTAGATTAAAGCAATCCTAGTCAGTGGCTCCTTTCCGTTCTCTAAATAACAACAAAAGTGCTTCCCCGCCAACCTCCACTTCTCAAGGACTTAATTTGGCTAAATCAGTTCCTGCTTCTATAGAGGGGTGCCTACACTGTCACCTCTGATCCAGCATCCAGCATCTGAGATGAAGAGAGAAAGCGAAAGAGTGTGTGTGTGTGTGTGTGTGTGTGTGTGTGTGTGTGTGTGTGTGTGTGTGTGTGTGTGTGTGTGTGAGAGAGATAAGCCTTGGGTTTCTACTCAATCTCAGGCGCGTAATATGCTTTAAAGCAAGCTGGACAACTTGCAGACTCATCAAAATGATTCAAAGAGAGCAATCCCATTTAAACTTAACCTCAAAGCCAACGTTCCAGAGACCCACTTCCCAATAGTCTGCCGTCGTCACCAATCTGCTCCAATCAAAGCGCCCCCAAATCGGGGACAAGATACATGCATGTTCCCCCCACCGCCAATGTAATGTAGTGTGCGACAGTTGCAGACACGAAACTGACAAAAATAACATACAGTACTTTACCTGTTAAGCTTCAGCAAAACCATGTAATCATTCATTAAAAAAAAAAAAAGACTCTGGCATTGTTCACTAACCAATCGACACAAAGAATGCAGTGTGTATGATTAAGATTTCTATAGAGGTTGGCAAGAGTGAATTAATCATCTTTGAGTGGAGACAGCATCATACCTGTTAGGTGTGCGTTATCTCTCCTGTGTGTCCCCTCCCTGCGTTCAATCATGCAGGCATTAATTAATGTCAATCTGATGGATATACCTCTCAAGGCAACGCTCTGAAACCCAGACAGCGTGTGCTGCTGAATGAACCGTCCATGTTACATAGTTACTACCTGCTCCTTTGTGTGAACCAGTAGAACATTGAGCTGATTGGGCCGCCTGCTGTATGAGGACACACTGACAAAACCGGTAGCATGCTTTTTATTCTTATTAGTGGCAAAGCGCTATTTACTCTCTGCATTAACCCATTAAGACCGGGAACGCATCTGTGTCATTTTAAGATTTCTTTGGCTATTCAAAAATAACAGATATACAGTACAAGCTCATAGCGCGGCACCGAGTGCCGCGTTATGAGCTTGTAGATCTGCTATTTTCGAAAAATCGTGAAAATTTGAGCAAATCTTTGAATATACATATATTTTTAAAGCAAACATTTTTAACTCAAATCTGGGGGGATTCTACAAATGTCTTCTAAATCCTAGTTTTTTTTGGGGGAAAAAATGTTGCTATGTGGTTCTCCAAAAAAGTCGGCCAAAGGACCCCAAAAATTATATGAATTTTGGCCGCGGACCCCCATCTCAAAATATTTTGTTCCAGTGTAACAGTTAAAAATGCGCGCTACAGAAAAAAATATATTCAAAGATTTGTACACATTTTCACGATTTTTCAAAAAATAGCCCAAAGAAATCTTAAAATGACACACATGCGTTCTCGGTCTGAAAGGGTTAATGACACTTAGGGATCACAGTGCCACAGGCTAATAACAACGAGCATCTCTTCTAGTTTGTGTCCATTGTGTGTGGGTGTGCGTGTGTTTGTGTGCGTGTGTGTCTTTTCTTTGCACCCGTACCATTTTAACCTGAGGAACTGCACTCCATTAGGAAGGTATACATCTGCCATCATTCAGGGTCAAATCGGGTAATTAGTGTGCCATTCATTCGGGGGTTATCACCTCAAACAAATCAACACAAGACCCAATCTGAGGCAAACAATGCTGCTGAATTTCTCTACCAAGTTCCTTTCAGTAGAAGTTTCCATGGGTGCTGCATTTCAATCACTCATACAAGGTTTCTCATCACCTGTTGGTGATGGATCTATTGAGACCAGCAGACCAGCTAAACAGGTCTAGACTTAAGGAATGTTATGAATGTCATTGCAGTATAAAAGGAAAAGACAGCTGTATTACAGTATGTCTATAAACTATGGTCCTATATTAAAACCTACTAGAACACCTATTAGAAAGTACACCATCATTGTAAGCACACTGTAACAAAGGATGACTGGCAAGAACTACACTTACTTTTTTTAATATATATTCCACGTTTTAAAATAAGTTCTGTAAAGTTAAAACTGTTCTGTTTAAATCCTTTAATTAAATTAATTTGGCACATATATTTTAAGTAGCTGTATCTGAGGTTAGATAGACCATTACAGCACTAGATGGCTAGACTGGCTCTTGAAGTCAACTCTCTTACAGTCGAGAGAATTTTTGTATAAATGGTGAACAAAATGTACTGCAGCTGAATGTACTGTATAAGTGCATGTCTGTTTTTACTGTGCGTGCGTGCGTGCGTGCATGGCACTCACACACACAGAGGCAAAAACAGTCTCCACCTCTTGGCCTTCCGGCCTGGTGGAGATATACGTATGATATATGCCAGCTGTCTTTATTGTAACAATTCCATTTGCTCACCTTCCAATTAGTATTGTCAGTTTCTCTGAGACAAAGACTAATCCAATCAAGTGTTGCAATTCTTTTGAGGTTACTCCATCCATCTTACTTCCCAGTATGTAATAACCAAACTCTTCTTACTTCTAGCATAGTTGGATAAAAAGTTCCAGTCATGTCACAGCCATTCCATCACATATCTGAAACATTGACTTTAGGGGGTATGGGGTGATATGACCTAAACAAAATGGTGTTTCTTTATAAAAAATAGATAAAAAAAACAAAAACCTAAATACCTAGTAGTTTAGAATTATAGAATTTACGGCACAATGTAGAACAAAATCCACCATCATAAAGAATGACACCATTTGTATATGTGTTTTCATCATATGGGGTGCTAACTTCACTGAGGTGGTTTGAATGACTCAGTATAGCTTTCCACTGATTTGCTGTGAGAGGTGCACCTAGATCTTTCTCTCACTGTGCTTTTTATGGATGCACTACAGTAGAAAAAGAAAAGAAAAAAGGCATGGCATAATAATCCCCTCCCGAGGGGAGGCAGACAGAGTACAGAGTAAAGAGATTGACATGGACAGTGGTATGGGAGGCCCAAGAGACCAAGAGGAAAGAGTTTGCAAGTGAGCTGGAGAGTGAGAGTGGGCAAAATAGTTTCTTCAGGATTGTGAAGCCAGATGGTGAAGGAGAGACGTGATGTGCCCAGCGCCAGCTGTGCAAGGGATGAGGATTGTAACATTGTTACAGTGGTGGAAAAAGTACTCAAATGTTTTACTTAAGTAAAATGTAGATGTAGCCTACTCTATTACAGGTAAAAGTAAGAGATTTAAATTGTACTTGAGTAAAAGTACAAAGGTATTGGCATCAAAATGTACTTGAAGTACCAAAAGTAAAAGTTCTACAGTAAGTTGTTTGAAAATAGAAGATCTACAAGCTCACAACGCGTCGCGATTCGACGCGTTGTGAGCTTGTAGATCGGCTATTTTCAAATAGCCTAGGTATACAATAGGGCTAAAGTGGTTAATGTATGTTTTATATTGTAATAATTTATATATATGCAAAGTAACTAGTAACTAAAGTTTTCAAATCATTGTAGTGGAGTAAAAGTACAATATTTGCCTCCGAGATGTAGTGGAGTAGAAGTAAAAGTATTGGAAATTGGAAATACTTCAACATTGTCTTCAAAAAGTACAGTACTTGAGTACATGCAATTGGTTACTTTCCACCACTGCTGACAACAGAGGAGTGAAGGAAGTGTGTCGAAAGTAGCCTACATTAAGAGGTTGTTGAACATGGATAATGACCGGGACGGAGAGCTGGGATGTGACCAGGTCGACAGTGAGTGTAGGCTGACTGGTCCGGTCAACGGAAGTGGTGAAAGATCTGAAAGACACGAAGCAGGGCAAGAATCTTACATGTATGCGAAAGCCTGTAAAACTTCAGAATAACCAGTAAAATCCCAACCTTCCCGACACTGTATACATTAGCCACATGTACATTAACCACACTTTTGATTGCATGTATACATTAACCACACTTTTGATTGCATGTATACATGCAATCAAAGGTTGTTGATACTCTGCTGAACTGTACGTGGGAATGCCGAACAATGTGTCTTCCCAGAACGTTGTGTTCTGGGAAGACACATAGCCAACCTGGTCTCACGAATAGCTGCTACAGAGTTCCCCCTTCAGGTGAAACTCCGTATATTAGGCATCTATCCTGATCACTTTGCACCGGTCTGCAAGATAGCACCCTTTTATTGATATGTGTCTGCTTCAGACTAGGAGAGTGATCGCATTCAGGTGGAAAAGTATGATTGGCCCTAGACTAAATAAATTCAGGAAATATGGGACACTTTTATGCAATTCCTGTCTACTAATGCCTACTGTACCTGCCGCTAACCCTATTGAGAGCACAGACATTACAGCCTTTAAAAGGGTTTGATTGCTGAGCGAGGGGAACTCTAGACATGGTAAAATTGGGCAAAATTGACTGTGATTTACCAAACACACTTTTCAGTAAGTTACATAAGAACATTTCCATCACTGTAATCAAATCTCAACTTCCAGAGATACAGTATTGGAGTATAAGCTTTTAACTTCCAACAGATTTCCACCCAAAAAAAGATTTATTTTGCTGCAGATGAGTAAACCTTAAAAACCGTAATTTTCACTGCTCTTAATTACAGGCATTATTCACCTAGCCATGTAATTGTTTTAGTTGAGATCGGTCTTGGGGGGATACTCTGCTTGTCAAGCCAAGTAAGGGTGCTACATGCTAGGGGCGTTCTGACTGCAATCAATTAATGAATGCATTGAAAAGCACTGTGAGGAAGGAGATCACCAGATGAATACCAAATGGCCTCTCAATTTCTGTTCCTTAACTTCTAATTCGTTTTTCATTACAGCTGGGCTGACAGACTGGCTTTTTGCTCTGTTTGACTATTGGCTGGGGTCACAATAAAATCCTGTGTTTGCCAAAGGGGCTGCATGGGCACTGGGGAACAAGTGTCCCAGTTATGAAGAGAGTACCGTACAGTATCTCCTTTTGAATCAACCTCCACCTCCGGCCAGACTAAACATACAGTACACAATACCACATCCTTTTGGGAGTGTATATCATAGCAAACTGGGGAGACTAAAAGATGACCATCAGGCTTTTCATGAGTTCACTTTAATCACAACTTCACACTGTGACTGAGAGAAATTAATGTCTACATTAAACGGCATTTACACCTCTAGTTGTTAAATAGCATTCATATATTACACTGTTAAAGTGCAAGGACACTTTGGTAGAGGTTTGGGTTAGTGTACTTTGTCACGATGTAACTAGTCCAATTGGCGAGATATATCGCTCCGTTGCGCTGTTGATTAGAAAATCAAGGCCCCCATACCCCACCTGCAGACCATCTCCGAAAAAGAAATGAAAGATTAACCATTATTCATTAACATACTTAATTGCCATTATTAAATATAGGCTAATACCGTAATCTTATATAAAAAGTCTTCAGAATATTTAAGGTCGATGATGACAGGGCCATGCTCAAAACGCACCCTTTCTATTAATACCATCAGAACCAAAAATTATAGACAGTAAAATGTCAAAGCTTTGCATTGATGCCTGTCCCAGGTCACTGCCAATCTGAGCCAATACTTTAGCTTAGACTAGACTAGAGTGACCAGGTGTGCCGAATCCTGAACCCTGTCCCGTTTGTCCCGAAAACTTGAGTTGGCTTTTCTTTCCTTTTTCAGTTTTTTAAATTAACATAATAAACATTATAAGGATACAAATAAAAGCAGCATGCAATCATGCAACATCTCAGTGGCACTTCCTCATAGTAAGTTTAAATAGTATCAAAAAGAGAGCCCTGGTTCCCCTGAATAAAACTGCAGGTAACACTTGATTTGATTGACTCGATTCGTGCTGGCGGTCATTGCCCTATTGCAGACCTCAGAGGGTAAGTATCATATCACATAATATTTCAAGTGCCACCCCAATAAAATGACTGGACCTAGCTTTTGTGCTTTCTCGTCTCATAGGATCATGAATATGGACCCTCGGCTGCGGATCAAGGGATTCCATGGACTATGGCTGGGAACTGTTATTAAAGTTGTTATTGTTACTATCTTGAATCTCTGTTCTCCATCTCTGCCTCTCTATCACATTCTTTGAAATTACATTTTTTTAGACTTTTCTGTGACCTTTTTGATCATGCACTGTAATTCTCTTATTTTTTCCCTTCTATTTTTTTTTTACATCTTTGTACTTGCTATTCTAAACGCCTTAATAACTATTTTTAATTGTATTCAAATGTCCTTTTATAATATGTCTTCATGCTCTTAATGTTTTGTGTAAAGTATTTTTAATTGCCTTGAAATGTGCAATACAAATAAACTTGCCTCCCTCTCCCTCTCTCTCTCTCTCTAACCAACTAGTAGAGGTAGATTGCCGCCTACCTCAGGTTCTGTTGGAGGTTTCTAAATGGACGTTTTTTTTATTGCCGCCGTTGCCTAGTGCTTGCTCATGCGCATGGGGGGTATTGTTGGGCATCTGTAAATTAGAAAGTATGGTCTTGAAAAGTGTCATTAGATGAAAATGGACATGACCAGGTTTCTGGGTTTCATACAGGGCTACTCTGCTACATACAGTAAAATCATTGAAAGCAGTGATGGAAGAAGTACTCAAATGTTTTACTTTACTTAAGTAATAGTATCAATTCCCTATTGTAGAAATAGTCTGTTGGTACAAGTACAAGTTCGGTATTCAAAATTAACCTACCCTTTCCAACTGGCCACCCTAGTGGCCCCTAGTGCCCCCCCTGGGGACTGCAGACCCCACTTTGAAAACCTGTGAACTAGACAGAGGCCTTACTTTTGTCTTCACACGCAGGTCACACACAGAAGATCTGCAATAGGCCTACCTATTGTGATCATCTTTGTAATGAAAACCACTAATAGTTACATAAAGCCTATTTCATTCACGTTTCTTTTTCTTGTATTACGGTGCAATATCCCCCAATTTGCCCACCCAAAAAGAAAATCCTGGCTACGCCACTGGTTAAACGTCTAGATAATAGATGCCCTTTTTATGACTAGTCTCTTCCCCACTGGGATATGCCACTACTAAGTAGAGTAAAAAGCAATCCTCATGCCTGTGTAAAGTACCCCCGGTTTTTACGTTTAGAACATAATAGCTTATTGACGTTGGGGAATCTTCTTAAAATTACACATTTGAATAGCAGCAGATATATTTATATATATATATATATATATATTATATGGTGAACACTAATATACTTTATTCAGAAACTGTTACCTACAAATGCAGTTTGTTGTAACTCCACAAATACATTTTGCCCAATTATTGTACACAGTATCTCTACAGTCCTTAAACCAAACAGGTCTTTCAGATTTTTTATATTCCATCTTGATTGGCTAAGATTGGTTTCCAAAGTTTGCAGGAGTGCTCCGTTTAGAACAAAATGCCTCAAAACATGAACGGAGCGTGCAATTTCCGTGTGGCACGCACATTCCAACTAAGCAGAGGAAGAAATGCCACTTGATTTTTTTGTAATCAGCCTCATGACCGAACAAGCCGATTCATGTTTTTACCCTAACTGCACCGATCTGTGTAAAACTTTGTATGCACACTGCCTGACTTATGTAAAACACATTTTTGATATTACTCCTTCAGATTCGATCGAAATTTCACGGTACACATGTCATGTGATCAAGACAGATCTGTTTGATTTGTCATATTCCATCCTGATTGGCTAAGATTGACATCTAAAGTTTGCAGGAGTGGTTTGTTTTGAACAAAATGCCGCAAATCATGAACGCAGCTTCCGATTGCTGTGAAACTTTGCACGCACATTTGCACTACGTTTAGGAGCACTTTTTTCTAGTTAAATATGCCATTACTTTGTTGTTGTGGTACATAACTATACATTCATTTCATCCCAGTCAAATATTACTCAACTGTAAGTAAAGGTTGCCCAGTCAAAACTGTAATTGAGCTAAAGTAAATTGCTTTTAAAAACACTTAATACTTATGTAATTTGACTTTTCAAATCATTTCTTGAATTATTTACTTAATCAATATTTCATGAGTAATATAATTGTTTGTAAAATTGTATTCGTCATTAGTAAATACAAATATTTTTAAAGGTTATTTTGCATGGATTTGAATACATGTGTGCTTTGAGATTTGAACTTGCCCTTTGGTGTCCCTTGGGCACAAGAAGTTTGAAAGCCACTGCTCTAAAAGTATATTTGTGTTGTAATCAAATCAAAGCTGTTCCATTTGTGTGCAACCGGATGCAAGGATACAAGTTACAGTAGGTGTATCCTATTCATGTCGTTCCGTAACATCAGAGGCCCCTAGACATGAAAACGAGACCAATAGATAATTCTGTAGTATTGAATCTGACATGTAACACTATAAAAGGCTTTATTACAAAGGCTTTTAAAATGGTCTTTGTTAGTATTGTTTTGAATTCAAATAAATGGTTTTGACAGGGGCTAAAACAAAATGATAGAAACAGCCCTTCGTTAAGACTTTCAATATTAAGATACTGATTAAAGAACCCTTCTCAAAATGTGAGAGCGCAGTGAACTTTTCTCTTGATCTCACAAAGAGGGATCTTTGATGACTTACTACTTGTACTTCTGAATAAGTTATTATCTGCTCTTAAATGATTAAACCCTAAGTTTCTGTCAAAGTGGAAGACTTGGAAGAGTATCTTAAAACAAGCAGTCAAATTAAATGCAACTGAACTGTAGCCTCAAATGTTTCTTTTTATTATCAGATTGCAACTAGGCAACGGCACACAACTGCAAAAGTACAATCATTTAAATAATAATAATAATATGAAGGATACATTTAAAAAAATCACATCAATGTGATATACTTCAAGAGTGGCCATGATATTCATGGCATCCTTACTTTCTCTGCATTTGAAACCACAGCGAATGTCTCAGTCAGAGACGTGGGGGAGGGGGGGGGGGTCTGCCTGGAGCTTTCTAGGATTCTTTCTATACAGTAGCCTGCTTGTCTTTTCCCTGCTGATTTATTAGACTCAGTTTAACTAACAGGAGGCCTGGTGCAACTCCTCCTCCGGTGAATTATAAAAATCATTTCCCATTAAGCAATTTAATGGCGAGAGAAGAAATCCAAGGACACCGTCAATGTTATAAGATTATCACTTCAAAGACATCCTGTTGACACTGGAAACTGTTAATGATGTCATGAATGAATCATGAGTGCTGTTTTTTTGGGGGGGGGGGGGTCGGAGGGGCTGTTCTCCTATACCCAGCAGTGTGGTCCGGCCTGGGGTCTGCACGGTTTGAGATGACCTGCAGTAAGATATAGCCCACTGCACCACCTCAACCTCACTTCCACTGTCTCGGTCGGTGGGGAAAAGAGTGAACAGGGGGAGCTGGTGGGTGTTTTCTTTTTTTTAAGATGATGAAAGACAAAGGCACTTTTGACGGTCACCTTTATTCCTGGATCGTCCACCGCGGTGTCGGGGTAACGAGACAATTAAGCGAGGACAAACGCTGTGTTAATCTGTGTCCTAAACGTGGGACATCAGCGGGGATCATTAGGTTCCCTCGTTATCTGTAAGTAATGCTGAGGAGCATATCTGAGCTGAGCGACCACAAGCCCCCCCCCCCCCCCCCCCCCACCGCTCCCTCTCTCTACAGTTCTTGGTAATAGAAGAATAGGCACGCTGCAGCCATCTGTTACTCGGCAACTATACATCATTAAATTGTGTCATCACGAACATAAAAAACATTTCTTGGGGTGTAGGCTACATACATTAGTTTACACAGCAAAAAAACATTTCCTTGGCTCCTAGTACATGTGGCATTCAAAGGTCTCTCACGCAAGAGTATTATTGTCAAATGCATTGTGATAAGGTCAAGATCTATCAGTTCCAATAACAATTGTGAACTTACATATACAGCAGGTCAATATTTCGCCAAATCTACAAATCTACTGCCTCTAATATACAGTCCCGCAGTATTAATTGCACAAGGGTTTTCTTAGCTATTATTAACTGTTTGGACAAAATAAAAAGTAGGGGATTTATATTGAGACTGGGACTGTTTGTTTTCTTTTCTCTTTTTCTTTCTTCTTGCAAGCATTCCAGTGCATCAACACAACGGTACAAGTACTTGGTTACTTTCCACCACTGCTCTTCTAGACCAGGGGTCTTCAACAGGGGGTCCGGGACCCATAGGGGGTCCTCAGAGTTACTACAGGGGGTCCGCCAAATCTTTGTGTGATATGATTTTTTCCCCTTAACCACTTGAACCTATAGAATCCCTTTTCTGAGGAGAATTTTACCAATCTACAAGATCTACAAGCTCACAACGCCTCACGCTGCGAGGCGTCGTGAGCTTGTAGATCGGCTATTTTTGGCAGAGAGGTATAGGTGTATAGAGGGGAAAAAAGAGCAGACCACGTAAACAAAAAAAGTTTAATCTAAAACACAATTTTATACAATATAGAGGGGGTCCCTGCTTCATCTCTCTCTCAGCTAGGGGGTCCTTGGCCTGAAAACGTTGAATACCCGTGTTCTAGACGGCTTTCCCCTTAGGTACCATGCAGTGAAAACCTTGTTATTTTAGCTTACACGTTGCCTAGTGAATGGCTCAAAGACGGGTTGGAGGGGGATGATTCTTCAGAGAGAGGGTGTGTCTGAGCCTGACCTTACTGGCGTCATTTAATTGGAACAAAACTCTATTAGTGATCAATACATCATTTCAATAGACACTTTAAACAGAGCCTACTGTACTTGCCAGCTTTCCATCTCATGGATGAAAAGGCATGTCACTATGACTTAGACATAGCCATAAACAAACCCGATACGCCCATATATAGGCATGTCACTATGACTCAGACATAGCCATAAACAAACCTGATACGCCCATATATAGGCATGTCACTATGACTCAGACATAGCCATAAACAAACCCAATATGCCCATATATAGCCATATACTGTATGGAGATCCGGTTGTCTTGAGCCACAGATCCGACCGCTATCTATATGCCCATATATAGTCACATGCATATAAGGGGCCAACAGACTTCAAACTCGGCGCGCACATCGGCAAGGACTCGAGGGAGTGTGGTGCCCGCCACGGAGTCGTCCAGATATAGAGATCTCCATGTACTCTAGATGTGAGGGCCGCGTAGCAGCCTGAACCTCTAGTCTTATAACACTTGACCAACTTCTTCCTGTGCAAGAAATGTAGGCTATGTCTCATCATTTGGGTGAACTATTAAACTTAAAAATAAAAAAAACCCAGCTTCAAGTTAACTATGAGTGACCCTCGTGCGCTACATGATCAGCAGGTTGGCATGGAAAAATGATCAGTAAGTAAGTAGGACAGCGAACATGCAGCTCCGAGAGCAATCGTTCAAGGCTGTCAGGGGCTGCGTGGAAGAGGCGGGGTGGAAGGAGGGTGTTGCTGGGTTGTAACACACCACACAGACTGTGGCTCAGCATCTAAGGTCAACACTGAACCCCCCACACCCCCCCGCCAACAACCCGCTCATCCACGAGCGCTCCCCATGCACGCCGGCGGGCCAGCGTTGTCCCCACTGACCGCTGTGATCTGCGGCCAAATGGCGTCTCCCTCTGCCCGATCAGACCCAGCACCTCTTGTTCGTTAGCCAACTGGCCATCTTCCCTGCAAGCCAGGGCCAGGGCTCCTCCTGGTTCCGTATGTTCTGTCCTTTTTTTAGGCCCGGTGATGGATGCCAACCAGCCAGTCGTCCCTGGACACCCTCAGAAGCTGAACCAGAGAGGGGGATTAGACACATTTCTCTCTTTTTTCCTTTTGCAAAAGGGGATGGATGAGCGTAATCACCTATAATCTCAAATTCAAGGCCTCTTGATAACTAACCAGGGCTGTTTTGGCCGTTTGGAGCAGTTCCCTCTGGTCACCTACTTAGACCATGGAAAGGGGCTGTCCGTGACAGCCAAAAACCTACAGAGTGGAAATGGGATGGATTTGGACAAGCACTGGCATGGTTAAAATTAAAATGATCAGCTCAATATTTTATGCCCATGAGGACTGCACCATCAAAACCGTGGTTCACTCAGCAACGTACAATTTACAATTCAAGCATTTACCAGATGCTCTCATCCAGAGTGACTTGCAAAGTGAAACCTGACCCCAAAACGCAAACTGTAGGACGCAAGGTAATTTGGGGCTGTAAACCCCTGGTTATTGATCCTGGAGCCACTGTGGCTAGAATGGAAACCCTGGGTAAGTTTAGAAGTCCATGTAATAAGGGAGGATGCGGGGGCACTCTGCACTCACTCTCTCTAATCTTATCAACCCCCAAGTGGTGCAGCTGCATCTTAACCAACCGGTAAGATGCAGTCCCTAAAATAGCAGATCTGAAAGCTCACGCGCATTTTAATGCGGCCATTTTTGCCAAAGAGATTTGGTGTAGAGGGAGAAAAAAAAAGAAACAGGCCTAGTATAGACAACTGAGGAGTCCTGAAATATATAGGAACAACAATTGCATGCACACAGACACGCGCACACACAACACACATGCACACAATATATTGCATGGAGGTGACGCTTCGTAAAGGTGACTTACCTTTGTCACCATCCATCACAAGTGGAAGAAAGACAAAGGCGGTAGGAGTGCTCATGCAAGTTAAGCACTCGCCATACTGTCAGGGATATATCGATATCGCAAGACAGCCATTGCACCGCGGCTGTACTCGAAAATAAAATTCCTGAAAGAAAGAATAGCAGCGAGGAGAGGTGTGAAAATTAAATGTCAATGCTTGACAGGGACGTCTGAGAATTAAGCTGGCAGTGAAGTGTGACAAAGAGTTGTTCGGTGACAAGGCAGGAGAGGAGAATTGTCAACACTCTCTTCCTTCCAACAAGTGCTGGCACCCTAGGAGCGTGGTGAGACAGGGCTGGCATAGAGGGAGACGGAAGAAGAAAAAAAAGAGGGGTGAATGTACGCTCGGCTTGTGTATGTATACGCATGTGTGTATCCATGTCAAATAAATAGATGAAGGAAAGTACGGTGTGAATGCATGCAACAGAAATATATGACTAGTGGATTATTTCCTGTCATTTTTGGGAGACTAGAAATAATGAACCCATGCCAAATAATGATATGAGCAACAAAAAGAAAAAACTTGAATGGATTATATCAAGGGAATTCAAGTATCTCAATGCTGTCACCAAAGGTTTTCTACGAGAAATCCGGAGAGTTGGTTTAACTCCGGAAGTGTAACTTTTTTTGTTAACACTCCGTTTGTATCAGCACATATTTTACGGTGTACTGTAGATAGTGAAACGGTTGGCTACTGCAAACCTACCAAAAGCTACCAAACACAAACTTCTTAAGACCCACATGCCCTGGTGCAATGTGTTAAAAAATGCATATCACTGTTACAGTACAGTATGTGTGGGATTGCTTGCTGACTTACAGTCTCATTCCTAGGGCACTGCACTATGTTATTCATACTCCTATGCCCTTGCTTGCTATCTGCCCAAATGGGATAGGACACAGTTTTGATGATTTTTCTGTCTTCTCAATCATTCTCATGGTGAGAGAGTTTAGGACTCCCATACTGTCAGAAATGGTGAGATTGTCACCGTTGAAATAAAAGGGCTGTCATGCATTTCTAATCTGCGTTTCATTCAGGCACCGATACGCTTTGTGTCTTCTTGTCTTTAATCTCGCCGTCTATCTGTGTACTCACAAACGTCAGGAACAAGCCCTGAGAGTCATGCTAATTAGATTTACTGTAAAGTATGATGCAGAAAGAGAGAGAGAGAGAGTGAGTGAACACCAAAGCCTTTGCTATAGCCATCTACACAGGAGACGGAGCATTTTCTCTCAGGCTCTGTTCACCTTTGATTATAATCACATCTCAATGGGACCGACGGGTTCTGAAAATGATATAGAAACCTGAAGAGTTCACTACTGCTAGACTCGCACCTTTAATGAAAATTGCTCCGCCAAGTCAACATGAGCCACTGTGTTCCCTGCTTTTCAAAGACATAAGGAACCAAGCCTTGCTGCCGGTCTGTGCCGCCTTCCACACGTTTCATGAATCACATCCCGAGTCGGTGTTTGATCAGTGCCCCGTGGCACCCGGACACCTTTGTATAATGACCTCGTTTGATTGCAATGAGTAAAGCACTTCTCCATTCGTGAATCATTAAGCATTGGTTATGGTCAATCTGTTGCATGAACTATGGATTGAGGTAATGTATCCGAGGCTATAGGTGTAATATGCTATAGCCTCTCACACATGTAGCTTCGATTTAAAACAGCACAATTCAAGACGCGTTTAATTTTAGATCCAGGAAATTAATTGAGATGATTGCAGACAAAAAGGGGAAAAACAGGCAAGTCTACAACAACGCAGGAAAATCAGTACAGTATCGTTTATCCCGGATGGTTATATGATTAGGTTATGATATATCATGTGTGTAATGTTGACATTTTGACCTGAGGGTAGAACTTCTTTTTTTGTGGCAAGAATGCACGGTTTCATGGCAATCAGCCCATTATATATTTAGATATCTTGTGCGCAATTGGAGTATTTGGCCTAAAGGCCATGGGAGTCACCAAAATGTGTTGGTTTAATTCTCCACGGGGGCATGAAGGCGCAGAACAAATTCTATGGCAATCCAGCCAGAGGTTTTTGAGATATCTTGTTTGGGATGGAAGTGTGGGACATATGGACAGACCGACATTACTATCCCTTTCTAGCAGGGCTAAAAACGCTGTTGACGTTGTATCAACAAAACATGACAACAGGGGAATCATCATGGTGGCTGGATTTAATAAACAGTGACAGTGAACAAGCCGGCGATACTGTATGTGCTTGAGAGATCAGGAGAAAAGCCTGATAACCGGAGCTCAGAGGAAGGGAGGCAGCTGCACTGCGGGGCAGTGAAGCCGAAAGACAGCCTATACGTACTGCTTTGAGAAAGGATGAAGGCAAAATGTATACTTCGGCGAACGACCATGTCCTATGGCGAGTACAACGCATATTCAACTTTAAAAAGAAATAACGTCAAAAGTACTGACGTCGCTCGTGAAGCCCCGGGCGTCACAACGGCTGGCTGTGTGTCCACTTTAACACACGAACACTGTCCTCGGAGAAAGGTTGAGATGAGTGGGTGGACTGGGATGAAGATGATGATGGGAGGAGGAGAAAAAAAACGTAGCAAGGAGTGTCAGTTACGCAGACGGACTAAGACAATGACTGTTAGCCATCAGCCGTGTTGCAATGCTTGGGGGAGTGAAATTGATGAGTTCATCTTCCTCTCATTATTGTCATGATGGATCAGATTGCTGACTTCCCTCAAAGGCGACTTAATGACTCGTTGACACAAATCTGAGTGGCTTCACTGTAGCGTCCATTAGCGAGCAACACAAAGCTCTCAGATGTGCTTAAACAAAATTGATAATTACCCCAGCGCCTTCATCTTTGTAATGAATGGCATTAATAAAGGAACAATTCATATTGCGTTTGATGCTTTCAATCTTGTCAACGACTTGTCCCGGTTTGTCCCTGTTTTGAATAACAGGGTAATTAAATCTAACTTTCATTCATCATTCCTTTGTATGATCTGTCGGCGGGTTTGTCACGATTCCAAACCAATAAAAGACATTGCAGAAAGAAAGTTGTAGATCTAAAGGCCACAGCGGATTTAAGGCAGGTAAGGGTTTTCCCAAAATGTGAACTGACCGAGTCACCGACATCATGTGATTGTGCTTTTCTCCCTGCAGACCTCATGCAGTACAGGCTATGTAAACAAGGTGGCAATATTACCATAATTACCACTCCTTCCATCTTGGCCAGTGCACAGCACATTCTCCTCTTCTCCTTCACCCATCCCATTCCGTCCCATCCTACCGTCCCCCCCTCCCTCTCTCCTCCACTCGTTTCTGTCGTTCCTTGCTGTTGTTAATGCCCAGGCTCTAATGGGGATGGCGTCTCCTCTGACGAGGCTTAAAAACGTCTGTCTGCCTCTCCATCCCCTTACTTATTTAATAATGAGACCGCACAAGGCAGTGTCTCTATTCATAATGGGGCAGCGGCGGAACCGTCTAGCTTGGCATACAAATCATGGCCGACCGTGGCGATATACAGTACAGTGGTAGAGGGCTAATTGAGAGATGAATTAGACCTCTGCTGCTGATGGACTAAAGATGCACTTGAACCTACAGTAACAGTTTAGTGGTTGCCAATGAACAGCGGTGGACGCTTTTGTGAGTCCGCTCACACACACACACACAGCGGGCATGCTGCTATTGGGTTGTATGTTTCCACGGTCCACCCTGTGTCAAGGCAAAAAACACCTCAAGTGAGTGTAAACACTTCTTTGCAATATTTTTTTCTGATTCCATTCAGTTTTTTTTAATTTTGTTTCATCAAAAAAAGTGCATAAAAACTGGTGGATGGAATCCACAGCTAATTCACTAATTGAATCATAATAATTACAAAATAAATGAATTAATTATGAATATATATATTTATGTATTATTCCAATTTATGACTATTACTAGCAGGCTAAAGGCGGCTATACATCCTTCAACCGACACGTTCGGACAGTCTACAAAATGACGTAATTCAGAACGTCGGCAGTGCCTGTCAGAACAAAGTTCGGACTTGCTTGCATCTCCGAGGTGTTTTAACTAAAGAAAGTCTGGGGAGAATTGTGTGTGATTGGTCTGACCTTCACGGGCGTGATTTACTATCCCCGTCAGGCCGGAACGGCCGAAGGCGAGGGATTACGTTTTTAGCTACTGTGCGTCTATCCATCCATCCGTCTGTCTGTCTGTCCGTCTGTCCGTGAACAGCTAATCTCGGGTACCGCTGGATGGCACTGTGTGAAACGTTGCGTGTTTTAGGACGACGGTTCTTCTTCCATTCCATTTCTGAATGGAGAGAGGCGCGCATCTCTGCGCAATGGAGAGAAGGACGGCCCATGTTTCCTTTTTGCTTGATATCGTTTGATGGCGATACAATCATGACTGGACCCTTCACAGCTAATAGAGATTTTTTAATTTTAAGAATCGGCTCAGAATTGAATGAGTATGGCTATTTGTGAAGCTCTTTCTGCTATAAATATGCATCCATGCGTTCAGGGCGCCTGTCGGCGACCAAACCAGTTTTTACAATTCGGCTGATTGCAAATGAGCCTCATTTGAAAACAAAGGCGACTTGCTGTGGTTGGCTACAACAGAAGAGGGTGAGGGGCTGCTAATGTTGTTATGTTGATTTTTTGTTTTTTTCCCCCTGGCGGATCTTGCCCCTACACAGGGAGAAGCAGGGTTTACAGACCGGGCCACGGCCTCGTTGACCCCAATGACGGTACGCCTCTGTATAGTGGCACCATGAAGCCGATATTTGCAAAACGCTTTTTTAAAATATACCTTATATATTACTCCAACAGATTTTGTCCAAACCTCACGCCAAATGGTCTCTCCATTCTGCGCTCTCTCCCTCTCTTCCCCTCTATCTCTCTTCCTCTTTGTGTTTCAACCAAAAGGCAAACATAACAACTAAACAGATCATTCCTAACCTAATAATAACATTGCATTATTAATAATAATGAATACTTTTACTTAAATAAAACATGTTCTACTTTTTCCACCACTGAAGACCCAGCGTTCTGTCAGAACATATCAGCAATTTTATTTGTTCATGTTTTAATTATCTACTTCAATGTCACTTTGGCTTCATAGGCAGACTACTGATGTTAAAGGTGCACCTATTGCATTGTGTAACATCATGACTTTATAAAGAATACTGCATACTGAACCTATGAAGCCATTAGAAGCTGTAATTGTTTGGCCCCTGTCCCTAACAGACAAGTTCACAAAATCTAATGTTACAGGGCTAAACATTATGGCGATGATCAAATTCTGAGTCTAAAGGAGTCTAAAATAGCCTTGTAAAATAACATTTAATTCTTCTCTATTAATGCCGGCGACTGTCGGCTCGCACCATCTCATTTGAAAGGAAACGGCAATTTCTCCCAGGGGTGAGATGTACTTGTTTGGAGTATGATTGCACTATGAGCCTTCTTGATGGCCCTAATTGAAGACATGAAAGTTAATAATTGCCATGCACTGAGTCATCCTCATAGCCCTAGACACATGCGCGCACAGATGCACAGGATGAGACATAATAGACATAACACCTAAAATTGACTCCTAGTTGGGTGGCTGACAATATGATCATATTTCACTTGAGTAATTCGTTCTGTTCTCTTTCTCCCTGTGCGTCTTTTAAAACAAATGACAAAAGAAAAGAGCGTTCCTTCACTTAAGGTGAGCACTCGACAACACTTTAATTTCTGTTGTCAGACAGAGCTGATTTGTAAAATGTAAATGACTAAACTTTACATAATAGAAGCAGGTTGATGTGGTCTCTCCATAACAAGCAGACCAACTGAGACCGTCGGAGCATTCCAAATCTCCATTGTAACCCGGTGCATCTTGAGAAGCCCATCTGGGGTTTTGATATAGATTTTTTTCCTTTCCATATAAAAATTATAGTTTTCTTTTTTCATTTTGTTTAGTTTTTATCATGTGTCATTTTTTAAATGTGCAACAAACTAAACTAAACTAATCTTGAAGATGCAGAGATAGACAGTTTTATTAAGCTGATGCTCGCATGCGCTTAACAAAGAAGCCAAGGCAGGCCAGTGGCCGCCGGTGGGGTTTTAACCATGTTATATTTTTTTTCGATGCATTCGAAATTGACCTCGAGTGTACCTCGGTCACGAGGAGAGGCGGCAGAGAGACATGGTGAAAACGGACGACCAATTACTATTTTATAATTGGACGTGGCTTTAATGAGGCTTGAGGATGCAGACTTTAGCACCTTTTGTCAGCCGGAGCCCCGGACAGGGGGCAGCCCAATCAAAAGCATGTCCTCATTAGCATATCTAGCATATATACAGGTCTCTGAGTGAGCAGCACTTCACACAGATTCTCCCTGCGTCGTGTTCCCCGGGAGAACGGCGCTCGTGCCCTTACTTCTAATGTTAACGTATATATCATGACGTTTTTTCCTCAAGCGAGCATGCAGATAAAAAATAACTTCAGTGGCAACAGTAAGGCGTACGACTACAATGACCTCGTATTTGTAAACACGAGAAAATAATGTAAGCATCAAACCAAAACAAGCCCGAGCACACAATGTACTGTATGCTATTACTTTCATTATGTTGTTGCTGTTCAAGCAGAGTTCTTCTAGGTCAGCTGTGATCTTAACTAAAGGCAATTTCCTTTTAAAATCTCTATAATAAATCTGGGCAATTTTCTTTTTAATCTCCTTTGCAGCTTGAAAATTCAGATAATGCAGGTCTCATAATTGTTAACAAAACTAGGAACTGACTTCATGTGCTACTGCTACTTCAGCAAAATAACCCCAAGTTTTAGCAATTTTAAGATGTCCCCAAGGAAGCTATTATGAAAAGGATTATGTACTGCATACACACACAAAGAGGTTTATGTAAGAACAAAAAATGACAGAACACCACCTGACTAAAAGCACAAAACAAAAACATTATAATGCTCCATACATTAGCTGTAAGGAACTGCAGTCACAACACCCTCATGGTAGCTGCGCACTCATATAGGCAAGATTATAAATGCTACTGTAGGTCTCTATACTAGTTAAAACACTTCAGAGTACTTAGCCAAGCCTTGTGTGTGTATTATTAGCTCTATTTGTTTAGTATTTGGTCTCAAAAGCTTTAGTTAATCTGTTGGATGGCAGAGAGAGGAGCTCTCACCAAGCATTTCAGGTATCATACCACATGGTAATTATTCATGGGTACACTTTACTAATGGGTGTTGACTCTCTGAGCATATTTGTGGCTCCCATCTGGCACCAAAGTAAACAAACCCCTTTTTTTTTTTTTTACAATTTCATCCAGATCCCCTGACTATTTGATACAAATTCTTGGACATTAAACTTGGGTCTTAACACAAAGCCAGTTGGGGACCATTGCTCTAAGTACCGTCATTCTCTTCCCCTCTCTCGTCTGATGCACATGGGCAGCTCTGAGTGAAGGCTAAATTAATTACTCTGCAAATGGGTGCCAGGGAATCATTTTTGATCATTATACACACCAAAAAAATAATTCCCGTTTCATGCAGTATGGGCAGTGAGCAGAACGTGTGTTCTCCTCTGCTCTCTCCTCTGGGATTATTATGAGCCTCACATCATCATATGGGTGAGTCAGTCGGTGCGCTAGCTAGAGTTCCGCTCCGGTGTAGAGAAACGTCATGCTTGGTCCATTGTGTGATTCATCACGTGCTCCACCACCATGCACAGACAGAACAATCTGCGTCGGTAGTACCGGTACAGAGCAACTTTAAAATCACTGCTCTCTCTGTTGCGTTGTTCTTTTATGTCAACGCGGCCTGCGCTTTGTCTGTAACAGTCGATGCCTCATTAGGGTAAGATCACTTAAACCATAATGTTGTCTCCAGGAAGGAGCCCGGCCATCCATATTTATGAAGGCGCAAACATAAAAATTGACATTTCAAACTTTCCTGTCTCAAAAAGTTATGACTCCCTGTCAGTTTTCGGGCACCAATCTGTGGGTAACCTTAGAGAGTGGGTATTCAATTACCAGCAGAAAATGCATTTGCCCTGACCTCTTTCGCTCGCTATGTCCTTCCAAGGGCTTTCCATTTAACAAGCTGATTAGCCTACCCGGAGCACAAATGGACTGACGGCTCCTTTTCTGTTTTTTATTATATGTCCCGTAATTCTTTAAAGGGATTCTAGGTAACTTAAAGCCTAGCATTGAAACACAGTCCTCTTTCTGAAATCTGTATTTTCCCTACTATTTATGTTTTGACATCCGGGTATCCAGCTCTGTCCGGGACGTAAATGAAACGCACGCATGTGCGCGTCCGTGTCCGTGTGGCGAGTTCGAGTGAAACCGAATGGAACCGAGTGCAGCCGACAAAAATGGAACGGCAGCCATTGTTTTCTCTGCTGTGTTTTTACTTTCGGTGTTAAAACTTTAAAACGCTCTCAAACTGAGGCACGGAATTTACTTTTAAGATAGCGTTTGGATAGAATTTAGTTGTTTAACTTCATATATGTGGTCAATTAATCATGACAGAGCCTATTTAAAAATAAAAAATCTGAGAACCGGCAGGGGCGGGCAGTGACACGTACTGTATGTATCCGAATAAAGCAACCTATTTTCGGCATAGCCCCTTCTAAAGTCCCCATGCGTCATATTTGCTGGTGCTGGGGAAAATGAGCTGCTGATTGGCTGAAGGAGAATGAACTGCTGATTGGCTGAAGGGGTTGTCAGTCAACGGTACTAGCTGTTTGACAACAGTTTTTTTTAATTTTTTTTTATCTCTGAAGTTGCCTAGAATCCCTTTAACTATTTCCTAGAAGCTAGCCTTGTTACCTCACGTCGTCTTTCACCCACTCTGTGATGTCATGATTACTTCAGACAGCAACGGGCACAAACGAACCTCCTCCGTCGTTACATTCTTGGGCATACCTGTAGTTGTTGGGTGACGACAGCCTGTAAATGCTTCTCCTTTTGCACGGCTTTTCCTCTTTTTCCTCTCATAATGAACGAAACTAACGTCCATTTCATGTACAGTGTATATATCTGCTGCTATGCTCACGGCACCTTACACGTTTAACCTCAGGTACATATACCGCACCGGATATATATTATGTGTAAATATGTAGTTACAAAAAAGAAAACATACCTTTCTCTCTCCCGTCGTCTTCTTCCCTTTTTGAGTGGTGCCAACCACTCCTACATTTGACCGTGTGCGTTTGTCCGTCCGAGCACGGCCTCAACAGTGTGTTCGTCCGAGCACAGCATCAACAGCTGCAGCTGATTGGAACACAAACATGCAACCAGTTACACTAATTCAACACAAACAAGAGACAGTGGAACACATGTGCCACTTAAAGACATGCATGCACACGCACACACACACGCACACGCACACGCACACGCACACAATCAAAGGCACCACTAACTTCACACTGGGTGTGATTTTTTTGTAAATAAAACCTTTCATACCTATAAACCTGTATTGTGACAATAAAGCCGATTCTGAAAACAGAGTGAAACACTTATGTTTTTGATGGTCAAAATAATGCAATTAAAGGTGACAGAATGATTATCTCGGCCAGGCTGAAGGCCGGGGACGGAGACTGTTGTTGTTTGGTACAGGCTATGTAGTGACGCATACTGTATAGGAGCTGGCCACCTGCCACTGGTGTTGACTGGTGTTAAGGTGTGACTCACACTGGACTGTATTAGATGTGCTATATATATGAGATTCTCTACAGTTGCTTCCGAAAGACGGTAATGGGGATGGACAAGTATATTTGCATTGTTTGACAGTGGAGCCACTGCATAACAAATTTGGAATCGGCCATAGGGACAATGTGAACAATGCAAATCTCTCTCTCTCTCGATCTCCTTTTTTGCCCAACTCAATGGCGCAAGTGCCAACCCCATCAAAATCTAATTTATATTTAAATGTATTTATTTAACCCATTAAGACCTGAGGCCGATTCTACTAATGCCTTCTATTACATAAAAAATATAAAAATATAAAAATGTAAAAAATGTAAAAATATTTTTTAAAAAACAAAGCAAAAATACAAACATTTAAAAAATATATCCCAAAATATGTTGTTCCAGAGATCCTCAGAAGCAAAGATTTGAGTTACAAATGTTAGCTTTAAAAGTATATATTCAAAGATTTGCACAACATTTTCACGATTTTAAAAAACAATAGCAGATCTAAGCTCATAGCACGGCACTCGGTGCCGCGCTATGAGCTTGTAGATCTGTTTTTTGAATAGCCCATTTTTGAATAGCCCAAAGAAATCTTGAAAGGACACACAGCTGCGTTCCCGGTCTAAATGGGTTAAATTCTAAAGCAGCTTTATTTATTCATCAAATATAATTGAGTAAATTGCCACCTTGTCTATTATGCTGAAACCTGAAACCATGGCATTTCAACTCACACGGGTTGAAGCCCTCTTTTCTATGCACACCAGGCATTTTATGGTAGGTTTAACAAGGGAATCTCAAAGGCTCATTAGATGTGTTCTGGCACTGCTCGGAGACTAAAGGGTATCTGCAATTCATATCTGAAGTGGCAGGCTACGCTCAAATAAGACACGGGCTATTAAACTCTGGGGACCCGCTATGAAACCAGGCTTCACAAAAACTTTGAGAGGAGGTACTCAGGAAAGAGGAATGTTTAATGTCCTAGTCTCCAGGGGAACATAGGTGCCCGCCATGACGGCTACCGGCCCCGCGGCCATCGTGGTGGCCATCTGTGGATTGGATCCGGGGTAAACTGATAGGGCACATCATTACTGGGCCTTGCACAATACTGGAGAGAGAGGGACCGACGCATACAGATGCAGAGGTAGGGAGAGAGAGAGAACACGCAAAGAGAGAGAGAGAGAGAGATGGAGAGAGAGGAGAGCACTGCCTAGGATCAGCCTAGCTTTAGCTCTGGTGAGGGCTCAGGCTTGCCCACATCTGCAATTCAGATGTGCACGCAGGCTGCTTGGTGTGTGCTGCGACAGGGCTGTGCCGGACCCGGTACATCTGTATCTCTCGCGGCTCTCTCTCGGCTGTGTGGAGGAGTGCTGGTTGGTGAGTGACAGCAGGTGGGGATGCAGCCCAATTAGAGGAGGGCTGTTGGAGGATGATGAATGTGGCTGGCTTAGAGAGCCTGGGAGGACCATAGGCAGAGGATGGCTCCGAGATGCCCACAGCTGTCTCACTGAATGAGTTTAACCCATTGAAGACCGGGGAGAACGTATCTGTGTGTAATTGTGTAATTTTTTTTTCTTTGGCTATTCAAAAATATTTTGGAAAAATCGAGAAAATGTGTGCAAATCTTTGAATATCTATTTTTTAAAGCGAACATTTTTAACTGAAATCTTTGCTTCTGGGGGTTCTACAAATGTCTTCTAAATCCTAACAGTTTTTTTGGTTGAAAAAACGTATGTTGCTACAATATCAGTGGTTCTCAAACTTTTTCATGTCAAGGACCCCCAGAATGATATGTATTTGGCCGCGGACCCCCATCTGAAAATATTTAGTTACAGGAACCCCCCAGAAGCAAAGATTTGAATTAAAAATGTTCTCTTTAAAAAAAATATATATATATATATTCAAAGATTTGCACACATTTTCAAGATTTTCCCAAAAAAATAGCAGATATACAAGCTCATAGCGCGGCACTCGGTGCCGCGCTATGAGCTTGTATATCTGCTATTTTTTAATAGCCCAAAGAAGATCTAAAAAAAATGACACAGATGCTGTTCCCGCTCTCATTGGGTTAAACATGCTGAGGGGCTCCTCCATACAGAATAATGGAGCCAGCATCCACAGGCCCTGCATGCGCTCTCCTGTCTCTTCCCACCTCTCTCTACTCTCTCTCTCACAGGGACTGACAGTTACGGGCTCACCTCTTTGACTGGCGTGGCCTTGAACTAAAGTTAGAGCGTGATGGGGGCTGACACTCGTCCCCCCCCCTGTTGATTCATATGGAAGGGAAAGTAAACACTGTATACTACTACTTTATTTTCATAATGCGCTGCTTTAGCTAGTGTAAGTTTAACCCGTTAAGACCGGCCGGGAACGCATCTATGTGTCATTTTAAGATGTCTTTTGGCTATTCAAAAAATAGCAGATATACAAGCTCGTAGCGTGGCACCGAGTGCCGCGCTACGAGCTTGTAGATCTGCTATTTTTTCGAAAAAATCGTGAAACATGTGTGCACATTTTTAATATATATATTTTTAAAGAGAACATTTTGAACTCAAATCTTTGCTTCTGGGGGTCCCTGGAACATAGATATTTTGAGACGGGGTTCCGCGGCCAAATATATATCATTCTGGGGGTCCTTGACATGAAACAGTTTGAGAACCACTGATTATAGCAACATTTAGAAGACATTTGTAGAATCCCCCAGAAGCAAAGATTTGAGTTACAAATGTTCGCTTTAAAAATATATATATATTCAAAGATTTGCAAAAAAATACAAGATACATTTTTTTTTTGCAGATCTACAAGCTCATAGCGTACGCACTCGGTGCCGCGCTATGAGCTTGTAGATCTGCTATTTTTTAACAGCCAAAGAAATCTAAAAATGACGCAGACACGTTCCCGGTCTTAAAGGGTTAATAGCGAGCACAGTGTGGACAGACGGGGGTAGTATGTGGAAATCGAATGCACGCACCATCCCACCATCACCTGTTGCCGAGGAGAATGAGAATGAAATGGAAATGATACACCGTCACTGTCACACTGTGTAGAAAAGCAGGTTGTTAAGAGTGTGTTTCTGCACAGAGGGCTACAATTCACACTTAAACGTAATGCAGAATACATGCCTTAATAATGGCAACCTCATTTCATACATCTGAACTGTATTTTCTTTTTTACATTACATTATTATACTGATTTGTTTCATTGTTGTTGTGTTTGTTTGTTGTGTTTAGGTTTTTTTTGTGTGCGTGTGGATGTGTGTGTGTGTGTGTGGGGGGGGGGGGGGTTCGGGTAGGTCGCCCTGGTAGCTCACCTACAGTAGCAGAGTGTCTACTATATTTCATTTTCATTTCATTTTCTGGCCCAGGTTCAACATCTGACCTGAAACCCTTCGCTGATTTGTCATTTTATTTTCCTAATCCCCTTTCTCTCTCTCCGGCCTTTCCTGTCTCTATACTCACTGTCACTATCTAATAAAGCAGAAAATGCCAACCCCCCCAAAAAAATGGTACCAAAAAAAAGTGGAGAATGTATTTGGTCTTCACTCAGATATCCCCAAAAACAGACAGAAGTTTTTAATTTCACAGATACGATAAGTATTCCGGATCAGAACGCATCGGCTTTGCTTTGACGAAAGAAGAAGCAAAAAAAGGATTATCAAACCCCATAAAATGATAAAACCGTAACAGAGAGATGGCGGCTCTATGGCACACCTCCCAGCTGAGGGAACCTATTCCAACTTTTTGTCAAAGAGAAGATTAAGGCTGGTTTATAATTCAATTTCATTACTGTATGATATACGGGGAGACTTTTCGTAGGCCATCCATCTACTCCTGTCTTTCTGTGTTCATTACCTTAATCCCATGGAGGCCGAAGGGAAGATGCTTAGCTCCCCATCTCCCTCCTCTATTGTAGGCCAGGTTCAACAATGTCTATATAATATATATATTTTTTTACAATGACATAGATTATATAAACTAAATTGCTTGTTTGTGTAGTGTGAGACGTAGATAGCGCTGCTTAGATTAATAATAAACCCCCCATGATATGAAGAAGATAGCTTTTCACCTGCTAAATCCCTTCTGAGTTACCTCACCTTGCATCAGTCGAGTGGGAGTGTGAGTGAGTGAGGCCACAGAAGGAGAACTGACGGATTACAGGAGATACATAAATTATCTTAGTGGAGACGGACTGTAAAACAAGGAAGATGTGTGTCAGAAGATTGAAAGGAAAAGGGAACAGGGCAATGAGAGATGGACACACTTGACAGATAGTCAAGACAGAGTCAGGCGAGTGTACTGTATATTGAGTATAGGTGCGTGAGAGAGAGGAAAGAGACAGGGCAGAGAGAGAGAGAGAGAGAGGAGAAAGATAGAAATGGCACATTCTTTATCATTGGTATGTGTTTGTGTTATCACACATGGCTTTGGGCTACTGTAGGACAACCACTGCTTGAACCAAACAAAGAAAATCATCATGTATTGTAGACTGTCTCCACTGTGTCTCCCATTCCATTAACCCATTAAGACCGGAACGCATTTGTGTCATTTTAGATTTCTTTGGCTATTCAAAAAATAGTAGATCTACAAGCTCATAGCGCCTACGAGCTTGTAGATCTGCTATTTTTTTTATCGTGAAAATGTGTGCAAATATTATATATAATATAAGAATAGAATATATATATGAAACAAATTTAAGCGAACATTTTTAACTCAAATCTTTGCTTCTGGAGGGGTCCCTGGAACAACATATTTTGAGATGGGGGGTCTGCAGCCAAATACATATAATTTTGGGGGTCCTTGACATGAAAAAAGTTTGAGAACCACTGATATTATAGCAACATAAGTTTGTTCTCCAAAAAAACTATTAGGATTTAGAAGACAATTGTAGAATCCCACAGAGGCAAAGATTTGAGCTAAAAATGTTTAAAAAAACATGTTATAAAAAATATACATTCAAAGATTTGCGCATATTTTCAGGATTTTTCAAATAAATAGCAGATCTACAAGCTCGTAGCGCGGCACTCGGTGCCGCGCGATGAGCTTGTATATCTGCTATTTTTCAATAGCTCAAAGAAATCTTAAAATGACACACAGATGCGTTCCCGGTCTTAATGGGTTAAGCCAGAAAGAGAAATGAGAGAGAGTGTGAAATTGACACTGCCCACATTCACCAAATGGTAGAAATAACACCATGCAGAGGATGTGTGAGGGCCCCGTGCTCAATCAACATCGCCAGTCACTTCACCACCAATCCATAAAACAACAGAACAATAATTCTGCACTAATTAGTAACGAAAAATAGCACCACCAAGCACTTGCCAAGTACTAATGGAAAAGCAAAAACAATGAGGGTAGAGAGACGCGGTGTGCCGTGCTGGGACTATATGCAGTCGAAAATGCACCAACAGAGACAAAGAACAATTATCTAGGATTAACCAAGCCAAACAATGTTATATGTGCTACTTTCAATTAATAACGCAGATTGGGAGCTTACAAATCTGTTAGTGCAGTATTTGCTTGATTAGAAGCATGGGCCGATGACATCCAGCTGTGGTTCTGTTGATTTACAAGAGTTTGATTTAATCTGAATCACAATCAGCTCATCATGGGTGAAACGATGCCCCATGGCGCTGGACAGAACATACTCCGGGCAATACCAATTGGCTTGGCAAAATACTTGTAACCGGCGCTGCGACGTCCGCTTCCAATGTCACCTGGATTGTTATTCTTTAACAACTTCTCACTTGGCCACAGACAGACAGTATACATCCTTCACCAACACAGCTAAACTTCCCTGTGTAGAACCTTAGTGGAATTCTAACTTCTAGGTTGCTGTTTGGAAAGAACTCGGTCCCTGACTCTTCTGAGCGCTTTACAGAGGAAGAAGACAGTTTTTATTTTCTGTTGTCCAAGCAATAGCCAATACGCTTGACGCTAAACACACCAAGCTGGGCAGCACTGTTAGCTGCTAAGGTAGCATAGCCTGAAATACAAACTGTACATCAGGGTTCCCCAATAGGCGGCCCGCGGGCCATTTGCGAACCGCGAGAGGCAACTGTCCGGCCCGCGAAGACTCCTGTCAAAAAAAGAAAGAAAAAAAAAAACATTTTTTGATTTAAAAAAAGATATATATATCTGTATGACTGTTCAAGCAGACTAATAAACACATCTGTAAGTACATTGTTGATTCTGGACTTATTTTGATTATCAGTATGTACAACTGGCTGCTGTTAATCTGTATTACTTTTCAAGCAGACTTATTTTGTTTCCACAGAGTGCATTTTTTCCCTGTGTGTCCCTCAACACAGGATTTAAGAATCCCAGGCCTAAAATAGCAGTGTCAAATTAGCTCGATTAGAGAAAAAAACAAATAAAAAGCGAAACATTTTGCGCACGCGCGCTTCTCACTATCTTTAGTACTGCATGACTCTCCCCATCTCTCTCTCTCTCTCTCTGTTTCCTGTCCATCTCCTCTATAAACTATAAATAAAGGCAGAGCAAAAAATAGCAGATGTGCTACTTTTTGATGCTTTAGTTTGTACAGTGTACATACATACATACATACATACAAGTTTTCCTTCCCTGTGGCCTAGCACTAGCTGAAATGATTATCGCTAAACCTTGTGTTGTTAGCTTTTAGCTGCAGATGCGTCAAGCATCACACAGAGTCGGTGTACCTACGCGGCTGAGTACAGCCAGGTTTCCCTCCCTTGCTTCCCTATGCTCCATGTCGCCATGGTGGTAGCACCAGCTAACGCAGAGGGAATACGCACTCTGCAGGGACACAGCCTGTGTGACCCAGTTGAACTCCTCTCACGTGCAGCAGAGGAACCGAGTCTGAAGTGGCCTGCAGAAAGCCAATTTGATATGCCCCGTCTTGCCATGCGACGGACTTAGTTCACCCAGAGCCCCCCGCCTGGCCTCCAGAAACATCATGCCCGTCTTCCCTGCTTGCGAGCAGGAAGGTGAAAACCGTCTGGGCCAGACCCCTACACAACTCCTCTACTGGGACCACATCCATGGGAGTGTGTGTGTGCGGGCTAAAGAGCTGGCATGGCTCCAAATGCCCCCGGTGGAGCGAGCACCACTCTGAGCCCACTTGATCCAGAGACTCACATCACAAGCCGAGCACACCTTCCCCACCAGAGCCAACATATGCAGCAGTCCGCCCTAGCCAAGAGGGCTTATGCGTGTTCTGCTATGACTCTGAGGGCACTGAATAAATCCGCCATACTGTTGAGATACGCTGGCCACGCTGGTCGCTCAAGACAGTGTTGATTTCGTCGACTAAAACTATGACGAAATATGTTCGTCGACAACCTTTTTTCACTTACGAAAACGAAATAAAAACGAAATAAAAACGAAACTACGATGACTAAAACTAAGACTAAATATATTGACAATTTCGTCAACAAATAAAAACTAGACTAAAATGTTAGTGAGGGACGAGTGGAGAAGAGATCCAGTAGAACTAAAAGACAAGTCATTTTATGTTTGGTTGCGCTCGGGTGTTGCGCTCTGAAAATAGCAGATCTACAAGCTCACAACGCGTCGCAGTGCGACGCGTTGTGAGCTTGTAGATCGGCTATTTTCAGCATGCAACCAAGTGTAAAATCAGCCATTACAACGCCATCAAGGCACCGCCAAAATAGATTTTAGTCGACTAAAACTCTGATATTTGGTCGTCTAAAACTAGACAAAGTTTCTAGTGACTAAAATATGACTAAAACTAAACCGAATTTTATTCAAAAGACTATGACTGAAACTAAATCAAAATTTGCTGTCAAAGTCAACACTGGTTCAAGACCCTTGCTGACGTCCAGAGGAAGCATATCCTGGACACTGCAGTGAGCCCTGCTGGACTCTTCGGCGACACAGTCCCAAAGATGCTATGTCACTCCCAAGAAAAAAAGGAGGGGGAGGCACTGGAGATGCCACCCCCCACTGTTGAAATTGTCTTTGTATTCTTTGGGTTCATATGTATCCGTCCTCACAGTTAATTCTGACATAAGCCAAGGTGACCAAAGGACAAATACAATTTGTAATTTAAGGACCCTAGTTTTAATGCAATCCCAGGGCTTTAGCACGTTCTGATTGCAGTCTAAGGTCTTTAGAAGTCATCAGTGCACTGTCTAGCAGGGATGGGGGGGGGAGAGAGAGAGAGAGGAGAAAGAGAGAGAGAGAGAGAGAGAGAGAGAGAGAGAGAGAAAGAGAAACCACCCTACAACAAAATTAAGATTTCAGAGGTGAAGGTCGAGACCTTGCTTCGTTTGACAGGCATAATCCCCTCTTCAGAATGTTTGTGTTCCATCGCTAATCAGCGCCGCTAGTCTGATTGAGTGATCAGAGTTTGGCTCGTGTTAATTTATGTGCGAGATGGGAGGGAAGCTTAAAGGCAATCCTGGGGTGTCATCTATGTGATGGATCTCTGCCCGTGAGCCCCGGTGGCAGCGTGAAGTCTCATATGTTTACACAACTTACTTTGACACCCTCTGTCTTAATATGCAAGCTCCTGCTCATTCACTACCATACAATGGCCATGACCAGATACCTATATATAGGAACCAGAGCACTGGTCATGCCTTCCACCAAATCATTGTATTTGCAGGGCACAATCCAAAATGTTCATTTGCAAGTATGAAATCAAATGTCAATTTTGGGAGACAAAGGGTGGAGGAATATCTGAATTGCTTCCTGGTCAATGCATGGATGATGATACTCATTAGCCTCAAGTATGTTTGTGTTTATTTTTCATATTGTTATGCTTCATCTACTGTATTACCAGGATCCCATTGTTGTCTGCCAAGTGTTCTTAAAAAAACGGAATGCAATTAGAAGAGCATTAACTATGGGCCACTTTATACATTTTGCATGTAGTGGTAGTTAAGTGTTCCATTATTAATGTATTTATATTAGCAAAAGCCACTTAGAAGTGTTCCAAATGGCGCTGGATGAAAAGATCTAGTCATGATTTCCAGACACCATGGGGGTCCAAATTATGCATTATGAATACATATTCACATTTGTATTACTGGGGCGTTATTGTTGTTTCTTATGTAAACATAATATGGCGGAAACCCTATCTGGCGTGACATTGATCTGTGCGGGATCAAAAAGACAGAAAGTTCTGCATGCACAAAAGCTTGCTGCTTCACCACATTTACTGAACAAAACACAAGGTTTCGATTGATCTGAAAGTCTGCACACCAGGGGCTACCATACTAGTGAACATACAGGGTCTACTGTATGCAGGTTGATGTTTAGGATGATTCAACATGACAACATCACCATTCCATACCCCTTCAACAACTGCCCCTCAACTTCTCTAAATATGTTGCCTGGTTCTAAAAGCGTTTGCATCACCTGTTACCTGCCAAAAAACACCTGACTCCAGAACATCCAAAATCAATTATCTCTGTTAAAGCTCAGTATTTCCTGCACTAAGCACGACATTGACCTGCCAGAGAAAGAAGGTTGTTTGGAGAATTAGATGAGTTATGAAAGAGCAGAAAAACAATTTAGTGTTGCATATCCACAATAAATCATCGCCACCCAAAAATAACTAATTTATGTTGTACTGTGAGCATGATTGATGAGCTCGCCGTTGGTTTGCAGTGAAGGAGGCACAGCGTTCAACATGGTGCATCATATCTATACCATTTTGAGAAAACTTTGCTTTAATGCAAGTCTTCAATTGGCCTCCACAATTATGATACCAGCATTTTAATGGGAAGAAACAGGATGTTTGTCTCCCCAACAGAGAGATAAATTGTCTAATGTCGACGGAGCACTGAGCAAACCAAAGGCTAATTTATGCTTATAGTCGTATGGCCATGCATATCGCTTGAAGAAAATCTGTTATTTTCAGCGAGGTACGCAGCAGTACGACAAATTACAACCAAAACAGACACACACTGCTCCACTATGAGAAGGACGTTTAAAGCAACAATGACTTGTGACCATAACGTGTATTAAACATATTTCAGGGGGGCAGGGTTCCTGCTTGCCGCCCCACTGCTTCGCATTGTTGTTGACAGCAGATTTTTTTTTTTTCTAATCCAGAAAGCTATACCTTTTCTCAATTCCCTATTCATGTTCCTTCACACTTGAATGACTGGCAGCTGCTATTGTAAATAATTATAAAGTACCCAACCCTGCATGGCGGAAAGCCCCCCAGCTGACATCATGTAGCATAGGTGCTGAGCGTTGAAATGCCATACGTTACAGTGAAACGCAGGACTTGGCTAGTTCTTGTTGTGTTATGTTCCATGTGTACTTCCTATGTTGTGACATTCCATGTGCCATCTTTGCTGTACATCACACCCACAAAATCCCGACGCGCGCCACACACACACACACACACACACACACACACACACACACACACACACACACACACACACACACACACACACACACACACACACACACACACACACACACACACACACACACACACACACACACACACACACACACACGGACCAAATACATGCTGCCTGCCCCTTTTCCACCAAAAGTTTGCTTCTAGAACTGGTTCCGTTCTAGCTACTTGGACGGCTTGCGTTTTAAGCAGAACCATAGTTTGATTGGTAGTTAGTTGTATGCCTTTGACTTTCCACATACACTTTATCTAGCAGTGTAACTCATTGTAATGATCATCATTATTTTGAAATTATGCCCCGTTTCGTTTATTTTCTTTAATTTTTGTCTTTGTTTATGCTCTTTTTTCTTTTTCTTTTTAAAATTCCTTTATGTCTGTCTTTTTTGGAAAAAACACAGAACCATTGTTAGAGTTAGAGAGCCTGCCTGGGGAGCAGGAGTTTCTCCTGCCCTGATTCAATTCCAGGCCTGCAATGTGTCAAATATGAGCGGTCAAATATGAGTGGTCAAACGGGGTCACGGGGGAAAATTCAATCGTCAATGGCAGTTACAGTTTCCCTTTTCTTTTCTTGTTTTAATAATGATTTACCTGTAGAATAGTGACTTTGGTTCCCAGTTCAGGGTAAGAAAAAAACAAGTAATTTTTGGTTCCAGTTCCGAACCAACTTTAAGGGTTCTGAACCAATTCTGGTTCACAATTAGGCAAGAAAAAAAGAAACCGAACCGGTTCAACCCCGGCGGAAAAGGGGCCGCGGTGTCTTCGGTGTGTGGTGTATAGGAACAGCGGTGGCTCTGTGCAGCTCAGTCTCATTGTTGAGCAGGGGGCAGGTCTAACGTTTGCAGACATCAAATTGATATTAATGCTCGTGAAAGGCCTTTACCTTCTGAGTTATCGCTCTGGCGGTCAAATGCCTTCAAGAGGCAAGAGCACAGCTGAGAACATGAATGTTTAACAAGAGCTGCTTCATGGTTCACCTCAACGCAAGCCCCCAGCCCGGGGCTGAATTATTAACCACTGCAAGATTGCTCCAAATTCCTACCGAGATTACATTCGCACGGTCCCTCATTCAGCATACTGGTTCCCGAAACAATAGAAAGGGAAGTCCAAGAACTCCCAGATGCAATTACACCCTCCACGGCTGTGTTAAAGTGAGGACGTGACAGTTTCATTTGCAAGAAACACAAATGGAAACCAACAACATACAAAGTGCCGTGGGGGAACGATCTAAACACTGGATTGATACCAACATCTGCTATCAACAACACAGTACATGTTTCCTCATCAGAGGGACATCACATCATTTGTTATCAGCACCAGAAAGGGCAATTGCAAAAAAAAAAGACAATACAAATAAATCTAGGATACCGGTATGGATGATATCATACAGTATATGTAGATCAAGTAAGATTTTCCTATAGCTGTGCCTTGAGCAGTGGTGGAAAAAGTACTCAAATGTAGTAAAAGTAAAAGTATCAATACTGCAATGTAGAAGTATACTCTGTTACAAGTAAAAGTCCGGAATAAAAAATGTACTTGAGTAAAAGTACAAAAGTGTTGGTATCAAAATGTACTTAAAGTACCAAAAGTAAAAGTACTAAAATGTTTGAAAATAGCAGATCTACAAGCTCACAACGCGTCGCATCGCGACGCGTTGTGAGCTTGTAGAGTGGCTATTTTCAAATAGCCTATCGGTATAAAATGGTTAAATGGCTAAAGAGGTTAATGTATGTATGTATTGGAAATACTCCAGTAAAGTAAAAGTACCTCAAAATTGTACTTAAGTACAGTACTTGAGTACATGTAATTTGTTACTTTACACCACTGGCCTTGAGAAAGCACACTTTATAGGTTGGAGCGTAAGTGTCTTTCTCTCCGTCTGTCCCTCACTAACTGCGTGCACACCTGTGCCCACTGGGTGATGAACAAGAAGCACTGCAATCTCGCTAGCAGTTCACACTTCACCTGGCGCCCGACCGGGATCTTATTTGGAGTGGCGTAAGGAGGAACCCATGCCACCTATAATGAAGTGAGCTCGCACCGTATGTAGCAGTTATGAGGTCCAGATTAGGATGGGAAAACCAGGTGCTGGCCTGATCGGCCCGGCGGCATTGATAAACAGCACTCTAATAGGCTGTGGATAGGAGCATCCCATCCATGACTGCGTCTGACAGCTAACCCGCTCCGCTTCAGAGGAACACACCGGCTTGCTTTCTGCTCAAGCCCAGCAGGCCTCATTTTCACCAGCAGCCACATCAGAACAGAGACAGCGGACTGTGTAGCCAGCCTCATCCACCAGGCCCGACCACCGCACAGCACACCCACATGCATGCAACCCAATTTCTCTGGTACATATGATAACATTGCTCATGCTAACAATGTGTGTTACCTGTGCATGGTAATTGCCTGAGCTGTGTGAAAAGCAATGCTAATGTATGCCACACACATAACCTTTGCTGTGGCTTAGAAAAGCTGAGGTTGAATGGATTCCTTTGCAGATGTATGGAAGCGGGCCACGGGGTGGTATGTGTGTGTGCGTGTGCGCGCGTGTGTGTGTGCGCGTGTGGGGTGGGGGGGTGTGGTAGAAATCAAATAGAGAAATGTGGTACATGAACCACACATGCTGTGCTTGGCACTCTGCTGGGAGAGAGAGCATTGTAGTGGGGGACTGAAAACACTCAGCTTCCCCCCAGGCAGTGGTCCAAGTGAGAGATGTCGGCGGCTTGTATTTATTCTCTTTTATCAAATAAGCAGCATAGCGTACTTCAGCGTAAACGCATGCATAGTCTCCGGGCGTGCGCCCGAAAGGGATTGCAGTGATTTAGAAATATCGGCTTTAAAGAGAGAACGCATGTGTTCCTGAATGAGTCTTTGTTGTTGCCATGGTGGTGAAAGACTTCATTCCACTGGAGCATGGATGTTTGGGCGACAGCTGGGTAGATGACATTTGTAAGAACTAGAAAAATGCACTGTAATGACTAAATAATAATAATAATAATAATAATTACAGCCTGGGGGGTGGGTAGATCAGTGGTTTTCAACCTTTTTCGCGTCAGGGACCCCCAAATTGACACATATTAGCCCCCGGACCCCCATTTGAAAAGATATGCCAGGGACTCAACCATTTTGATTTATTGGGGGTTCCAATCTACACTGTATCATCATCATTCGTGTTCTTTTAACTCTGAGAGTGTACAAATGGAACCAAATGGACCCGTTAGGGTCCATTTGGTTCCATTTGTACACTCTCAGAGTTACAGACACATGAAGGTCAATTTGGTTTCTAACTATTAATCTGGCTGGGGACCGCCTGGAACCCCCTCAAGGACCACAGGTGGTCCCCGGACCACTGTTTGAGAACCACTGTGGTAGATGATTGACCGTCACTCACACAATTGCAACATCCCGTTTGATTTCTGGGTGGAGACGCGTGTTGCATGTTATTCTTCAACTTCAAACACTCTCCTATCTAAATAAAAGGGAAGAGAAACGGAAGTTTGGCCTATAGATACCCATAATCATCGTCTTTATTTATTATATCCCAAGGCTCATCATAACACTGATCCAAAAGAAAGAGTGGAAACTGATAGGGCATGGACTGGCTTAACAATAGTGCCGAGGTCTTGTTAGTGTATAAAGAATCTCGAACAACTTTTTGATTTGAGTTAGGGTAATAAAAACTACCCATCATTATCTCTGGCTCTACAGCTCTTCTCTGGAGCATGCTCTAACAGCCCTCTCTCTCTCTGTGTGTGTGTGTGTGTGTGTGTGTGTGTGTGTGTGTGTGTGTGTGTGTGTGTGTGTGTGTGTGTGTGTGTGTGTGTGTGTGTGTGTGTGTGTGTGTGTGTGTGTGTGTGTGTACACTCACACATGCACTTTTCCTGGCCCTCCTGACCAACTGTTTTTGGAAAAAGCTTATGTTGCTATGTCAGTGGTTCTCAAACTTTTTCATGCCAAGGACCCTCAAAATGATATGTATTTGACCACGGACCCCCATCTCAAAATATTTTGTTCCAGGGACGCTTTCAAGTAATATATATTCAAATATTTGCACACATGTTCACGATTTTTCATAAATAGCAGATCTACAAGCTTGTAGCACGGCACTCTGTGCCACGCAATGAGCTTGTAGATCTGCTATTTTTGAATAGCCCAAAGTGTAAAATAATGTTTTTATAGCTCAAATCAAAAAGTGACACAGATGCGTTCCAGGTCTTAATGGGTTAAGAAAACGATTCAGGTGTGGTTAGGGTTAGAATTAGGCATTTTGGTTTAGGGGTTGGGTTTTAGAGTTATGCCTGATTTGCACTGCGCGCCGGTGTCTTGCACTTAAAATAGCAGAAGTCCTCACAAGCATAGTAATACAAACGCGCATTAGCGTTTATGTGCGTGTGTGTGTGTGTGTGTGAGTGTGTGTGTGTGTGTGCGCACACGTGCATGCTACTGGATGAAGGCAAAGTAATGACACACCATGGCTATAAGAGAGACAGCAAGAGAGAGAGAGCGTGTGCGTGAGAGATAGGGGAAGAGAATTGAATGTGCCTATCAAATGATGCCCCATCAAAATGTATTATTGCCTAATGAAAAATTTAGATAATCACATTCTGTATAGCAAATTACATTCCTCATCAACTCCAAGCGGCCTCTTTTTGGCCTTGACAAGAAATTGGAACTGCACAACCACCGTTGAAATAATGCATATATATGCCACCATTATCTCAGGCACTCGGTCTTAACCCGTTAAGGCCCGGGAACACATCTGTGTGTCATTTTTAAGATCTCTTTGGCTATTCAAAAATAGCAGCGGCACCGAGTGCCGCGCTATGAGCTTGTAGATCTGCTCTTTTTTTTTGGGGGGGGGGGGGTCGCAAAAATCTTTGCTTCTGGGGGTCCCTGGAATAAAATATTTTAAGATGGGGGTCCGTGGACAAATACATATCATTTTGGGGGTCCTTGACACGAAAGAGTTTAAGAACCACTGATAAATAGCAACGTTTTTTTCAACAACAAAAAAAAAGAAAATAGGATTTAGAATACATTTGTAGAACCCCCAGAAGCAGTAATATTTGAGTTACAAATGTTCGCTTTAAAAAAAAACATATTCACCTGTTTCCTAGGCTTTTCACTTCCTGTGTGTGTTCCACTTCCTGTCGATTTCATCCAATGAAATCCAAAGAAACTGGTCAGATCAGATGACTAATGATATCCAATGAAATCCGACAGGAAGTGGAAAACACACAGCCTAGGAAACAGGTGAATATTCAAAGATCTGCAAAAAATGTCATGATTTTTCAAAAATAGCAGATCTAGTGCCGCTTGTATATCTGCTATTTTTGAATAGCCAAAGAAATCTAAAAATGACACACAGATGCGTTCCTGGTCTAAATGGATTAACAGGGTTTTGTGAGTGAAATGGCCGAATCAACTACACACGGGACACTTTTATTAATTTGACAGCTCTTTATGAACAGAGATTATTAAATGTTATATTTCCAATAGTAATAGTGATACTAGTTTTGTATTGTCACGCCGATATTAGTTTTCAAGACCAGTTCCCTCCCCCCACCACCACAGATATAGAACTTTAGGAGGAAGACCACAATCTGCCGGGGTATACCCAATGGTGTAAAGTAACTAAGTACATTTACTCAAGTACTAATACTTAAGTATAACTTGAGGTATTTTTACTTATATTATTGTTTCCATTTCTTCAGATTTCTTCAAATACTTTTACTTATACTCCACTACATCTCAGCGGCAAACATTATAGGCTACAATTATTTGAAAACTTTAGTTCAGTTAAATTATTCTATAAAAAAACACGTCTAAGATAGCTATACCTAGCTCACAATGAGACGCATTATGAGCTTGTAGATCTGCTATTTTAGATCTGCTAATTTCAGACATTTTAGTACTTTTACTTTAGGTACTTTAAGTATATTTTGATGCCAATACCTTTGTACTTTTACTCAAGTAACATTTTGAACACAGGCCTTTTACTTGCTGAGTGCTTTTAATATTGTGGTATTGCTACTTTTACTTCTTCCACCCATGTGATTAAGCAATAACTCACGAGAGGGCCATGGTACTTTATATCGTCATTATTTCACAGCTGAGGGGTGTTGTTTGCATCGGGCCGAACAACGCCCCTTAGCTGTGATGTAATGACAATATACCACCATGGCCTGTGAGTTATTGCATAATTATACCAGTAGTTCCGACCTCACATTGTGACCGCAGAGACACGGTCTAATGAGCGCCAATATCTGCATCTATAGCACGCCAACACATCTATTACACCTTGTTTACCTATACCTGTAATCTAGCAAAGGCCACCATCTGTTGTTAGTAACAAAAATAGTGTTCGGTTTATCTGCATTCAAATCGTCATAGACTGGCCTCCAAGTACTGGGTAGCAGTGGTGGAAAAAGTACTCAAATTCTTAAGTAAAAGTATCAATACTGCAATATAGAAGTACTCTGTTACAAGTAAAAGTCCAGAATTACGTTGAGTAAAAGTACAAAAGTATTGGCATCAGAATGTACTTAAAGCACCAAAAGTAAAAGTACTAACATATTTGAAAATAGCAGATCTACAAGCTCACAACGCGTCGCGTTGTGAGCTTGTAGATCGGCTATTTTCAAATAGCCTATGCAGTGGCGTCGTTAGGGGTGGGCTTCAGTGGCTATAGCCACCAATGTTTTGTCCAAAGCCACCAATAAAAAAAAATTAAAAATTAAAAAATTAAAAGTTTTTTTTTTTTTTTTGAATTATATATCTACCACCCTAACCTAACCCTACCCCTAACCCTAAAACCGAAATAAAGTAACAAAAAACGGGGAAAAAAGCACCCTAATCCGCGAAATCCGCGAAAAAAATCGCGCGCGCGCGGGAGGAGGGGCACATGCACGCGCGCTGCGCGCGCGTGCATGTGCCCGTTGCCTGCGGGGCTAAGCCCCCGACCTAGTAGAGACCTAGCGACGCGTCTGAGCCTATGTATAAAATAGGGCTGAGGTGGTTAATGTGTGTTCTATAATATCATGAGATGTAGTGGAGTAAAAGTATTGGAAATTGGAAATACTCCAGTAAAGTACAAACACCTCAACATTGTGCTTAAGTACAGTTACTTTCCACCACTAGTCAATATAAATATAAATGCATACATGGCCCCAAGTTGGCTGGTACGTGAAAGGTGCCGTTTTTTTCACTTGATCTATAGAGCTATCTTTCTAAACAGATATATGTTGGTTACTTGTTCATATGTTTCTTATCTAGATTTCTCTCTTCTTTTTTTTTTGACCACAAATGTTATTTAGACAGATGCTAGGTTTGATGTTTACTTGTAAATCCAGGTGTCTGATGCACTACAACTACATTGTTCTCTTTGGGAAAGCGAGCATGAACTAGGGTTCGTGCTTACTCTGCTTTAGTCTGATCTCACACTTGTTAAGTCACTCTGGATGAGAGCATCTGCTACATGACTGAATGCTAAATTGTTCTCCACAAAACAATGTGATTATTATGTGTTCTTGGTGTCTTAAAATCCCATAAGGGATGGGTCTTAAAGGAATACTACACCCCCAAAAAGGACTTATTTTCTATCAATTACTCACGTCGTGAAGCCTTGAATTCATGGAGAGTGGGAACTGGTGCATGTTGTGAACTCAGCTCACACCCAGGCAAGTCCCTCGTTCGTGCATATAAGACTGTTTACATTGGATCTGTTTTAAGTAGAAACGTCTGAATGAGAATAATGGAAACCAATTAATGAATAAATTCAATCGTTCATTCATTCATACACTTGTTACAAAGACAGAGAGACATTTTACATAATTGTTTCTCAATAGATCTCTGTTATGGAAGACAGCTCCATATTCTATCACATCCCTTTATTACGCAAATCAAGGGCTTGATCAGTATTTAATTGGATTAAAGCGAATGACTGCAGATGTAAATGAGGCCTTAGCTATTTCTGGTGCAATAAATCTATTGTGCATCGTCCCTCTGTCAAATAAACAAACAATTAAATGCAAACCACAGATATGGTATAGGTCCTCAAAACTGCTGAGAAAATAGCACAAACACCACATTGTTAAACATGTGTAAACATGACCGCGTGCGTGGCAGTGGTGTAAAGTATCTAAGTACTTACTTTACTCAAGTAGCTGTTCTTAAGTACAAATTTGAGGATTTGTTTTACTTTACTGGAGTATTTTAAATTTTCAGTACTTTTACTTCTAAGGCAAACAATCTACATGCTCACAATGCCTCGCGTTCGAGGCGTGGTGTGAGCATGTAGATCAGCTATTTTCACAATACTTATCTGTGGAACCGAGTCAAACAAAATGTAATTGGCTCAACTCCTACAATTCCAAGGTCCCCAGTTCAAATATGTTTTTTTGGGGGGGGGGTCGCGGCCTGAAAAGGTTGAGAACCACTGCTCTTCGGGACGAGGCGAGGAGAAAGAAAGACTGGACTCCATTTACACCTACGGGTCTCCTGTGGAGAGAGTCAGCAGCTTCGGCACAACCGGTGACCAAGTGATGAGGAAAAGGCATAGCAACGCCTCATTCACCTCAGGCGACTGAAGAATTTCGGCATGCAGGGGGCCCTGCAAGATCCTATGGGACTTCAACATCACCGGCTGCCATGGGAACAGCACTGCCCCCTCAACTGCAAACTGCTTGCTAAAAGGTCACGCGGACAGCCCAGAGCATTAGCTGGATGTGAGCTTCCCTCCATCAAGGATATACACTGGCCGTTGTGTCAGCAAAGCCCATAATAATATTATTATAATAATTAGCTCCCCCACTTTGTCACTGTATGTTTGCACAAACCTGTTCTCTGCCTTTATACCCATCCTATAACTATAGGAGCAGTGAGCGCTATTAGTACAACGCTCAGGGAGCAGTTAGGGGGGGTCAAGTGTTATTTTTTTGCCATTACTTGCCATTCTATGAAAGACCTGAAGCCGATTCTAAAAATGTCTTCTAAATCCCAACAGTTTTCTGAAAAAAACGTAGGTTTCTATATCAGTGGTTCTCAATCCTTTTCAAGTCAAAGACCGCCAAAATTGTATGTATTTGCCCGCCGACCCCCATCTCAACATATGTTGCTCCTGGGGGGACCCCCCAGAAGCAAAGATTTGAGTTAAAAATGTTCGCTTTAAAAAAAAAATATATATATTCAAAGTTTTGCACACATTTTCATGATTTTTCAAAAATAGCAGATCTACAAGGTGCCGCGCTACGAGCTTGTATATCTGCTATTTTTTAATAGCCAAAGTGTAAAATAATGCTTTTTTAGCTGAAATCTAAAAATGTCACAGATGCGTTCCAGGTCTTAATGCGTTAATTTACAAGATTTACAATTACAATACAGGCATGTAAATAGACACTCTTAACCAGAGTAACTTAGTATATGTGCAGGATCAGTACATAAATGTCATGAACCGTAGTAAACAAAGGATGGAGTAAACGTGAAGTAAATAGAGAAAACAATGAAGTCCCACCACAAAGCTATAGGATACAAGGTGAACATCAAACCGATCATCTGTCTACATGACATGCTATATCTGAATAACATTCTTTGCATTTGTGGTGAGCCAAACAGTATGACTATCTAAACAACATGGCATATATACTGTAGTAAAACCAACGAACAGGGAAAACTGTTGCGCCCTGCTTTGTCCTTTGTTCAGGGTTGACTGCAGGTGCGGTGGTCTCAAAAACAAAGGAAAAACTTGCTCGCTGCATAAGTATAAAAGGAAAACGCCTTAGACGGGGACTTAAGAAAATATAATTTATTTTATTTTTATATGCTCATATATTGCTCTGTGCTCATAGTGAGGGGTGAATAGAATTAGCAAACATTTCGGTGCTGGGGCCTTCGTCAGTGCTATATATCAGAGCACTATATGACATATGAGCATAACTCAAAAATAAAATAAATTATATTTTCTTAAGTCTCTGTCTAAGGAGTTTTCCTTAAGACCTGGAACACATCTGTGTCACTTTAGATTTCTTTGGCTATTCAAAAATAGCAGATCTTGAAAAAAAAAAGTTTTGATTTTTTCCCAAAAACTGTTAGGATTTTGAATTTTTTAAAGAATCGCCTCAGGTCTTAATGGGTTAATATTTATGCAGCGAGCAAGTCTTTTTCTGATAAAGTAGCCAACCACATACATCTGGCATAGATAGCATCTAAAATAGGCAAGAATTCATACAAGGAATGAGGAGTGCCAATAGGTACGTTTTCAGACTGCCGCGGAAAGTGGGGAGTGAGTCTGCAGTCTCCAGTGGGTGGGGGGGGGGGGGTGGGGTGAGGTCATTCCACAGCTTAGGTGCCAGGAGGGAGAAGAGTCTAGGATGCTTGGAGCGACGTCCAGGGTGTCGTAGGGATGGAAGAGACACAGAGGAACGAGAGAAGATGAGTCAATGACATCATTTGTGCCAGACAGGGGTGTTTTTGCCTGTTAAATGCTTTACACGTTGGTGAGATGTTGGTTTGAAAATAGTGAGGGCGGGGATCAACAAATCATTCTGCTGGTTTCGGGGTTTATTCTCAAATATTTTAGTGATGTTTGATCGAACACTATAGGCAAAAAAAAAGAAAGAATGATCCAGATGTGCCTCTTTTTCATGTGAAGGAACCCCAAAATGATATGCATTTTTGTGCTATGGATCCCCAGAAGAGAAGATTTGTGTAAAAAAACAAACAGTATTTCCAATACTTTCAAGATAAAGAAAATAGCTATCACAAAATACATGCGAGTGAAATAATACATTATTTCACTCACAAAAAATCAACTCACTATAATCCTAATATACTACCCTACTACACAAAACTATCGGTCCTTCTGTCTGTCCTCATCCATTCTCCATTGTTCTTCTCAGTGGGTTGACCAAGCTGATTTTCTCAGGCAGGGACTGGGGCTGACAAAGATGTTTTTAAAAGAACATTCTGTCCCCAATTTATGATCTCTGTCCATCCTCATCAATTGTCTCCTCAGTGGATTGGCCAGTCAATCTTATTGGACAGTGTTCACCTTTCCCTGAAATAAATCAGCTGTGTGTGTGTGTGTGTGTGTGTGTGTGTGTGTGTGTGTGTGTGTGTGTGTGTGTGTGTGTGTGTGTGTGTGTGTGTGTGTGTGTGTGTGTGTGTGTGTGTGTGTGTGTGTGTGTGTGTGTGTGTGTGCGCGCGCGTCCAGGTGTGTGAGAGTCATTTGCACAATCGCACCCCCAGATATCAGCATTATTCCCTAGCAGCCAAAGCCTCTGCCAAATGCTTCAGCCACGAGCCTCACCTGAAGCCAATTGACTTCTTTAGGCCAGGGCTCACTTGCAGTCATAGTTATTATGGCCACAGAACTGAACAGAGGAAAAAGATACCCTCAGTTTGGTCACTTCTCTCCAGGCACAAGAAGCTGCTGTATGCCTTCCCCGTTAGTAACATGGATCAGTAAGTGTCTAATCTCTCAAGACAGATGCTGCTCTAACAGCAGCACCACTGCCTTAAACGTGTAGTGCTGTTGTTAGTAAGAATAAACACAGAAGCACCCGGGAGGAAGTGGACTAAGAAAGGGGAGGATCCAAACCCAGTTCCTGTTTCTACACAAATAAGGAGGTGGTGCCCCGAGAGGCAAAAACAAAAGAAAAATAAATAATCTTGTTTTTGTTTTTTACCAAATAGGTTCACAGATTGGTAAGTGTCAGATGTTGAGTTTAACACTGTGACAATAGATACACTTCTCATCTCAACCTGATTTTAAGACCCATTCAGTAAGATCCGATCCGTAGCCTGGGATCAATACCACCTTCAGGTTTCTGATCCGGTCAGGCGGCCGGAACCCGCACAACCAGGGGGGCCTGTGTATCACCCCAAAATAATTCCTCGCGATCAAGTGCATTTTAATTTTAGGGCCTACCCAATAAAACCCTTGATGCGGCGTAGATTAGCTTGTAGAAATAGTTTGTTTGGTATATCCATCCTTTATTCCAACTCGTAGCGACGGGCAAGACTAAACTAGTGGTTATACTCGATTTAGCATTTAAATGCTAACAGGGGGAACCAAAACAAAGCGGCACCGAAAAAAAAAACGGAACCCGCACACCCGGAACCAGAGGATTTTCCCCCTTTTTTTTTTCAGTAAGCGTGGCCTAGACCGGACAACACGGGCCATTTAACAACAAATACCAGGCTTTCCTCCGAGGGGGAAAGTCTGGTGACGCGATGTTACCATAACAGTGGTATGGAGTTATGCAACTGTAAGGAGATCTATTACTTCTCTCATTGTGAGATGTTGTACTTAACCAGTGTGCTAAAGCATTAGTGCACTGTTGGTAAACTCTGCTCTTTGTTTTGTTGTGTTTCTCCCCCATTATTCTCCTTGTGGTCCCTGTCGCTGCCTTCCCCCCCCCCCCCCCCCCCCCCCCCCCCCCCCTATACCATGGTTCTACTCCGATACACATGAAGTCACCAGCAGGTCTACTGCATACAGAGGTTAACTAACTCCCCCAGGTCCCCTCCCCGAACAACCAGCAGGGGTTGCTAGTGCAGCGACAAGGACACAAGCTCTGGCTGACTTGCCAGCCCAAAACACTGCCAATTTTTTAAAAATGTTTCCAAAATAGCAGATCTACAAGGATGCAATGTGATGCGGTGCAGTGGTGGAAAAAGTACATAGATATTTGACTTAAGTAAAATAGCACAATGTTGAAATACTCTGTAATATGTAAAAGGCCTGTGTTCAAAATGTTACTTGAGTAAAAGTACAAATGTATTGGCATCAAAATATACTTACAATAAAGTACCAAAAGTAAAAGTACTAAAATGTTTGAAAATAGCCTAGGTATAAAATAGGGCTAAAGTGGATCATGTATGTTTGATAACGTAATAATGTATATCTGCAAAGTAACTAGTAACTAACGTTTTCAAATAATTGTAGTGGAGTAAAAGTACAATATTTGCCTCTGAGATGTAGTGGAGTAGAAGTAAAAGTATAGACAATTGGAAATACTCCAGTAAAGTAAAAGTACCTCAAAATTGTACTTGAGTACAGTACTTGAGTAAATGTATTTAGTTACTTAGTACACCACTGGAACCACTATACTAGACTAGACTAGCACCTAGCTGGCTGCAGTGCTGCAATAGGAATGGAACACATGCAGATCACGCTGCTGGTGGCAGACGAATATAGTCTTGACCTCTCTGTCAACCAAATGCCCGCCGGTGAATTTTTTTCTTCAAATACGCAGGTAAAATTGATGTCAATTGTCTCATGACAATAGGAGATTGATCACACAGCTGATTTGCCAAACAGATCCTGTAATGATACGCATGAGCACAATCTCAATCTTATTGTGCTTTTGCACAATGGATGCATTTATTCCATCAGTCCCTTCACACGTTTTAGTTCGCCCGGCCGACACCACGGCGGTCACATCCATATCCACTGGACAGCTTTTAACCCATTCAATCCGGGAACGCATCTCTACCTGTCATTTTAGATCTTTTTTGGCTATTCAAAAATAGCAGATATATAAGCTCATAGCACGAGTTTGTCGATCTTCTATTTTTGGAAAAATCATGAGCATTTGTGCAAATCTTTTTTAAAGCTAAATTTGTTTAAAGCGAACATTTGTCAAATATTTTTGTAAAGATTTGAAAAAGATTTGAAGCAAAGATTTGAGAACAAATGTTCGATTAAATAAAAGATGCACACATTTTCACAATTTTTCCAAAAATAGCAGATCTACAAGCTTGTGCTTGTAGATCTGCTATTTTTGAACAGCCAAAGAAATCTAAAAATGACAGAGATGCGTCCCCGGATTGAAGGGGTTAAAAGACATCCCTATTTGAAAGAAGAGGAAAAAATGAGACTGGATGAAGGTGAATGCATTTTTTTAGATCTTTTTTTTCTTTGTTGCATTTTATCCGTTATTATTTCGATAGTTAGTGTAGAAAGTCAGGAAATCTAGGGCAGAGAGAGAGGGGAGACGTGATGTGAGGCATGAAAGGAGTTGGATTCAAACTCGGGTCCTCACAACTCACAAGAGCATAATTATGGTTTAACTGGCTGAGCCACCAGGCACCCTGACAGACAGAACATTTATAAAAGCCCGGTTGGACATCCCTAAATTATTCCAACGGCTAAACAGCCAAATAAACGTTAGGGAATGAAAAGGCAGTGGATATATAGTGGAACACACACAGGTTTCAGCATTAATGCAGGAACGTGGTGCTCCAAGCCCCAAAAGTCTGCTGCGCCTCTGCCCTCCAGCAGGAGGCAGGTATAAAGACATCATTAGCCCATTAAGACCGGGAACGCATCTGTGTCACTTTTTCATTTGAGCTAAAAAGCAATTATTTTACACTTTGGCTATTCAAAAATAGCAGATATACAAGCTCATAGCGCGGCACTCGATCTGCTATTTTTTTTTTATCGTGAAAATGTGTGCAAATCTTTGAATATATATTGTTTTAAAGCGATCATTTGTAACTCAAATCTTTGCTTCTGGGGGGTCCCTGGAACAAAACATTTTGAGATGGGGGTCCGCGGCCAAATACATATCATTTTGGGGGTCCTTGACATGAAAAAGTTTGAGCACCACTGATATAGAAACATGCGTTTTTTCAGAAAACTGTTGGGATTTAGAAGACATTTTGTAGAATCGGCTTCAGGTCTTAATAGGTTAGAAAAGACTTGAGCTAGTCAGTTATAACAGAAAGCAAGAGAGAGAGAGAGAGAGAGAGAAATAAACAGATAAATAAGGTTTCAACTGTACTCCCTGCTCTCACGGATTCTCCTTGAACTCCTTGAACTGTGCCGATTTCTGCACAGACCTGAGCCTCCGAGTCGAATGCTTCCGACATCTAACCCCCCCCCCCCACCACGCTCAGACTCTGAAGCAGACTCCCACTCAAAGCCTCAACTGCCTCCCTTGGAACCAACCAGGGAGAGGAGATGAAGGAGAGGAGCTGACACACCCCGTTCCTCGAGTAATAACCTGTGGCATACACTTCTTTTTCTATAATGCCTCCTCTGAGGACCAGCTTCGGGCCAAATAACTGGAACAAAGCCTTCATTCTACAAAAGAATTTGATGAGGAGCAAGCAAGGGTGGGATAGGATGCGGTAGGATAGGGTGGGGGGGGGGGGGGGGGGGGTGGGCTTGGGTGGGGTGTGGGCGTGCTACGAATGTCACTTTTGTCATCTATACAGCACAGTTGATTGTGGTGACCCAATGGCCAGTCCTCTAGCGCCAGCCTTAAAGAGATATTTCACTTTCAAACATGTTTGGGGTAATTTTTGAGTTTCACCCCAGACATTTTTTAAGTTGCTTGATTCAGGATGTTGATGTTTGATATTCATTTTATCAGACACGCCCCCTTCCTATATATACTCATTGTAACTTCAAACTCTATTTTATAGACCCTCCAGAAAAAAACGCGGGCAAAAATCCTTGATTATGCGGGCTAAAACTCTTGATTGTGTGGGCTAAAATTCTTGATTTTGCGATGAAATATGCTGGGGTTTTTGCTATTTTATGCAGTAAAATTGCGGGAAGTTATATGCGCAATATTGAAATATGCGAACAGTTGCGAAATATGCGGAAATATGCGATGCGAAGCGCATATTATGCGATGCAGCCTTTTTGAAAAAACATTACCCCCGCATAATTATGCGCCATTTTGTGGTAAATTATGCGATCGCATAATCACATTTTTCTGGAGTGTCTAATTTTAACCATGATCGATTCATCGAAAACGCCCCTTCTTGGTTCTGGTGACTGATATCGTCCTTCTAATACGTGAGGGGGCCGTGGTTTTTCGATTACTTTTTTCATAAACTTTTTACTTTTTACATGGCTGTAACAAATTTGTCTTTTGATTTCATCTCACTGCAGCAGGAATTAAAAAAAAGCAAATTGATGTTAAATGGTAACAAAACTAAGGCAATGTTGTTCACTCCACGAGTCTGTCCAACCCTCTTAAGCATCTCCACTTTAGATGGCACCCCAATTGAGTGGGTTGATCGCTATAAATACCTTGGGTTCTGGTTGGACAAACATCTAAATTTTAAATTCCATATTGATGCCTTGAGTAAGAAGCTAAAATTTAGTTTTTTCTACAGACTGAAGGCTTGTTTTGCCTGCACCGCTCGTAAAAAATTGGTCACTGGTCTGTTTTTGTCCCAGCTGGATTATGGTGACAATATTTACAGGTTTGCTTGTGCCTCCACACTGGCCAAGCTGGATCCCCTGTACCATGCTGCATTGAGATTCATAACCAATTCTCCTTTTAGAACTCACCATTGCACGCTGTATGCTGCAGTTGATTGGTCCTCCTTGACTATGCGCAGGCTCCAACATTGGTATAATTTCATTTATAAAGCTATTCTTGGTGAGCTCCCCTACTACATTACCTCCAAATTCAAATTGGTTAGGAATGGCTTAAACCTCAGATCAAATGCTTGGTTACGCTGTGAAGTACCCTCATTTTCATCTGAGGGGGGTAAAAAATGTCTTTCTTTCTTTGGCCCCTGGTCGTGGAATGATCTCCAGACCAAACTCAAATTGGCTGCTCTAATTCCCTTGAGAAGCTTCAAAAGAATCACCTTAGTGTTATTCACAAACAACTGCACCTGTCCGGAGGTTTACTAGCCTAGCGGTAGGTTCTTGGTTATTTGTATTGGTTGTACACTGTGTGTATTACTATTTCTTGTTTGACTATTGGCTTTTTTCTATTGTGAAAAGTGTATCATTAGGAGTTATCTTATGTATTTGTGATGTATCTTGGATGACTATTTTGTCGTTTGTTTTTGTATTTGTATGTTAAGCTTAGACTGTGTAAATTTAACGCTGCATCTTGGCCAGTTCCCACTTGAAAAAGAGACTGTGTCTCAATGTGTTTTTACTGGTTAAATAAAGGTTAAATAAAATTTTAAAAAAAATAAATCTTTTTTTTTTGTCTTTTCATTTTCCAAAAAAGACATAAAAAAAGTAATTGAAAAACACGGCCCCTTCACGTATTAGGAGGGCAGTATGAGTCACCACTCACCAGAACCAAGGACGGGTGTTTGCAATGTATCTAACATGGTTAAAATGGAGTTTGAAGTTACAATGGACTTGAATGGGTATCCTTTAATAAAATGAATATCAATGCCTAAATACTGAATCAAGCAACTTAAAAACTGTCCGGGGTGAAACACCCCAATCATGTTTGAAAGTGAAATATCCCTTTAAGCTTAATTTATGACTTCATCATTGTACAACCCTACTTGAAGATACTTTGGGCTTTTAGGCTCACATTTACACTTGCACGAAAGACATCTTAAAACTTAATGGGAGGATTACCTTGAAACTTGTTCTGCTCTAAGGATGGAAATATCAGTTGGGCGGGCGGTTCAAACAAGTTTGGTCTTAACGAGAGCACAGGGATAGTAAAACTAAGGAGGGCAATGTCGGTCACTCGGACATTCAGTCCAACCACTTTGATCCAGTCGGGTGTAATAGGCAGCACATCCTCTATAGTGACTGTTAGAGGGGCTTTACCCCTTCAAGACCTGAGGCTGATGGTATACAAATGTCTTCTAAATCCTAAACTGTTGCTATATCATGTGGTACACAAACCTTTTCATGCCAAGGACACCCAAAATGATATGTATTTGGCCGTGGACCCCCCCCCCCCCATCTCAAAATATTTGGTTCCAGGGACCGCCAGAAGCAAAGATTTGAATTAAGAATGTTAACATAAAATATATATATATTCAAAGATTTTCATGATAAAAAACAACAACAACAGATCTACAAGCTGCTATGAGCTTGAATATCTGCTATTTTTGAATAGCAGATCTACAAGCTCATAGAGCGGCACGAAGTGACACGCTATGAGCTTGATTATCTGCCATTTTTGAATAGCCAAAGTATAAAATAATGGCTAAAGACAAGTGGTTAAAATGATTGTGAACTAGCCTGGCGTAGACAGACTATATCACTGCGTGGATATGAGTCTGGTGCTTCCATGAGGAAGCACCAGACGCAATTGGTTAGACCTACAACCAACTACCAATTACAGTCTCCCATATTCAAATACTGGGCCCTGATTGGTCACACACGTCTTCTGGAGCAGGAAATGGATTCTCTATGGAGCGGTGCCAGACCCAAATCGCAGAGTGCAATTTTTTTTTGCACTCGCAGATTTGTCTGGTCCCAGGCTAATTGTGAACCACTTTTTAACGAAAATGACACAGATGCTTTCCCGGTTTGAATGTGTTAAGACTCCATGGTTTTCATGCCTCAGAAGGCTAAAGAACTTCAACGAGAATGATTTTGGTTTAGTATAGGCAGGGCTTACAAGAGAGCTCCTTCTCAAACACCACCAAACACTTTTTTTCAATACCTAAAATGGACCCACCGGCCGCCTCACTTCCTGTAGTTTTTATAGCTGTTCCTGGTACCTCACTTCCTTTCACACACTAATTACCACTTGACCATCTGGGGCTGTCATCATGTCAGTGGTTCTCAAACTTTTTCATGTGAAGGACCCCCAGAATTGTATGTACAGTATTTGGCCGGGGACTCCCATCTCAAAATATTTTGTTTCAGAGACCCCTGGGAGCAAGGATTTGAGATAAAAATGTTTGCTTTGAAATAACATGTATTCTAAGATTTGCACCATTTTTCACAATTTTTCAAAAATAGCCGATCTACAAGCTCGTAGCTCCTATGTGCTTGTATATCTTCTATTTTTGAATAGCCAAAGTATAAAGTAATGCTTTTTAGCTCAAATCTAAAACGACCCCTTAGACGGCCTGAGGGACCGGCATGAGGAAACTGAAAAAGAATATGACACACTTTATGTAAATATTTAAATTAATTTTACTTTAAAAATAATCTTCCTAAAATTCTTAAACTATGTTGTCATGCCAATTAATTCCTCCCCCCACACACATGTGTGTGTTGTCACTGCTGTTATAGGCTATCCTCTGACTCACCTGCCAGTGAGGAGCCCCCCCCCCCCCCGTGAATATGATTTCTAACAAACCATTTTGAGGCACATGGCTTATGCATACCTCAATGACTGTGACGGGATTTCAATTCCTTTTATCTCATTAGTGTTTGCTTTTGCTATCACCCCTTAGAGGCAACTATGAGCTGTCAAACACCTCAAGAAACAGAAATATAATGAACTAGACTGTTGCTGAAGATCTATTTTCCGATGTTGGATGGTGACAGTATAACAATACGGACTTGGATTTCGGGGTGTCTCCTAGAATGTACACTTGATTTGTAAATATTCCCTAGAACCACTGTCACTGCATATTTTCTTCTGAGCCTTTTGCTTAAAGTCTGCAGACTACATTTGCTATTTATTTATTCTACCGTGTTCCTTTTTTATTACTCCCTAATGATTGTAATATCCATTTTGGGGCTTCTGATATTTCTTAATGGTGTCTGCAGTGTGAAATGCATCTCAAATAAATTGGATCTGAAGTTTATTAGAAACTTGAGCCCAATTCATTACTTGTGGAAAAGAAATATGGTAGAAGATTGTCAGTTGAAGGGCGTGCATCATGTTGGTGACAGACAGTGCTAGCCAAATGCTCCGGCTATTGATTGCAAAGTGAGTGGGTAGCAATTAAAAACAAAGAATGAAATATGCTTTCAGCCAAACAGAATGTATGACCACACTTGGTGCAAGGTACTGACAGCACGAGCTGTTCAGTAAGATCACTCACTGCTAATCTGTTTCAGAGACTACAGCATGTCCCAGATGTGGGTTTCGTTTTGTCTGCATTATTATCCTACAGCTGCTCTGGAAACAAACCCAGTAGTGAAAGATCCTGACCTGCAGTAGTCGGGAGATGTTATGCTCCAGATTGCAAGATGAGAGCAAATCATATAATAGTGTAATCCTTAAATTATTTTTATGGGGAGGAAGCAAGATTCACCATTTCCCCTTTAAGAGACGCGCTTTAGCAGATTTCAGTTGCTAAAGCGACAGCATTACTGCAACTGGCACACCTCCGCCCATGACTCAGTCGGTTTAAACTCCAATCCTCGTACCTGCATATGGAGTTTACTCACACCACTTAAAGAATAACTTTGCAGAAATCATAAATCGATGCTGTAAATTTGTAGAGTGTAATGCAAAGCAAATGCTGGCCACGCTGCACCGGTGTTAAATGAGAAACGAGAGAGGTGATTTATACGCGTATAAAACACTCCACCTCAATAAGATTTAATAGAAATTGCAGAACCCTTGAACCATTAGGAATAATTTTGAGGACTGAGTGCTGTGTTTGAGGACTTAGAGAGGGATCTTTGTTTACACAGTGATAAAACAAGACACTTACTTAACCTTCCTGTGAAGAAGTACAGACCACAGGAGCCATCCCCCATAAGCTATAAAGATTTGTTAGCATAAGGAGAGCAAAAGTGCAAAAGTGCAACAGTGTCCATTCTTAATGTATGACAATGAACGACGTTTAACATGAATGGAAAGTGACAAAAAAAATACCAGCCCTTGTCAAAATGGCCTTTGCAGAACTGATATGCCATAAAGTTAGCTACATGTTAGCCATACAGTAATCTCAATTACGCATAGGTTCAAATAACTATGATACCTGGCACTTTACAATTGAACACATTTTTGGCTGAAAATATGCCACCATATGACCAGAGAATTCAGCCTTACAGGTGCATAAGAAACAATGTAACATACTGTAATAGAGCACCAAAGTCTGACATCACTGGCACTAGAGGGCGCTGTCCCCCTGGGTCCCATAGGGGAATATTAGATTGCGTAATGTAAGAACTGTGTTCCAGAAACAAACAAATCACCCAGGAGATTTTACTCATATGGATATGAAGCATCAACTGACGGTAAAATAAAAAGTACCAATTTATCCAAAGACAGACACAGACGTTATCGATGTAACTCAATATCATAAACCAGTGGTTCTCAAACTTTTTCATGTCAAGGACCCCCAAATTGACACTTACTGGCCCGCGGACCCCCATTTGAAAAGATATGCCAGGGACCCCCATAAGAGAAGATTTTTACGTCTCTAGCAGTGATTCTCAACCATTTCAATTTCAAGGACCCCCAGTTTGACATGAACTAGGCTACGGACCCCCATTTAATGGCATTTCTATCTCTGGGACCCCAATTTATATTATAAAATCAATGTTAATGTAACACTGAGAGTGTACAAATGGAACCAAATGGACCCGTCAGGGTCCATTTGGTTCCATTTCTACACTCTCAGAGTTACAGACCCATAAGGGTCCATTTGGTTCCTAACTATCAGATAGCTAGCTGGGGACCCCCTGGAACTCCCTCAAGGACCCCTGGGGGTCCCTGGGCCCCACTTTGAGAAGCAACGTCATAAACGACACAGAGTCACATACCCGTCAAAATCACAGGGCGTGTGCCGCCCTCGTTATGTAGAGTTAATAACTTGGCAGTAAGCATAAACGCCTTCCCTTCATCAAAACTCTGGAGACGTTCTCTCTTTGTCCACACAGGTTTATTAACGGAAAGAAGGGTAAAACTGAAAGCAGACAAAGGCATAATCAACAACTATGCTTAATGTAAACATATTGCATGTCGAATGAATTACTCCTTTAACTGTGGCATTTACATAATTGCACAATAAATGGACAATTCAACTATTGGAATCACTATCAGAAGTAAACTGCACAATACCACTGTACTACATGTTGTTGCATAACACTATGAATTAAACAGACTTTTCTGCAGCAGTGTAACAGGTAGCTAGTCACAGGTGAGAATTAGACCAATAATAACTTGACAGGCTTTTTACACCAAACTTCACAAAACGTCTTTTTAGTACAAAAATAATGAACCAGAATGAAAGACCAGGAGCAAAGAAGACAAAACATACCAACGATGCTACGACTAGGAGAAGATTGGAGCAGATGATAGCAGATGCAAACACACAGGAGCTCAAGTCTGCATGTGTCATGAAATCTAATGCACTTCCTGGTTGAAGTCACATGACGTGTGTCACATGACAGAACTGAAACCACTTCCTGTCTTTCTTAAAGAGACATTACCTGCCATAGAAAACAATGAATTTACATATTTTTTAAATCAAAACACAAACATGAAATAAACAACCGTAACAGAACAGGGCGCTTTAGTTTTTTTGGAACACAGTTCTTATATGACGCAATCTAAGATTCCCCTATGGGAAATCCAATAGAAAAAATAACGACGTCACCCAGCGGTATAGTGGCGTCAGCACTTCGGTACTCTATGCTACTTGGAATCAATCTGACGTTATTATCTATCAAAAGGAAAAAGATGTTGGGCAGCACAACATCTTCTTGTGTACACACACACACACACACACACACACACACACACACACACACACACACACGCACACACACACACACACACACACACACACACACACACACACACACACACACAGAGATCCATGGTCGTCCTCCACTGCCAGTGCACTGTGTGGTGAAAGGAGGCCTCTATTATGAATGCTTCTATTAAAGTGCCCTCAGAGGAGGATTTTAAGTGGCCCTGTGGTAATGCTGCCTCCTTGCTTTCTTTTCTCTGTGTTTCTCTACTCTCGGTAAAAGCCCCGAAAGACACTCGACTATCTATCCCAATCTCTTTCCAAAGAACCAATGAAGTCAGTCAGTCATTCAGAGTCTCTCTCTCTCTCTCTCTCTATCTCCAGAATTCTCTATTTCAGTGGTTTTGAACCATTTTCATGCTAAGGACCCCTAAATTGATATACGTTTGGCCGCGGACCCCCATCTGAAAATGTTTTGTGCTAGGGACCCCCCAGAAGCAAAGATTTGAGTTAAGAATGTTCGCTTTAAAAAGTTTATATACTCAAAGATATGCACACATTTTCAATGTTTTTCAAAAATAGCAGATCTACAAGCTCATAGCGCGGCACTCGGTGCCGCGCTATGAGCTTGTAGATCTGCTATTTTTTGAATAGCCAAAGCTAAGCGGTTAAAATCATTGTGACGCTATGTTAACTAATTTCGCTGGGGACCCCCTGGTACCCCGCCAAGGACCACTGGTGGTCCCCGGACCACTGGTTGAAAACCACTGCTCTATTTTAACTCGCCCCAATGATCTGCATTTGGGGATGAATGTAGAAAGTCCTGAAAGTTGCAATGTTACATAGCTATATTTTCTTGTGTCTTGGGAGATTGTTTTATATGAAAAAAAAAGAAGAAGAAAAAAAAACCATAATACTGTGAGTGTGAAGTGTTGCATAGCAATATATTTTGATAGTAAAAAAAAATGCTATTGAGTGTTTGTTCACTAACAGGGGTCTCCCTGTCTCTGCAGTGCTTTAGCAAAAAAGAAAATACATTTTCAAGTCAGGATATCAATTGTGTCCAATCAAGCAGCCTTGGATTAAGACTCTCATAGATGTATTTTATCGATTTTGATATATGCATATGCAAATGTCAAAATCGATAAAATACATCTATGATAGTCTTGATCCAAGGCTACCAATCAAGAGAGATAACTCAAAGAGGATGCAGGATAAGCAAGCAAAACTGTAAGTGATGACACAGACAAAATTGGAATTGGCGCACTATAAACATTGAAGCTGATAAATGGGTACTCTCTCTCATGCATTGAATGAAATTGGTGATCCACCTGAACATTTATTTTCTTTCTGTTTATTAAAATGCTGGAGAGACGGGGAGACAAACACTCCATAGCATTGATTACTATCACAATGTAGAGCTTCTTTCAAAATGATTATGGATTCCCTGAGATTCTGGGCCAATTCTGCGCCGCAGAGACGAACAGAGGAGATCAGACTTCATTGTCGGGCAAGATTAAGCCGACTCAAAAAAGCTGATCAAACCAGTGGATATTCTGTGTGGCGAGGCGAGAAGTGGTTGCACAGGCGGCTGTTCAGAGGTGTAAACAGAGCCAGCGACATTGATGGGGACACTTCGTCTCACCTCTGCCGGGCCAGACAGCCACCTTGTGAGGAGGAGGAGGTGCACTGACCATGAAATCCTTATCAGACTCACCTCAGCATTCAGCAGCACTCTGGGATGTTGTCCGCCACTCAGTGGCAGACAGGCTTTTTGGGGTTTTTCTTTTCTTTTTTCACGTGTGAATCCATCAGAAAACTTTTGATTTTGTTTTATTTACCAGTGGTGGAAAAAGTACTCAAATGTTTTACTTAAACAGATTCTAGGTTACTTGAAGCCTACATTTTAAAAATATTTATGTATATATATTTTGCATTTTTCCCCCTCTATCAGCCACTATATAATGATGCTGGGGTGTTTTCCTGCATTGAAACACAGTCCTCTTTCTGAAATCCGTATTTTCCCTACAATTTATGTTTTGACATCCGGGTATCCGGGACTGTCCGGGACATAAATGAAATGAAGTGCGTGTGTGCGCGTCCGTGTGCACAACCGAAGGTTGGCCAATCAGGTGGCGAGTTCGAGTGAAACCGAATGGAACGGGCGGCCATGTTCTCATGTCTGCTGTTTTTGGTTTCGGTTTTAAAACTTTAAAACACTCTCAAACGTATTTTTTGAGGCACGTGTAGCAACTCATAAATCAACTCTAAATTGCCTGAAACGTACTCCTAACAGGTTTTTGGGGGGAGTATTTTGGCCTCCACACTTAGAGATCTTCTGGAAGCCTGCAGCAGAAAGGAGAGAATGGGCAGAAGAGAGAAGTGTCCCCCAGTTTTTTGGGGGTCTTCATTGAAATAGCTCAGAACTTACCTTGTGTTGGCAATGGGAATGCCCATGTTGGCCTCTCAGTCACTGCATAGCACCTGTAATAAGAAAAAAAGTACATTTTAGAAATTACAAAGTGATATTTTTGCATTAAAACTTTCCAAGACAGATGACTATACATTAGATGAGAAATAATAAATATGTCATATTGTAACAATTAGGGGTGCACGATACTACTTGCTGAATTGTAAAGGTTTTGATTACTTGGGGCCTTTGGACAACTCACCATGCCTGACCGTGTCCCTGGATCTGTCATGTCTGGACCTGACCGTGTTTCTCGACCCATCACTGCGGTGGGACCTGTCATCATGTCTGGACCTGACAGAGTGCCTCCGAGCTGTTGCTGTACCTGGAGTAGGGTTTAACATTTTCCGGGAAATAGCTCATTTTAATTCCCGGGAATTTTCAGACCTTTTCCCGGGCTTCCCGGGAATTCCCGTTAAAGGGTAAAAAAGAAAAGTGCCCACTAAAATGCATTTATATGTAGATACTTAAATAGCCAATTTTACACCGAGGTGCCCAAATGTCCCTATTGTGTCCACCTATGAACTTGCACTAATAATGACTTAAGTTGATTTTTTAAAATCATATAAATATAATATATAAATATAATAGCCTATAGTGCCCTGCCCTGGCGGAGATCTGCGCTGTTGCGCAGCAGCGGGTGAAGACAATTAACTTAACGAGGAGCTGCGCTCAAAACGCACTCAAACAATGTCAAACTCTAGCTGCTGAAATAAACGTTCCATTTGTATCATTATTGACAAGAGAATTTGCAAAAGGATTTTGTCCATCAGAGCGCCGGTGAGGTCACAGCTTAACTCTACTTTTGTAGGATATTGATTTGATAGCCTAAACTTGTCATTTGTTTGCAGTTATTAATTTATATTAGGCTACTTGCTGGATATTATAAGACTCCATTTTGGGATGTTGGCTGTATGTTGTCTATTAATCTATATTTTGTTGTTGATCAAATGTGGGGTTTTGTAGTGTGATTTTGATGTGCACATGCATGCGCTGCCAGCACTGACAATCAATGAGACAGACAGCTGTTGTGCAGTTCACTTGTTCTACTGGGTAGTTCTAGTAAAATGGTAGTTTGAACGTTCTAAACTGCAAGTGTAGGTAGGGTAGGCTACATTAATGATGATAAAAAAATCGGACCACATCTCTCTCTCTCTCGCTCGCTCTCGCTCGCTCTCTCTCTCTCCAGCTCTCCGGTCTGTCCTCTCTCTCTATCAAAAGCATTGCTTGGCTTGCGCGCATTTTAAGCTGGAATATAGGCTCGATCAAACCTACCTACTGTTTATGCAGCGTTTCACTTGATGATGTTGAATCTGAACTAGTCAACTGGTGTCTACCATATTGACAGCAGAGGAAACAGTGAAATCAGCGTGCGCAGGGCAGGCATGGGGCATCACGGCCACTTGTGTTTTATTTTGTTCATTACTGTTACATTCAGTGCGTCCCATATTGGTTCACAACGGGACGATGGGACCCTGCCCTGGTCGGCAACGCGGCAAGTAACTTGCCTAATTATAATAGTAATAATTCCTCCACGCTGTAGATAGGCCTTTCTACTAATTAGTATTCATTTCTAACAAGAAAAAAAAAAAACGGGAAGCCCGGGAACCGAAGTGAATTCCCGGGATGGTAAAAAACCCTGAATTCCCGGGATTCCCGCATCCCGGGAATCCCGGTGTTAAACACTAACCTGGAGTCGTGGCTGGTCCTGGACCTGATGCTGTGCCGGTATCTGACACTGTGTCTGGAGCCATCACTGTGTCTGATGGCTGGAGCCATCACTAAAGACTTAATACTTGGACATAATACTACTACAATACCATGTCACACTGAAAAAGACTACCCCTACTGGTTGGTCTTAGATGTTGACAATCACACATCTCCTCTGATACACATAGTTCAACACATTGAGCCTGTAACTACTTACTCATTGCTTGTGAATTAGGTATGGTAATGATTTCTTTAGTATGCACAACATGTAACACCTTGTACTGACTGTACTTAAAATTTGTTTGCAATGGAGAAAGTGAATACTCACGGGGTGTGGACATTTCTCTGCTCCGAGGTGCTACACTTGCATGTCGGGAGCCTGGAAAAGACAAAGAATGTTCTTAGATACCAAATATTGATTTGTAAACAAAAGGTGACTGCTTAAATGTGATTCATACTCACTGTGTGTAGACATTTCCCTGTGCCAAGACCCCTCAGCATGCTCCAACTCGACAGACATGGTGTCCACCACGACATCCACCAGGCCATCCAGGGCTTGATTTTCAGAGTCTGAAACATAACAATCAGCTTGTAACTGATTTCATGTTGTGTGTACCCAGTACAGGGTTAGGGTTTATCCCTAACCCTATTACATTATCGAAAAATCTGTTATTACGTTATGCGCTAATTATTTTATTACATTATGAGCTGATTATTACATTATGAGTTGTTATTACATTTAAATTATTACATTATGAACCATTATTACATTATGAGCCGTTATTACATTATGAGTTGCTACAGCACGGAATTTACTTTTAAGATATCGTTTGGATAGAATTTAGTTGTTTGACTTCATATACGTGGTCAATTAATCATGACAGAGCCTATTTAAAAATAAAAATTCAGAGAACCGGCAGGGGCGGCCAGTGACACGTATGTATCCGAATTAAGCAACCTATTTTCGGCATAGCCCCTTCTAAAGTCCCCATGCGTCATATTGGCTGGTGGTGGTGAAAATGAGCTGCTGATTGGCTGAAGGGGAACGAACTGTTGATTGGCTGAAGGGGTTGTCAGTCAACGGTACTAACTATTTGACAACATTTTTTTTTCTTTTTTGAATCTCTGAAGTTGCCTAGAACCCCTTTAAGTAAAAGTATCAATACTGCAATGTAGAAGCCCTCCGTTACAAGTAAAAGTCCGGTGTTCAAAATGTACTTGAGTAAAAGAACAAAAGTATTGGTATCAAAATGTACTTAAAGTACCAAAAGTAAAAGTACTATAATGTTTGAGAATAGCAGATCTACAAGCTCACAACGCGTCGCGATGCGACGCGTTGTGAGCTTGTAGATCGGCTATTTTCAAGTAGCCTAGGTATAAAATAGGGCTAAAGTAGTGGTTAATGTATGTTTTATAACATACATTAACAATTTATATCTGCAAAATAACTAGTAGCTAAAGTTTTCAAATCATTGTAGTGGAGTAAAAGTACAATATTTGCCTCTGAGATGTAGTGAAGTAGAAGTAAAAGTATAGACAATTGGAAATACTTACAGTAAAGTAAAAAAATACCACAAAAATGTACTTAAGTACAGTACTTTACAGCCCTGTTTACTGCCACAGCAACCATCAGCTTTAAACTCGCTATTCTTGGAGAGCCATACGTGAGGGTTTGTCGAGGAACACTCCCCGCCCCCCACTTATGTGGAAGAGCTCTGCTGCTCTGTTAATAACTGTCACCTGGTAATGAATGTGGTTATTAAAGTAACAGCTGTACAGAATGGTACAAATACAAATCGGAAGTTCTGCCAGAGTGGACTCCATATCCATATCACAGCATTAACAGACAAATATGTCTCATTCGGAAATGCCGCGCCCGCCTGACGCCCCGCCCCCCCCCCCCGACTTATGTAAGCCCGCTCCCGCGCCCATTCGACCCACCCACCACACCACAGTCTCCTCCCTCTCTGTTTTTGATGTGTGGTCAACCTATGACCAGCCATGCTGGTTGATTATAACATCGGGGGAGGGAGTCATCCGCTCGGCAGTCACACGTGTTCTGCTGCCCCCCCCCCCCCCGCTACTGTATAACGGCCATGGATCTTCCTTTGTCGACGGTTTCATCTCCTATGCAAATACAGACCCAATGGAGCCAGTGATCGTTCATCAGGAAACTGTCTACAGCGCCCTGTCCTGTCCATTCATTATTCATCACCACGACCAGGTTATAGGAGCACAATGCTACTACCCCCACACACACACACACACACACACACACACACACACACACACACACACCCGTCCCACTGTTTATCTCTCCTGGTCTGTGTATTGAAATAAGGCAAGAAGTTTGATTTCATGTGCACTTCCTTGGCCCTGCGACACATGAAAGGTAAGGCCTTGTGTGGCTTGGTTCACGTCGGCGCCGCTGGGATTGATAAAGCACCTCGCCTGTGCCTGATATTCCTTGTTCATTACCGTGTTTAATGAGAAACTTCCTTGTACGGCGCACAAGAAACGTGGCGAGCAATGCACCTCAGAAACAGGGGCAATGCATTTAGGAGAGGCAAGAGTTCCATAATAAAAAAAAGGGAAAAAAGTGACAGGATGGGTAAAAAGCACCACCGTATATAGGCCAATAGACACACACCCGTGGAAACTAATTCATATGGGCAGCCGCGCTCTCTCCAGCTATCATATACAGTGCTTAATTCAAATTACACAGAGGCAGCGAGAGCATCAAACCAACATGTTAACCCAGCAGAGGGAGGAAAAATGAGCTTCCTCGGATGCAGCTGCACCGCGCCACTGTATCTTTCTAGTGTCTCGTTTTGATCCCTGCAGGAATTTTTCTGTCTGTGTATTAATAACCACTTCAAAGCGAATGGGCTCGCCCCCCCTGCATGCCTTGTGCACAGCATTCGGTAGGTCTACCCGCTCTCTGCCATTGTGATCCCTGGAGCAGACGACATGTAAACACCGCAAAGGCAAACGCATTCCAACCCTGTCGACTTTAGTCTAGCTGCCGCAACGTGAGGCGGTCTGGGTTTGTCTCTATGCTTTTTGCTTAAATTTGATTTGTTTCAGAAGCAGTGTTCACACTGGTGATTAATCATTTCTCTGCACACTATTCATCAGGACTGTTGAATGGATTCCTTGTCATCATTTGTGCAAGAGAGAGAGAGAGAGAGAGAGGAGAAGATAGTCCTCTAAAGGATCTGAGTGGCTCGATTTAAAATGTCTTCCGAATTCAGAAACTCTTCGCTAATAAAAACACACGAAAATGTTATGTGCCGTACGTTACGTCGTAGCGCTTCAAGTCGGCTGATGTGTGGAATTCATACTTTTAGAGCTTGACTTTTAGCCTGTGGGGACAACTTCATCTGGAGATGCCAGGAGTTATAGTTTTTTTTTTTAGCTATGAGGGCTTTGTGAAAGCTTATAGAGAGGACCTGTACATCCCCTCTGGTCTGTCATCATACTTAAGTGGAGCATTGTCTAGACCCTCCAGCATCCCCAGATAAAACTGCCAGTGGTGCAATTTCCCCGAGACCCCTCAAGGCCCATAATTCTCTTTGTAGGTTGTCTGACAATTTACTAAGCAGTTGAATATGGTTGAGTCAGGGACACATGGAAGACGGTGAATTACTGAGGCTCGACCGGCGTTCAGTGAACGTGAGGTTCTGCTGACAATTACATTCGAGGCCATGAAACACTTGCCTTTCGCATTTCCTTATGGGCTGCAGATATTAAAACTGACACACACACACGAACGCGCACGCACACACGCACGCACGCACGCACGCACGCACGCACGCACGCACACACACACACACACACACACACACACACACACACACACACACACACACACACACACACACACACACACACACACACACACACACACACCGATTTGTTCTTTATTTTTTTCTATGGACTAGAGTCAAGTGCAAAATGAGCAAGTCAAGGTTTCAGATTCAAATAATAGATCTTTCTATTAGTTTTTTTTTTTAAATAATGTTTATCCCACGATTTTGTCACCCCATTTTTTACACCCAGTGCCAATCTCTATGTAATCCTGGGCACTACAATCCCTCTGCCAACCTAGGGAGGCCAGGGCCGAGCTCATGCCTCCTTCAATGCATGAGAGCCAACTGACCTTCTTGTCACCTGACACGGGGGAGTTTCCCTGGTTGGACGTAGCGCGTGGAAGGAACACGTTATTCCAACCAGTTCCTTTCCCCTCCATCAGGCGCCCCGGCTGACCAGGGGGAGGCAGTATAGTGACCAGGATTACTGCATGTTTTTGTGAGGGTACCTACCCTAGGAGACACGGGGAGAACATGCAAACTCCACACAGATCTTTCTATTAGTGAACGAGTATACAGTACAGTATTCATCTTATGACGCTTATGTGAGAATGAAGACTTGCAGACGTAGTCTACAGTGTTCTTACAAACAGAAAACAGGGACACGTTTCCTCTCATACAGTAGCACCACTCTAAACTAGCCCTATTGCTTTCTGGGCAACCCAGATTTAATGCATCACATGCGTTAATCACCCTGCCAAGTGTACAAATCGCACCAAAGGAGGGCGTCGTCTCGCTGAACCAGAATGACACACATTCCCCAGGCACAAGACACTCTGGTTGATGCACACAGATGGAGCCCAGTCCTACACTGATGCACCACGCCCCCCACCCCCCCTCCCACTACTTGTCAAACCGTAGATATGATTTTTTTTTCAAGCCATCTGTAATAGAGCAAAGCTATCACTACGGTCAGTGGTGGGAAAAGTACTCAAATGTTTTACCTAAGTAAAAGTATCAATACTGCAATGTAGAAGTACTCCGTTGCAAGTAAAATTCAAAATTTACTTGGGTAAAAGTACAAAAGTATTGGTATCAAAATGTACTTAAAAGTACCAAAAGTAAAAGGGGGGCGGCAGTGGCTCATGGGTAGAGTGGCCGGGTAGAGTGAACTGGAAAACCGCAAGGTTCCCAGTTCGATCCCGGGCTGGGGCGCTCCCCTAGAGTTAGTGTCGAAGTGTCCTTGAGCAAGACACTGAACCCCTAATTGCTCCCGATGAGCAGGTTGGTGCCTTGCATGGTTTCCTCCGCCATCGGTGTATGAATGTGTGTGTGAATGGGTTAATGGCACAATCAATGTAAAGCGCTTTGGATAGAAGCGCTATATAAATGCACCATTTACAATTTACCATTTAAAAGTACTAAAATGTTTGAAAATAACAGATCTACAAGCTCACAACGCCTCGCGATGCGACACGTTGTGCGCCTGTAGATCGTCTATTTTCAAATAGAGCGCCGAAGTCTGACGTCATTTACACATCCTAGGTTTGTCTACCTAGTTTGCGGTTTTCCACCTCCATTCTGAATCCCCATAGAAGTATTTAATATTGCGTCAAATAAGAACTGTGTTCCAAAAATAAACAAATGATCCCGGCGGTTTTACTCTTATGGATATGAAGCATCAACTGACGGTGAGAAAATGATAATGTTACTTCCGCCGAATTAGTTCAATTTTCGCCAGAAACAGACTGTATAATAATAATAATAAAATATATAAGTGACTGACTATCATAAACGATACAGAACCTCCTCCCTGACAATATCGCCGAGACAGTTTGTTTATTTTTGGACCACAATTCTTATATGAGACGATTCTATGATGACCCAATGTTATTCTCCATAGCGAAATTACTTTACGAACCTGGGGATGAACGAGTGACGTCAGGACTTCTGTACTCTATAGCCTAGGTATAAAATAGGGATAAAGTGGTTAATGTATGTTTTATAATGCAAAACAATTTATATCTGCAAAGTAACTAGTAACTAAAGTTTTCAAATAATTGTAGTGGAGCAAAAGTACAATATTTGCCTCTGAGATGTAGTGGAGTAGAAGTAAAAGTATAGACAATTGGAAATACTCCAGTAAGTAAAAGTACCTCAAAATTGTACTTAAGTACAGTACTTGAGAGAGACAGAGACAGAGACAGACAGAGAACTCCAGAGATAACTCCTAAGTGAGAATTGCTCTTTATAGTTTACAGCTCAGCATTCAACACCATGCTCCGTCCCGTCCACACTCAATACCAAGTTCAGAAAGCCAAGATGTACAGCTGGATATTGGACTTTCTGCCAGAGCGATGCCAGGAGGTGAGAGCCATGCCCCCCTGTCCCTAAACACAACAGAATGCAGCCCCCCAGGGCTGCATCCTGAGCCCCCTTCTCTACTCCTTGTACACCCACGACCAGTCTGGCCACGCACAGCTCCAACTTAGCCCTGTAAAGCCCGCCATAAGAAATAATTGACAGAAAATTCTAATTCTAATTTGAAATTGCGTTGCTTATTAGGCCTTTTGACGAGATGTACAAAGCATTTGGTCAAAAATGTTTGCATTTATGATATATATATATATATATATATATATATATATGTAATGTATTTGTGATACATCGGGTATTGGCAATATACTGATACTGAGTAAATATCACAGGTTACAACATATACATATAGATATTTTTTAAACAAAATCACACCCTGTTCATATCATTTGGAACATTTAGGGCTTTTCAATTGGTTTGGTTCATTTTCTTTTCCAAACAGAAACCTTTTTAGTCTGCATTAAGGTATGCAACAATACAGTTTCTGTCCTTGTTCAGGCATCGGTACTTTACAATATATATTTTCCACCTTTCCACCCCTTACATTTCACTTAGATACTTCACAGACAGATCAGGTTTCATACAGGCTAATAATAACAAATGCATGTACTGTACATTTCTCAATATCGACTCTAAATATTTGCTCTGAATAATACATTTCTATACATATTATATTACATCATTCATTTGTTTATTTAAATAATAAAAACGGTGTATTCTGAATTGTGGTGGGTAATGCATATTGCATCAAGAAAAAACAATAATAATGACAACTTTGAGGGATTTATCTACGTAGTTTGAGTCTCTCACAAACAACAGAAAATGTGACAATTCACATGAGTATAATAAATACTAATATAACATATACTACCTAATTCCCACTGGATTGACAGGATCAGAAATGACTACATTAGAGGATCAGCCCAGGTTAGAAGGTTTGGGGATAAAACAAGGGAGGCGAGTTTGAGTTTGGTTTGGACATGTGACAGATGGAGCTGCCAGGCAAGAGGAAGGCCAAAGAGCAGGCTTATGGATTCCGTGAGAGAGGACATGCAGGTGGCTGGAGTGGCCGAGGAAGACGCAGAGAACACAAGCAGATGGAAACACATGATCCACTGTGGCGACCCCGATGGGAATTTGGCAAAAATGAGACGACCTAATTCTCACTGGAACAGCAAGTTACTCTGTACATGTGTTGTGTGTTGATCAAATACTAAAGCCTTTTTAGGTTGACAACTGTACCAATGGTGCAAGTTACAGGTATAACATTTACCAAACAGAGAAGCTGAAGTTGGCAGATAAAGGGTAAATGACCCCATTGTAAGCTTGGCTTATATAGCCCTATAGATTCAAATATGTTTGACCAGAAGATTATCAACATGCGAATGTGATTAGCAGGGGATTGTTTGCACTGAATGCAGGCTATACACTGACGCAAAGTGATGGAGGATATTTTGGCCTTTCTGGCGTCGATATAATGTTTAAATATAATATGTTTTCTCAGTGCCTTCTAAAGAAGCAAATTTGTTTAGTTGTCTTGCAACTTTCTTATACCTAGTCACTTGCTTTAGAAACAGCATGCATGAAACATATGCAAGCATGATCTCTCATCATGCATGAGGTGGGAAGCAGGTGTACATTTTCATAAGTACAAGAACTTTCACAAAGAGAACAACGGCCATAGGGTTAATAGATAACTACAGGGTCTAACCACAAGCTTCGGCAGATTACAGTAGTTTAAACAAGACCTGAACAGAGAGAGCACAAATAAAGGCAAAAGTCAGCAGAAATGTGATTATGCTAGTATCTGTATGAAGATGAAAAAGAGATGCAAAATACTTAGTTGAGGGGGTTATCGCATGGTATTTGACTGCCACGTCAATATTACAGCTCAGCCAGTCAATGACATCTGTCTGCTGTAAGAACAAGGCCAACCTAACCAGGGCAAGTGAAGAAAAATGAAATGTCCGCACGCGATAGGTTGCTCTCCCGTCTTTTCTTCATTATTATAAACCAAACAACAACGTTTCGCCCATGCAGGGCTTCATCAACTTGATGAAGCCCTGGATGGGCGAAACGGGACAGCAACCTATCGTGTGTGCGGACATTTCCTTTTTCTTCACTTGATAATGTTTTGGGTCCAGCACCGTGTTTAAAGAAACTGTGGGGATGTGCATATCCTACTCCTTTGTTCATTTGCGGTACACACACATAACATACCGGAATATACAGTATATAAAGAAATAGAAAAAGTGCTCCTTGGAGCACGCTTCTCCGCCAGGTCAGGTAGGTTATTGTGGCTTCCTGGTGGCGCTATAATAGGCCAATGTGAAAAGGGTACCATTTGTTCTTAGACCTTTCAATCGGACACTGCATTCATGATTTGAGGCGTTTTGTTCCAAAAATTAGTTTTGCTAATTTAGACCTACTGGTGGCGCTATAACAGGCCAATGTGAAAAATGTGGCATGTCTTCCTCGGCCTAGTGGGAATGTGTTTGAGAAATTTCACGGAAATCGCAAGCTGCGTTCATGATTTTAGGCATTTTTGTTCAAAACAAACCAATTCTGCAAACTTTGGAAGCCAACCTTAGGCAATGAGGATGGAATATGGGAAATCGGACAGATCCGTGTTGATCACATGACTATAGAGATACTGTGTACCGATTTGCATGACGTTTGGATACAATCTGTAGGAGTAATATAAAAAAAATGGGTTTCGCACGCACGCATACAGGCCTTTCCTCTAGACTCTGTAGTGGAGGCATTTTCATACTCTACACTTGCATTGTGCGCTCTCTGGACTAATTATAACTGTATGAGAGAACACATAAGAGGGCTCCAAGGTGACATGAAGTGGGAGTCAATTCTTCATCTGATGATGGAAGTAATTAATTAGGATGTCAAATTTCAGAGAGCGTCCTTGCCTTAATTCCTCGCCTTAATTGGGGAATAATTCGTTTTTTGGAGCGACAGCAGATCACAGGTAATGAAGATTGACACCTGTTATTTCTCTCGGCGCCTCCTCTACCGCCCACCTCAAGAGTTCCTGTTTATTGATGGCTGTGCCCTTCTGTTAAGGTTACACACACACACACACACACACACGCACGCACGCACGCACGCACGCACGCACGCACGCACGCACGCACGCGCACACACACACACACACACACACACACACACACACACACACACACACACACACACACACACACACACACACACACACACACACACACACACACACACGCTCCTTGTACACTGCTGGCCGTGAGGTCGCAGGGCTCACATCCCCAGAGAGAGCAGGGATTGGTGGGTTGCCAGACACCATACCTTCCGGGGCCGAACTAGATGACAGAACCTCTGACAGTGTCCTCTGTGGCTTGACTGGTCACTTCCCATGAAACGACTATCTCCTCCAGAGAGAGAGAGAGAGAGACGACTTCACTTGCGTGACAGCTCTCTCTCCCCTTCCTCCCACAAGGCCTCGACCACTGGAATGCCAAAACTAATACCGGCGTACACACTAAAGTGTAAAGGTCCTCCACCTGTGACCTGGCACACACTGCTTGCGATCAGATCACCCTGGTATTAACCCATTAAAACCGGGGAACGCATCTGTGTCTCATTTTCAGATTTCGTTGGCTATTCAAAAACCAGCAGATATACAAGCTCATCGGCTTGTAGATCTGCTATTTTTTTTTTAAATCGTAGAAAATGTGTGTAAATCTTTGAATAATATATATTATTTTTTAAGCGAAAGTTTTTAACTCAAATCTGTGCTTCTGGGGGGGGGGGGCCCCTGGAACAACATATTTTGAGATGGGGGTCCGCGGCCAAATACATATCATTTTGGGTGGTCCTTGACATGAAAAACGTTTAAGAATCACTGATATAGAAACATGCGTTTTTTCAAAAAACTGTTAGGATTTAGAAGACATTTGTAGAATCCCCCAGAAGCAAAGATTTGAGTTACAAATGTTCGCTTTAAAACATATATATATTCAAAGATTTGCACATATTTTCACGATAAAAAATAAATAAATAGCAGATCTACGAGCACTCGGTGCCGCGCTATATGAGCTTGTATATCTGCTATTTTTGTATAGCCCAAAGAAATATAAAAATGACACAGATGCGTTCCCGGATTGAATGGGTTAAAGCTGCTGCCTGGATGTTGAGGTTAGATTGGTTGGCCTCTACATTCTGCATTAAGCAGCTGCTTGGTATACTCACATCTCACAGGTATAGTGTGTGTGTGTGTGTGTGTATGTGTAAATACAAAGCGCACACGTGTGGAACAGACCCCCACACAAAGCCACATGGGAGATCATCCACACATGCATGCACAAAGAGTATGCATGCACGCATGCACCTTTGCCCAAACACATTCATATACAGTATGACAGTGGTTTTCAACCTTTTTCATGCCAAGGACCCCTGAATTGATATACATTTGGCCGCGGACCCCCATCCGAAAATGTTTTGTGCCAGGGACCCCCAGAAGCAAAGATTTGAATTAAAAATGTGCTTTAAAAAATATATATATACTCAAAGTTTTGCACACATTTTCAAGATTTTTCAAAAATAGCAGATCTGCTATCGCGCTGCGACGCGTTGTGAGCTTGTAGATCGGCTATGAGCTTGTTGATCTGCTATTTTTGAATAGTCAAAGCTAAGTGGTTAAAAGGATTGTGACGCTATGTTAACTCATTTTGCTGGGGAGCCCCTCGTACCCCCCGAAGGACCACTGGTGGTCTCCGGACCACTGGTTGAGAACCACTGCAGTATGATATGCATGTGAGGCATAACATCACATCGCATCACAGCAAATAGTCGCAGATCTACAAGCTCACACAGCACACCGGCGTTGTGAGCTTGTGTGCTGCTAGGACACTAGTGTATGATTGAGCAAAGAAATTGTGCAGAAGCGGGTGAGCTCCAAAACTAACGCTGTTGTTAGTAATATTGAGGGGACTACTGTAAGCAATCAGTTTATAATGGGACCATTTGAAATGATAAACATGGTAGCATAAAGCTGTCAGCAAAATTGGCCAATAGATGAACCTTCCTTTGCATATCATAAAGAAAATCGGCCAATCAAATACTTATGTTGAATGTTGATAATCTCATAATTTCATGAGGCAGCAGTAAAAGTATTGGTAAGCGTGGGTGGGGGGGAAGGGGACCAGTTTTTCTGTACCAACAAGTATGCTGTTGATCACATTTGTATATAATTCACTAATGTTCCTAAATATGAGATATACGGTAAATCCTATTATGTAAACCACAACGCTAGATATAACTTCCCATTCAGAAATATAGGAGTCGTCTTGTTCGTCAGACCTTGCTGCAGGCAGCAGACATTACCAAGATAGCGCCTGAGTGAACGGAATTAAAGACTTTTGTAAGACTTTAGTGTGATCTGTCCATTAGCACAGTGGTTCTCATAATGTTTGGCCTCAGCACCCCTTTCCCCTGATTTATGAATCCATGTCAATACATTCAAATAATGTGCAATTACGTATTGCTTTCTATTCAACAACAGCTGTGTGCGAGTCAAGTTTTAGGTTTTTGATTTAACACTTTACAGACCAGCAGGTTCACACAAAGTTTGTCAATGTTTTACCATTAATCCATTAAGACCGGGAACGCATCTGTGTGTCATTTTTAGATTTCTTTGGCTATTCAAAAATAGCAGATATACAAGCTCCGAGTGCCAACTATGAGCTTGTAGATCTGCTATTTTTGAAAAACTTTGAAAATGTGTGCAAATGTTTGAATAAATATATTTATAACTCAAATCTTTGCTTCTGGGGGATTCTACAAATCTCTGCAAAATCCTAACAGTTTTTAAAACATTTTTTAATCTCATGTTGCTATAATATCAGTGGTTCTCAAACTTTTTCCATGTCAAGAACCCCCAAAATGATACGTATTTGCACACATTTTCCCAATTTATTTTCAAAAATAGCAGATCTACAAGCGCACTTGGTGCCGCGCAATGAGCCTGTAGATCTGATATTTTTGAATAGCCAAAGAAATCTAAAATGACACAGATAAGTTCCTGGTCTTAATGTGTTAAACAGAGGGATGAAAGGACACAAGGAGAAGGGGCTGTGCGTGTGCGTGTGCGTGCGTGCGTGCGTGCGTGCGTGCGTGCGTGCGTGCGTGCGTGCGTGCGTGCGTGCGTGCGTGTGTGTGCGTGCGTGCGTGCGTGTGTGTAGGGGGGGGGGTGCGTGGACAGCCACTGGTCTGCATCGTGTACAAAGTGGTCAATGAAGACGAGATAAAAATGGAGCTATCATTTGCATGTGACAGATCGGGGCAGCTTGAAAGGGTTAAGCGAGAGAGTGGATTAAAGTGCCGCCACACATCCGTTTCCACGCTCTAATCCTCTTAGTGCCCACTCCTAATACGTTTTTTATATCTGTCCTATCTCTCGCCGAGGTGAAATATCAGATTTAGTTGCCAAGCTTTGACTATATCTTATTACACCCTTATCTGACACTGAGGGGCTGGCAGTGCACAGGGGTGCAGGGTAGAGTGCTGAGTGCAAAGGGTGGAGGGCGGGGCGGGGTAGAAGCGGTCGGTGTTGGTCAAAACCGTGGCACCAGCGGTCAGTGATGGAAGAAGTGCTCACATGTTTTTACTAAACCCATTAAGACCTGAGGCCGATTCTTACTAATCCATTTTTTTTCCTGAAAAGTTTTCCACTATATCAGTGGTTGCTCAAACTTGTCAAGGACCCCCAAAATGATATGCATTTGGCCGCCGACCCCCATCTCGAAATGTTTTAGTTCGAGGGACCCCCAGAAGCAAATATTTGAGTTAAAATGTTCGCTTTAAAAGAATATAAATATATTCATTTGCACACATTTTCTCGATTTTTCTAAAATAGCAGATATACAAGCTCATAGAGCTTGTATATCTGCTATTTTTGAATAGCCAAAGTATAAAATAATGCTTTTTAGCTCAAATCAAAAAGTGACACAGCGTGCGTTCCAGGTCTTAATGGGTTAAGTAAAAGTAATGTTGAAATACTCTGTTAGAAGTAAAAGTTCTGTATTCAAAATGTACTTAAGTGAAAGTACACAAGTATTGGCAAAATCAATACAATACAAAATCTATAAAGTAACTATTAACTTTTCAAATTATTGTAGTCAAGTAAAAGTACAATATTTGCCTAAGAGATGTAGTGGAGTAGAAGTAAAATGATTGGAAAATGGAAATACTCCAGTAAAGTAAAAAATACCTCAAAATTGTACTTAAGTGCGGTACTTGAGTAACTGTAATTTGTTACTTTCCCACCACTGCCAGCCAGCGGCCTTTATTTAGAAATAATAAAACACCCACCTGGATTTGGGGCTTCCTGGCATGGTGGTTATTGTGATTAAATTCTAAAATAGATGATTTATTTCATCATCATTTCACCGGTGGAATTATGCTTTCATGCTCCCTTGTTTACAAAGCACTGACAGAACTCTGCCACCGGTACCACCACCGGTGAGTTGGCAGTTTTGGTATGAATCACTCTGGCTACGTGTGTTGGCAGATGTTTGTTGGATGGTGTGTGTGTGTGGCAGAGGCAGCTGAAGGTAAACACAGAGCTTCTACCTCACCTCTAAGCTTGCCGCTGTGAAGAAAAGACAGTGACGTTATAGAAAAGGTGTCTGTTGTCTATGAACTGCGCGGATAGCACGGCACCGAGTGCCGCACTATGAGCTTGTAGATCTGCTATTTTTTGAAAATCTTGACATTTCGTGCAAATCTTTGAATATATATATATATATACACGTTTTAAAGCAAACATTTTTAACTCTGATCTGTGCCTCTGGGGGTCCCAGCAATAACATATTTTGAGGTGGGGGTCCGCGGGCCAAATACATATTATTTTGGGGGTCCTTCACATGGAAAGGTTGGAGCACCACTGATTATAACAAAATAAAGTTTTTTTCAAAAAAACTGAATATACATTCAAAGATTTGCACAAATGTTCACGATTTAAAAAAAAATAGCAGATCTACAAGCTCATAGCGCGACACTCGGTGCCGCGCTATGAGCCTGTAGATCTGCTATTTTTGAAAAGAAATAGCCAAAGAAATCTTAAAATGATCACAGTGCGTTCCCGGTCTCAAAATTGGCCTGAAAAAACACCTATCAGGAGACCAAAAGGGGAGATAAATGTAATTTCCCATATCTTTTGTACATAATAGTGTTTGTATTTGTTGATGATATGCATTTTTGTGTTAAGTTTGTATGCTTTGTTGATGAATTGAATACATAGGATTTCACCAATGGAAACAAGTCCCCAGGACTTTTTTTGTGTTATCCTTTCAGCTTTAATGTCTTACTGTACCTCGTGCTGTTTACATTTGTGACTAATAAAGAATTCAATCAATCAAAACCATGTGCAAGAATAAACCTACACATTACGGCAAACAGACACACTCTGTTTCTCAATTCACACCTATTGTTCATGTTATAAGAATCATCAATTTGCTCATGCTGCACTTCTAAATCGATGATTTTCTTGCAACACTGGAAAAATACAATGGCACAGAGGTCACTGGATGGTGAACTTGATGGTGCCTAGGGCAAGACATATTGTTTCCACATTTGCACTTTCTGTTTGTGTGAGAAAAACATTTTTTTTTGTATTCTTGAATTGAGCACAGAGGACAAGTCAAAACATGAGTGCTCCCGGAAGGCTATCTTGGAACATGTAGCAAAGAACGACTGTCTCATCTAGCTCAATTGGGATCTGTGCAGTGTGCACTATTTCTAACTGCTGCATTGTTACTTAGGCTAATTGTTGGCACTAATTACATGTGGCAAAGGTTATGTTATACCATCAACACCTAACAAGTCAACTAAGAAAATGCCACACATTTTCTTGATGAGCCATTCTAATGAATAAAATGCCAAAGCAATACGGCCATAGTTGAGGCACCCATGAATCCAAAGTTGTAACAGTGAAAGGCCTGCTATATCCGCTTCAAGATGATTCCTGTTCTCGCAGTGCATGTGCAGTTTAGTTATTCCTGCTCCCACAGTCCAGCGCAGACTAGATAGTCTTGCTCTCGCAGTCCTATGCAGTCTAGATACAGTATTTTCAAGGGCTGAGCAGGAAAACATTAATTAGTATTTGGAGAAACTGCAGCTTGAGATCACCAAAGGGGTCATGACGCAGTATGGCCCAGTTTGGAGCCATGACAACAGTATAAACAAACACATATTGATGGGTGAGTAAGAGTGCAGATGAGACTCTTTTTTTTTCTCCTTCTTTTAAAAAATAAACTTCTTTAGAAAGACTAGTTAGAATTCTAAATACAGGATAACTTGTCTAGCGGTCTGACTAAGAGTTATAATAACTTTTAATTGATAAGAAAAGCACGTGCCTTAACAACATATGCACCAACACTTGCTTCATGTCAAATCTCTAACAGCATAATCCCTGCTGCCAATATTCAGGCCTGAGTGAGAGCTAACACCAGCCCTGTGGTCCTGAGCAGTTCTGCAGTGCATTGATCCTGAGGTATATTTTTTTGGAAAAGAGCCAAAGCTTGAACAAGAATAAACAAACAAACTGTTGAGCAGAGATTCCATGAGATATCATCATGTCAACCCCCCCCCCCCATAAATTCCTAATAATCATAATGTCCTGCTGCTGTTCCTGCATGCACCACTGGATTTTGAGTGCATAGTATTCAACCCTGGCTGGGGACTATGGGAGTGTGATTCGTGCGTGCTGTGTGTGCCATGGGGATGCCACAGTGACTTAGCCCTTTAAGACCGGCGTCATAATTTAGATTTCTTTGGGCTATTCAAAAATAGCAGATATACAAGCTCATAGCGCGAGTGCCGCGCTATGAGCTTGTAGATCTGCTATTTTTGAAAGATCATGACATTTCGAGCAAATCTTTGAATATATTTTTCAAAGCGAACATTTGTGGCTCAAATCTTTGCTTCTGGGGGATTCTACAAATGTCTTCTAAACAGTTTTTTTTTTAAAACAAACGTATGTTGCTATAATATCAGTGGTTCTCAAAAAATATATGTATTTGGCCGTGGACCCCCATCGCAAAATATTTTGTTCCGGGGACCCCCAGAAGTTGTAACAGAGTTAAACATGTTCGCTTTAGAATATACATATTAAAAGATTTGCACACATTTTCACGATTTTTTCAAAAATAGCAGATCAGCCAAAGAAATCTTAAAATGACACACAAGATGCGTTCCCGCCCTTAAAGGGTTAAGCTTAGTTGCCCGAGATGCACTCAGCCGACGTTAGCGTCACGTGCACTCGAGCAATTGGCTCTGGGTTCACTGTACTGCAGGTGGTTGGGTCACTGACAGCCATTGGGAGATTTCACAGAGATTTAGGAGTATAGGACAGATTAGAGAAAGCTACAGCGGACGGTGAGTACCGGAAGACGTGTTTGTGAAATACTGCCGAGTTCTCTCTCAAAGGCACAGTAAAAAGTACTGTAAAATGACATACATTCTGTAGGCTGGCGGAATGCGATCATAATCACATTCTGCAACACTGCAAAACCAGCAGAACAATGCTTTTGGCATAGTTTTCTTGAGTAATGTACACTTTATTTTATCTAACAATTTATACCGGATGACTTTATGTCTCTTTGTCACCAAGGACCGCCACTGGATGTCACCGCCTTAGAGGAATGCTGACAATAGGAGAATTTCCTGACGTCTGGCTGAAATCGCAAATGGGCGGTTAGTGAAGACACGTTAACCCATTAAGACCGGGAACGCATCTGTGTAATTTATTTTAGATTTCTTTGGCTATTCAAAAATGGCAGATCTACAAGCTCGTAGCGCGGCACCACCACTTGTAGATCTGCTATTTTTGAAAAAATATATATATGTATTTTTTAATACATATATATATTTTTTTTGAAACAACATTTTTAACTCAAATCTTTGCTTCTGCTGGGTCCATGGAACAACATATTTTGATGGGGATCGGCGGCCAAAAACCAAATATTTTAGGTGGTCCTTGACATGAAAAAGTTTGAGAACCACATAGCAACAAGTTGTTTTTCAGAAAAATTAAGACATTTGTTGAGAGACATTTGACAGTTACAAATGTTCGCTTTAAAAAATACATATTCAAAGATTTGCACACATTTTCACGATAAAAAAAATGATAAAATAGCAGATCTACAAGCTCGTGGCGCGGCACTCGGTGCCGCGCTACGAGCTTGTATATCTGCTATTTTTGAATAGCCCAAAGAAATCTAAAAATGACACACAGACGCTGTCCCCGGTCTTAATGGCTTAATGAGAGTGGGGAATGCAGGTGAAATACCACTAACAAGCCTTTATAGGCAAATCCTAAAAGTGTTTCCATGGGAGAGCAGAGCTCTGGGGTGGGAACTCTCATGCTCGCTCTCTCTTTTCTCTCATTCTCTTCTTCCTCGTTCCGTCTCTTTCACCTACGTGTGACTCCCAAGCATGTGGCTAGCTGAGCAGAAAGTCAGCATGAAAAACAAACTGGCATTGAGAACTGAGAATACTTTTTTCGTTTTCTTTTTTTTTTTGCCCTTTTGCACAATGGTACAGGTACGGGGGTTTCATCATGGTGCAAGGGCAAAAGAAAACAACAGAAAAACCTTCTCATCCCCGGGGCCTTGGTAAACATTAACTGACACATGGGGGTAAAGGAATCCCCATAGCCGTAGGGCCAGATCGCCTTCTGTCCAAATAAGCAGCGGTACCCTACTACCGAGTAAGACAGATAATGAAGCAAGGTGGTGCAGGGAACAGCAATTACGTGAAATCCTGGGAGGTGGGTATTATGGACTTCAGCATGCCTTGAGGTTGTACATCAGGCTGAAGGAAACGTGGCTCAGGAGAAAAAGACAAGGAATGAAGGAATGGTAGGAGAGAGTTCTGTCCTAGGAGATTCTCTCGACTTTGTTACATTGTAACCAGTTGGACACCCTGAGGTAACTTAATGTACTTACTTACTGTAGCCAATCAAAAAGTCTTCCCGACCAAAGTTTCAGAGATCAAGTTACTTAACCACTTAAGGCCATTATAGTACTAGAAGTTCCCTCACATCTAGAATTCGGGTCATGTTCTGAGTCATGGTGACATGAGCATGACGACGTGGTCCGCGGTCCTCCCTTAAGCCAATTTAAAATAGGATACTTTGTTTTACGACAAATAGCGAAAATAACTCTACAAGCTCACAAAGCCTTGCATTGTGATGCGTTGGGAGCTTGTAGGTTTGCTATCTTCACAACTTTTTCTCCCAACAATATTGACGATATGGAATGTTAAGTCCATGGTTTTGTTTAGAGGAAGCCTCTGTATTACTTTCAAGTCATAGTATTAGTAAAACTGATTGGCAGTATAGTATGCCAATCAGTTTGCAGAGATTTGAAACTAGATCGAGATAGGTAATGCAAAACCTATTTACCTATATGCAATTTGTTGTCAATATTACATTGTCATTGAATTTTAAAAGAGTCAAGCTGAAAGGTCTAGCTGAAGATTTAACCGGGAGAAAATTCAAACGTCTGTGACTTATTACCCACACAACAATGTTAAGCCAACACTGCCTCAATTATTCAGTTAACCCATTAAGACCTGAGGCCGATTCTACAAATGTTGTCTAAATAAATATGTTTCTATATCAGTGGTTCTCAAACTTTTTCATGTCAAGGATCCCCAAAATTCTATGAATTTGGTCGTGCAACCCCATCTAAAAAAAAAATGTTCCAGGGACCCCCCAGAAGCCAAAAATAGCAGATCTACAAGCTCATAACATGAGAATATATTTAGTATAGCCCATGGGAATACGGTCAACTGAGTATATAGGGCCCATGGGAATACGGTCAATAAAGTATAATAGGGTTTAAGGGGTTAATCGTGCTTATCTGAAACAGTGATTGGTTCCATGTAGATCCTCATATCCACTCACACACTATGCTACATCCTTTTTCTTTTGCGTTTCGTTGTTCCCACAATTTATAAAGAAGTCAGACGCAGGTCATTCCAATACAAATCTCCATCTGACTGGAATAACCATCCTCCTTCTCTGAGATCCGTTACCTCTTTCCGCTGCTTCAGGACGTCCTTTATTTTCACAAGGAAGTCAACCTGTTTATGCTTGTGTCTGCACTTACAAGACAAACACATGTAACTGATCTATTATCTTGATCTATAATCCAGGTCGTTGTATTGCATCACATTTTTCTTCCATAACAGCTGAGGACTGGGGGTGCGGACGGGAGAATATATATTCTTTGAAATATATATTCAAATATTTGCACACATTTTCTAGATTCTATCAAAAATAGCAGATCTACAAGCTCATAGCGTGGCACTCGGTGCTGCGCTATGAGCTTGTATATCTGCTATTTTTGAATAGCCAAAGTGTAAAATAATGCTTTTTTTTTTGCTCAAATCAAGCAAGGTATCCATCTGTATTTGTGTATTTTCGGTGTGTATGTAATGATGTTTTTTGTTGTACAGTATGTATCTATGTCTACAGGATCCCCTTGAAAATATTAATACATCTAAAGGGGCTTTCCTTTCGAGACATTTAGAAATTCTATAAATCTATTAAAAGGAAAATAGTCTATGTTCACATACGATATGCGGCTGAAGCCGGATAGACAATGACATGCATGTATTGACGCCGGTTTAGTCTTTTAACACTCATCCGCCCCAGTGGAGCTACTCAGTGACCACCACAACAGTGTGGTTATCGTGAGCAGCTCCCATACGTGAACGTAAGACGTACTTGTATGAATTTGAATCGCGGTGATCATGAAGGAAAGCAGACTCATCAAAACCCTTAGCTGAATACAAAAACCTTTTTTTAACCCATTAAAGGCCTGAGGTTCCGATTCTACAAAATGTCTTCTATAAATCCTAACTGTTTTTTGAAAAAAAACGTATGTTTGCTATATCAGTGGTTCTCAAACTTTTTCATGTCAAGGACCCCCAAAATGATACTGTATGTATTTGGCCACGGACCCCCACCTGAAAATATGTTGTTCCAGGGACCCCCCAGAAGCAAAGATTTGAGTTACAAATGTTCGCTTTAAAAAATATATATTCAAAGATTTGCACACATTTTCGAGATTCTTCAAAAATAGCAGATCTACAAGCTCATAGCGCGGCACTCGGTGCCGCGCTATGAGCTTGTATATCTGCTATTTTTGAATAGCCAAAGTGTAAAATAATGCTTTTTTTTAGCTCAAATCAAAAAATGACACAGATGCGTTCCTGGTCTTAATGGGTTAAATTCAAGCATGCAACAACTCATTGAGTAGAAAGTAGGCTATGAATTAAAGCACAAGCACACACACACAGATTTTTTTTGCAATAATGAGGACCTCCAACTCTCCATGGAATTAAACGCAGTACTGATGTTAGAATACAAACTGCCCCACAGTATCCAGACCACTCCGGACCGGATGTGCAATTAGTGTACACTGAACAGCATGCCACGCCATGCCTTTCATATGCTATTTACTTAATCCTCCACCGCACACATAGGGATATATGGGTCTCCCAAGGAAAGCAATCTGCCTGTATCCCTACATTTTCTCCAACTCAGATATCTGCAAAGGGAACTGCCACCTCCCCGTCGCTCTATATACGCCACCTTTAACCCTTTTAGACCGGGAACGCATCTGTGTGTCATTTTAAGATTTCTTAGGCTATTAAAAAAAAAATAGCAGATATACAAGCTCATAGCGCGGCACCGAGTGCCGCGCTATGAGCTTGTAGATCTGCTATTTTTGAAAAATCGTGAACATTTTTGCAAAGCTTTGAATATATATATATATACATTTTTTTTTTTAAGCGAACATTTTTAACTCATGTTACAACTTCTGGGGGTCCCTGGAACAAAATGTTTTGAGATGAGGGTCCACGACATGAAAGAGTTTGAGAACCACTAATATTACAGCAACATACGTTGTTTTTTTCTCAAAAAACTGTTAGGATTTAGAAGACATTTGTAGAATACCCAGAATCAAAGATTTGAGTTACAAACTATTCGTTTAAAAATATATATCTTCAAAGATTTGCACACATTTTCACAGATTTTTCAAAAATAGCAGATCTACAAGCTCATAGCCGCGCTATAAGCTTGCAGATCTCCTATTTTTGAATAGCCAAAGAAATCTAAAAATGACACAGATGCGTTCCCGGTCTTAGAGGGTTAATCGCCAGAGGCTTTGAAGACAGCTAATTTCCATACTGATTTCTTTCTTTTCTCCCTCCTCTCACCGTAATTCCAGACCAGGCACAAGGTGAGCGGACGTGTGTCGCTTGATCTAATGGTGGAGGACTAATTGCATTCCGGGAATACACGCCTGGAATTCAGAATGTTCGGAGTAAAAAAAAAAAAGAAGGAAAGAAAAAAAAAAGAGTGTTGTGCAAGCAGACCACATACAACATAGGGACAATTAATAACCCTCCTTCAGGGGAGAGAAAATTGGACTGTCCAGCTCTCCCAAAAGGCTGTATTGCTGCCTTTATTGATATCTGGGGCCAGATAAAGACAGGCCTGCCATCCCCAGGCAGTGTGACTCCACCGGGGCTCCACTGTGACTGGGCTGTTATACGAGGCCCAGGTTAGCCAGCCTGCACCAATCATAGTAGCACAAACAAGCCCCCCGTACCACACTGAATGCTAAGCCCAGATCAGTCTCTGGGGTGGTTTGTCAGGTTTTTGCAGGGATAAAAAAAGCGCTAGATTATTTCTCTCTCTCTCTCTGTCTCTCTCTCTCTCTCATACCACGCACGCACGCACGCACGCACACAGACACGCACAAACACAAACAGACACGCACAGACAGACAGACAGACAGACAGACAGACAGACACACACACACACACACACACACACACACAAAAGCGCTAGATTATTTCTCTCCCTCTCTCGCACCACACGCACACGCACACAGACAGACACACACACACACACACACACACAGACACACACACACACGCACACGCACACGCACACACACACACACACACACACACACACACACACACACACACACACACACACACACACACACACACCTCTACACCTAGGGGTACCTGCACCCCTGCCATCTCTCGCGACTGCAAACGCCCACAGAATGCAAGGTCTCTATACTCCTGTGGTTCGTACACAGTGGGAAAGGTGAACGTTCGGGGTGTTGATAGGCTGATGTTCAAATCGGCAGAGCTACTAATTACATCTGCCGTATGGAGCTGGTCACTAACGCCTCTGAAACACACTGCCGGAGCCCCAGTATTATTAAGGTGATGAAGTGTAACATTTAAAGCTGGCACAATCATAGGGCAAAGTCCCCATTACCACGAAGGCACCGGTGGCACATTATGAAAAGCAATGAACACGCGGCCCTCCGCGCTACGGCATCGATCAACAGACCAACATATGGGTGCCCACAGGGGGGGTAAGGGGTGCTTACCCTCCTGGCGTTTGCTAACTACAGTGCCACGGACGGTGTAAGAGGAAGTGTCATATCCTTTAAAATATTACATTTTTCATTGGCCGTTCGTGGAAAGAAAAAAAGAATTATCAACAACAGCAAGACCTTCTTTAACCCATTGAATCCGGGAACACATGTCTGGTCATTTTAGATTTCTTTGGCTATTCAAAAATAGCAGATATACAAGCTCATAGCGCGGCACCGAGTGCCGCGCTATGAGCTTGTAGATATGCTATTTTTTTTTAAAATCGAGAACATTTGTGCAAATCTTTGAATATATATATTTTTTAAGCGAACATTTGTCAAATATTTTGTTCCAGGAACGCCCAGAAGCAAAGATTTGAGTTACAAATGTTCACTTTAAAAAATATATATTCAAAGATTTGCACAAATGTATTTTTCAAAAATAAATATATTTTTTAATAGCCAAAGAAATCTAAAAATGACAGAGAGGTGTGTCCGGATTGAATGGGTTAATAGCGCCACTCATGTTTCAATGACAATGCACAGTTTCCCTGAGAGACAGAGAGAGCAAGAGAGACAGAGGGAAAGAGGAGGGGGAGAGAGAGAGAGAGAGAGAGAGAGGGAGAGAGGCAGATAGGAAGAGAAAAACAAGCAGATCAACATGCAGGTAACAGTACAGTAATGTAGAAAATCTAAGCGCAGACATGCTTGCACACACGCACGCACACACACACGCAAATGGTGCCTGTGTGCCTGTGTGCGTGCATGCATGTCTGGCGCTATCCTCGTCATTATAGCCTCTTTCTCATGATGGAGCACAAACACAGTAGCCTGGTGGGAGGGAAGGTTCTTATAGTATTACCTCAGCTAAATCAGTAACAGAAGCAGAGAGATGTTATATTTAGATGTCAGATTTGATAAGGAATATAAACGAAAAACAAATATGTGACAACAGGTAAAAAAAAAACTAGCATATGTCGGCTTGGACTGCTGGTAGCGATCCAGGCACCTAGCTAGACTCAGTGTAGCCTGACAGCGCGCCGCGGGTTTGAGTCCCGATCCCGGAAGTGGTGGAAAAAGTACTCAAATGTTTTACTTAAGTAAAAGTATCAATACTGCAATGTAGATGTACTCTGTTACAAGTAAAAGTCCGGAATTCAGAATTTACTTGAGTAAAAGTACAAAAGTATTTGTATCAAAATGTAGTTAAAGTACCAAAAGTAAAAGTACTAAATGTTTGAAAATAGCACATCTACAAGCTCACAACGTGCCGCGATGCGACGTGTTGTGAGCTTGTAAATTGGCTATTTTCAAATAGCCTAGGTATAAAATAGGGCTGAAGTGGTTAATGTATGTTTTATAATGTAATAATTTATATCTGCAAAGTAACTAGTAACTAAAGTTTTCAAATAATTGTAGTGGAGTAAAAATACAATATTTGCCTCTGAGACATAGTGGAGTGGAAGTAAAAGTATAGACAATTGGAAATACTCCAGTAAAGTAAAAGTACCTCAAAATTGGCCGATGGCCTTTGCTGCGTGTCGCTCCCCATCTCTCTCTCCCCCCATTTCCTGTCAGCCTACTGTCCTTTCAATAAAGGCATAAAAGCTAGCCCCAAAAATAAATCTAAAAACCCCCCAAAAACTGGCATGTGTCATTGCGCTGCTTCATGAGAGCTGCTGCTCGGCGCCGCAAGGCAACGCAGCAGATGCACATGGTTACCAATATTCGCCACTCCTCATTGCTTAAATCTGAGGGGGCAAAAAAAAACGGTACACAGCAGCGCTAATTTGTCTTGACTAGAAAACAGCTGTAAACACCCCCAAGGGGGCTGGAGGAGATAAGCGCTGTGTTATGGAGATGGTATCTAGATGATGCCCCACCCAGGCCCCCGTTGTACATTTTCAGGTGTTCCCTCCTTTCCATGTTGCGACTATTAATCAAGGCTGACATTGAATAAACACGGCACCCACAAAGCTAATTGACCATACAACCAGGTGAACAGCAATCTCTATGTTCACAGACCTTGTCCATTGTCTGTTTTCGGGGGTGTTGCGTTTGTGTGGATTTCTTTTACCCAAAAAGAAAGGAAGAAAAAGAAAGAAAGAAATGTTCCAGGACTCCCAACAAAGGGAACTGATTTTGCACATTGGGGTAATCAAATCAAAATGAAACCTCTGGCGCGCCATTGTGTCAGTGATTGCACCTATTGTGCTACTTGCTAGAAATTGGAGACGGAATGCTAAATATCAGGGCTCAAATGGTTAGGCATGCAAAAACACGGAGGTCTTTTCGAGACCGTAATCAATTGCCAGACCAAATCCAAAATCTCTCAGACTTGAAGAATATGTGTCGTCGTCCCCCCCCCCCCCCCACCACTCTCAGTTTCCAACAGTGGTGGAAAAGGTACTCACATTTTTTACTTAAAGGGTTAGTTCAGATTTTTTGAGTATTTTCTGTAGGAAATACTTACCATTAATGTAGTGGTTGCAAAGGTATTAATTGATTGCCCGAGTCCCGTGGTCAGAGTTATGGTCCGTTTCTGATAAATATGAATGTAGTTCCAGTAGATTAGTAGATTTGGTGGGGGCCGCTCATTAAAAATAAATAAATTTAAAAAACTAGCGTCATTTGTATTGTTGACCTATTTCTACCATATAGAGCAAGTTTCGTTCAATTTCGACCCCTCTGTCACATGGTACTATTTTTTGTGTCATATATTTTGTGCGTGAGTAGGCTGCCGCGGCGCAGTGATTCTGGACACAAACATTAGTACCGTGTGACAGAGGGGTCGAAATTGAACGAAACTTGCTCTATATGGTAGAAATAGGTCAACAATACAAATGACGTGAGTTTTTTAAATGTATTTATTTTTAATGAGCGGCCCCCACCAAATCTACTAATCTACCGGAACTACTTCATATTTATCAGAAACGGACCATAACTCTGACCACGGGACTCGGGCAATCAATTAATACCTTTGCAACCACTACATTAATGGTAAGTATTTCCTACAGAAAATACTCAAAAAATCTGAACTAACCCTTTAAGTAAAAGTATCAATACTGAAATATAGAAATACTCCATCACAAGTAAATGTACGGAATTCAAAATGTACTTGAGTAAAAGTACAAAAGTATTGGCATGAAAATGTACTTAAAGTACCAACAGTAAAAGTACTCATTATGCAGAATGTCCCATTTCAAGTTTTCAAATGTATAAACATCTTTTGAAAATAGCAGATCTACAAGCTCACAATGCGTCGCATCGCGACGCATTGTGAGCTTGTAGATCGGCTATTTTCAAATGGCCGAAATGTGTATAGGGCTGAAGTGGTTAATGTATGTTTTGTAATAATAATCAAAATCTACAAAGTAACTAGTAACTCAAGATTTCAAATAATTGTAGTGGAGTAAAAGTACAAAATTTGCCTCTGAGATGTAGTGGAGTACAAGTAAAAGTATTGGAAATTGGAAATACTCAAGTAAAGTACAAATACCTCAACATTTTACTTAAGTACAGTACTTGAGTAAATGTACTTAGTTACTTTCCATCACTGGTTTCCAAGAACATTTGTAGCTTCTGCAGACTTTTCGATCTCCAAAAAATGTGCGAAGGTGTAAAAGTATGCTGCCAGGCGGTCGGTCCTATTCAGTTGAAAAGAAATGGAATTTGTAAAGTGAGTTTGTTGATTTAGGAAGAGAAACTGCTGTGAGTTGAGAACACAGACAACTATGTGAGGATACAAACACAGAAACCAGAAAAAAAGAAGACAAAAATGTTCTCCTCACATCTGTTATTTTAACAAAAAAAGATATCCTTACACGGAAGGTGAAATCAATAGTGAGAATAATGTCTGCATTTGTTACAATCTGTCAGACATTCATCTAACATTATAAGTTATATCTATTTGTTTCGTCATTTCTCCGCCCTGTTGCATATAGCATGCCTAATGTACCATGTACTAGAAGGGGATTTTATTTGTTGTTGCTCGAAATGGACATTTTTAATAACATCTTGCAACAGTGTGAAATCGTAACCTTCTAATAGTAATCGTATCAATTGGATTTGGGCTGACAAAGCTCAGCTGATTATCAATTAGGAGGATCCATTCAATAATTGATTATCATAAAGGCAAAAATATTCAAAGTTTAACAGAGGGGGCACATTTGGCTGTAGACATGAGAGTACTTTATACAAAGTATGTTAATTATCATCTAACAGCATAAATAGATGAATTAATTATGCACAAATAGAACAACCTCCCCTTAAACATGTTTCATTTCAGAAGCAAATGGATCATTGGGTAACTAATTATTTATTGTTTTAATATCAACAAACTGCATTTTTAAATGGCTGCGGCTTTTGATGAACGGCACCGCTACAAACCATCGCTCCGACATCAAACAGACGTCAGACGCGACAATCCTTTCCTTCATTTGCGTCGCATTCTCCCATCTAACGAAGGCCACCATCATGCATTCAAACGCAATAACATCTGCATCCGTTCTCTCTCTGGTCATGCCAGGAAAAAGCTAACAGCAAAATTGTCAGCGATAATTTAACTCTGAGAGTTAAGCACTTTCATCCTGCCGTCCCTATGTTGGGCAGGTCATTAAAGGCAGGGACGTGCACAGATAGACTCTAGGTGTAGCTAGAGCTCCTGCCCTTTGCCCTCTTGACCAGAAGTGCCCTATTGAAAGTTTACAGCAGGGGTCTTCAACAGGGGGTCCGGGACCTCTAGGGGGTCCTCAGAGTTAGTACAGGGGGTCCGCCAAATCTTTATGTGATAGGATTTTTCTTTTTACCATAAACACTCGAAACCTAGCATCCCTTTTCTGAGGAGAACTTTAGCCAAAAATAGCAGATCTACAAGCCCACAACGCCTCGCGCTGCGAGGCGTTGTGGGCTTGTAGATCGGCTATTTTTGGCAAAGAGGTATAGGTGTAGAGGGGAAAAAGAGCAGACCAAGTAAACAAAAAAAAGTATAATCTACTTGAGCACCTGCCCCTCAAAATGTCTGTGCACGCCACTGATTAAAGGTAAAGATGTTTCAAAGATTTTCAAAAATAGCTAAAATAGCAAAACGCATCACGGTGCGACGCGCCGTAAGCCTGTAGATCTGCTATTTTTGAAGAGGGGCTTACAGTAAGTGGCTAACTCTCAGAGTTAAATGAACACTACGGATTTTGCTGTGCAGGGGAAGAACAGCTGTTTCATTAGACCTGGGAGAGAGCAGGTCCAGAAAAAAAAAACCCATGACACATATATATATGACAGGGGAAACATCCAAATCAAACTCGGGGGAACTCGCAAAATGCAAATGCAAAGTGCAGATTTTGGTGCCGGTGGTGCCAGGTGCCACCCCGTCATCGTACAGCCCACCCCAGTGTGTCAACAGCAGTCATGAGGAGAAAGTCACATTTTTTGTGGCTCAAGCTAAAACTCAGGAGGATAACAGAGGAGAGTCCACATCTCAGGACGTATACAGGCCACCCTACAAATACTGTTGAATGCGAGAGTATAACATGACACGCCAAGCACAAATATATATCCACTCACACAGAGTCACGGAAATGAGGAGGTGGAGGAGGAGGAGGAAGGTGGAGATGAGATGAGATGTGGGAGGAGAGCAGCACGGTATTAACCCATGAAGTCCTGAAGCCGATTCTAAAAATGTCTTCTAAATCCCAACAGTATTCTGAAAAAAAAAAAGTATGTTTCTATATCAGTGGTGCTCAAACTTTTTCATGTCAAGGACCCCAAAATGTATATGTATTTGGCCAAGGCCCCATCTCAAAATATTTTGTTCCAGGGACCCCCAGAAGCAAATATTTGAGTTACAAATGTTCACTTGAAAAAATATATATTCAAAGATTTGCACAAATGTTCACGATTTCTCAAAAATAGCAGATCTACAAGCTCATAGCGCGGCACTCGGTGCCGCGCTATGAGCTTGTATATCTGCTATTTTTTGAATAGCCAAAGAAATATAAAACCACACAGATGCGTTCCCGGTCTAAATGGATTAACACTGACTGAATGACACCCACTGCGCGCTTCCTTCCTCTATTCAACCGGCATAGGTTTTCTGGGCCAGTGCTTTTTGTGGACATTAGGATTAGAAAAACAGGATT